>NW_026542599.1:70589397-71145795 GCF_028750875.1 Macrosteles quadrilineatus
ACGTACCATTGACTTAGGATTCGTTAAGGAGACATCTCATTACGTGAACCAAATGTACCATTGACTTTGGATACTGCAAGTAGACATTCCATTATTTATGTGAATCATACGTACCATTGACTTAGGATTCGTTAAGGAGACATCTCATTACGTGAACCAAATGTACCATTGACTTTGGATACTGCAAGTAGACATTCCATTTACTTGAACCAAAATGTGCCATTTGCATTGGATACATCAATAGACATTTAATTTATAAAAACAGAAAGACCATTGGATTTAGATAGGTACTGAAAGTATACATCTCATTAACGTGAACCAATTGTACCATTGACTTGGGATACTGCAAGTAGACTAGACATCCCGTTTACGTGATATAAATGCACCATTGACACTGGATACTGCAAAGAGACATCTCATTTACGTTAACCAAAAGGAGCATTGACTTTGGATACTGTAAGTATACTTCCCATTTACGTATAACAAATGTAGCATTACCTTTGGGTTCTGCAAGTAGACATTCCATTGTTTATGTGAACCAAACGTACCACTGAATAAGAGGATTCAACCAGGAGATGTCTCAATTACGTGAACTAGATTTAGCATTGACTTTGGATACAGCAAGTAGACATTCCATTTACATATAACAGACGTAGCATTGACTTAAAAAATTATTAATATACTTGCTCCGCTCAATATTGCAAGCATACAACTGCATTGCACACCTAGTATATTAGTCCAGGAGCTGAGGGGGGTTGAGCATGCATGAAAGTAGTACGCAATGTTATTGCTGATTATTGTAATATGGACTGTGGTGATCAAAATTACGTATGTCGCCTATTTCAAAAGTGGTCGATAAGGTGGGGGGGAGGGGGCAAACATGGCGGTTTGCGCTATGCGTTAAAACGCTGATAGTTCGAAAACGGTAAAAGATAGAACATCGGTTAAAACGTCGTTGTAATCCTAAAAATGTGGACAACAATAATGGTTATTGGGTCCGAGGTCGTATCTCTATAAATAAACAAGTTATTGTATAAAATATGTAAAAATGGACTTTTCGTGTAGATTTTTTACCGAAAGTAGAATAAATTTGTGAGTGTCGCAAAGAAGTAATATCAAATATCTTTGCTGATAGTTGTAATATGGACTGTGGTGATACAAAATACGCATGTCGCCTACTTTTCAGGTGGTCGAGAACTTGGGGGGAGGGGGGCAAAGATGGCGGAACGCGCTATACATCGAAATGACTGTAGCTCGAGAACGGTACGAGATAGGACATCGGTTAAAACGTAGTTTTAATCCAAAAAAATATTACCAATAGAAAAGGTCATTGGGTAAAAAGTCGTATCTTAACTAACTAGGGTTGCTTTCAGAGAGGTGAAAGCCAGTTGAGCGGAACAAACGTGATTTGATATTTGTATAAAAGTAACTAAATGTAAAAAATCAATAGATGCTGGTTTTATTGATTAAAATTATAATAATTCAGACTTGTTTTTACTACATCTTGTTATTCAGATACCTCTTCCAAAAGTGCATTATAGTAGTTTTGACCAGGAAAATATTATCAGTTTATTTGGTGCAACACAAATAAACAACTCGATCACCTACCTATAACCATAGATAAAACATACTCGCTATAACCTACACTTTACCTCCCAAATCTAACCTTATTTCAAAACATGTAGTCACGAATACTCATAAACCCCGACCTACCTTCCCCACATGCCTAAATTAGACCAGTGTTCAATCTACGTTTTATTAATAAGTGTAATAACTTACTGCACCGTCGATGTAATTCAACATAATATAACCTGTGATGTATTATCGGATTAAATATCGATTTCGATTCGGTTCAATATATCGCTTATTAAATCCTGATTTCTAACATTGGCTGTTTCTGATCAGCTGGCAACACAAATAGGTTCCCAAGAAAGTAGTCACTGGTTCTCTTGTTTACATTTTTCTTGTAAACAAAAAACTGTCATATGGCTACTTTAGTCCCATAAGCCTAATGTTAAAATTTGGAAATTTTAAGTTCGTTTTAAATTGCATTAGCATTATCTAATTGAAATTTGTTTGTTTATTAACCATCTCACTATTAGTCTAAGTAATCTTGTTAAGTTTAGCTGAAATGTGTTCTGCCGTTATTGAGTGATGTTGCTTTATTTGTTGCATTGAAGTTGATCCCAAAGAGCTACGCTCGCTTCGCTCGCTCCGCTCAATAAAAAAGTTATAACAATAATAAGTTTAACAAAATCTACATCGTACAGCTATTTCTTTCGAAAATCGTATGGATTGTTGATAAATAATAGTGTAATTACTTAATTACTCGGCTAAATATTAACTAGATGCATTTTCTTATAAGAAAAAAATATATTATTACGAATACATTTGGTTTAAAATGCAAAACACGGCCTCCAAACTACATATAATACTTGGGGTTTCGCCGCAATCAAATGCATAATACAGACTACCACTACAAATCCAATTTTAATTATTATAATGTTGTAGGTTATTACAATATGATTATGTAACAGATTCTTATTTAATACAGTTATATGAAATAAAAAACATTACTACAAAAGTAAATACCTTATAATAAAAAATACGGCAAATCTCTTCATTCTATCCATAACAATTACACTGGTTGTTCATATTATTTGTTGAATTTAAATAGGTACCTTTTTAATTTCTCTTAGCACCTGTAATACAAATAAAAAATTGTAAATATTTTCTTTGATACAAATGTATATACATCTATATATAATTAATGCATGAGAGCGGTCAAGAAATTCAAAGTTGATGGCGTTTATATTTACAATGGAATTAAACTACTATATATTATATTTCATATTAAATTATTATCTTATTTGTTTGATTATTTATTTATCTTATCATTATTTCATTTATATACTCAGTGTATAATGAAATACAAAATACAAGCAATCATTATTTTAAAAACAGCAGCAATTATAACGCAACCTAACGGACGAACCCCAAGGCGTTTGGAGGCCGTGTTTTACATTTTAAACCATATGTATTCGTAATAATATATTTTTTTCTTATAAGAAAATGCATCTAGTTAATATTTAGCCGAGTAATTAAGTAATTACACTATTATTTATCAGCAATCCATACGATTTTCGAAAAAAATAGCTGTACGATGTAGATTTTGTTAAACTTATTATTGTTATAACTTTTTTATTAGTTAAGATACGACTTTTTACCCAATGACCTTTTCTATTGGTAATATTTTTTGGATTAAAACTACGTTTTAACCGATGTCCTATCTCGTACCGTTCTCGAGCTACAGTCATTTCGATGTATAGCGCGTTCCGCCATCTTTGCCCCCCTCCCCCCAAGTTCTCGACCACCTGAAAAGTAGGCGACATGCGTATTTTGTATCACCACAGTCCATATTACAACTATCAGCAAAGATATTTGATATTACTTCTTTGCGACACTCACAAATTAATTCTACTTTCGGTAAAAAAAACTACACGAAAAGTCCATTTTTACATATTTTATACAATAACTTGTTTATTTATAGAGATACGACCTCGGACCCAATAACCATTATTGTTGTCCACATTTTTAGGATTACAACGACGTTTTAACCGATGTTCTATCTTTTACCGTTTTCGAACTATCAGCGTTTTAACGCATAGCGCAAACCGCCATGTTTGCCCCCTCCCCCCCACCTTATCGACCACTTTTGAAATAGGCGACATACGTAATTTTGATCACCACAGTCCATATTACAATAATCAGCAATAACATTGCGTACTACTTTCATGCATGCTCAACCCCCCTCAGCTCCTGGACTATATATAGATGATGATGATGATGATATTTTGTTCTGCATCATCTGATGTTTTGCAATATAACGATCAATTACGAAATCTTTGGAAAATCTGAATACTACAATAACTCTTAAAATAATTTCTTATCGAATTATCTTATATCTATTGTACGTGTTGGTACAATAGATATAATTGTACTGAGATATAATTACCAGGATTACTATATATTTAGCTAAGTAAATTCCCTCACCTCATCACATCAGTAAGCCTCTCTATGAGTGATTTTGATCTTTTTAAACCATGGATCTTTCATATAACGTAACACACTAAAGAAATTTACACAGTTAGTTCTTGAGGGTGTAAAACTCTCTAGCCTCTACTCCTCTGTAGAGGTAAAAGAAACTTACGAAAACCTTGACCAAACAAAATTTACTTCAAAGGGGGGAATGTAACTAGGGTAGAGTACTCACTAGGTGGAGGACCTCTAGGATCGTGGAATAAGTGAACACCAGTTCCAGTATAATAATTATGATTTAATAAAAATAACTAAATGTGCACACATAAAATAAGTACATAAAATGAAGATAATTGTTATACAGTGATATTATTATTATTCAGAATAGAAAAATTACAAATAAAATTGAAATAATATAAATGACTATTTAGAGCCTATTTTGTTTTTATACTCTGTTTCTTGTATAAGGATATTTAAAGAAAATTTCCCTTAACACTTAAATTGTATTAAAAAATTCTTTATACAAAATGATAAGAAATAAAATATTTCCCTTGAGACTTAAATGTTATTAGTTATATGAATCGTAAACACTTAAAACATTCTAAGCTAAATTAAACCCAATATTTACATACAAGTTAGTTCATCCCTCTGATAATATATATTAACTAAACATACATTTAAAATACGTGCTTACGTGGTTAACACCCTAATTTTCAATTATTTACTCATATTTGAAATTGCCTCTATTATTATATACACGTCTATATTAATAGTTTAACTAACAGGTTTATTTATTTGGATTCGTTTTGAATCCTGTTTTATTCAAACTTCAAAATTGCTCTTGTTTAGGTTGACCCCTTTTAGTTTAATTGAGGGATGAAGTTTATATGAATTTTAAAGTAACTCTACTTCGTCTGCCCTATTTTTATATATTTACTTTATCTTTCTTATAGTTTATTTATTTCATTTATATATAGATTTTGTTATATCTTATGGAGTTTCTCCTTAACATTTAAGTTGTGCACGCTACCAATTGAGTGAAGATATTTGGACATACCACAAGACGAGGCAGTTGGGCAACGATTGGAAGGTTCCCCGGGGCGTTCCTTTGGTCACAGAAAACGTACTACTATGACCTACTACTACGTACCTATAACCCTATGGTTATAGTAGTACGTTTTCTGTGCTTTGGTGCGGGCGTAGACTCCGGGGTTGTTCGCTCGAGACTCAAGGGTTGATCCAAGCGTAGTCCTTCCTCTCGTCGTCGGTCGCTCGTCCTATGGGCCGTCCTCTTCGGGTTGCTTTGGTCCTTGGTAGCGTGGTAGTGTAGTGGTGCCTTTGGTCTTGAAGAATAGCCGTGGTTGTGTCCTCGTGATCTTGAGTCTGGTCGGGATCTTAATAGGTGCTTCAAACTACCCTGTTAAGTCACTGTCCCTACTCGATCCGGGACTCCCGACGGTTTCTTCTTTGAAGTGCTACTTCTTGAGACCTCTCCAAGACTGATTAACACTTTTCTTCCCCAAGACCTCCTTTCCCCTCCTGGATTATCGGTTCTTCCCCCCGATGTCTTCGGGAAACGCCTACCCTCCAATCATCGGTGGAATATCTTCGATCATCGTCCTCATTGGCTTCTCCCCTCATGACCAGCCTCCAGATGGCGTGGTGCTGACCGTAAGTAAAATTATTTCTTTATGCATGTAAAATTTCTCGGAATCGATGGGAACAATATTGTTTCTCGTCGATTGTTCCCATCGGTTACAATTTCTTCTACGATGCATTCCAGATCGAAATTCAATCTATGCCTGGCTTGTTCTCAGCCAGGTCTTTGCCCATGAGAACGTGACTTGAACTTGAGATCTTGCGATCATCTTTACTTTTCATTCCTATGAGGGGTCAGCGAACGTTTTGTATTGTTCATGAGTATGTAAAGAAAATGATTTAATAATTTAAATTTTTAATTTCCATATGTTTATAAGGGCATTTAACAACCGCGCAATTAATAAGTACTGTAAACCATATTACTGTAAAAGGCCGGTCTTTGTCACAAAAACATACTTCTTTGTATAAGGATTGTTATGTAAATGCAGTTGTCATCGTAATTTACAATTATTGATCTGTCTAAGTGTTATTTTTTCAATAAATGTAAATATCTTGTTTGGTAAACAAAGGATGTAATTGAATCTGTAAGTTAAGACAAGTATGCGAAAACTACAGTTTTCCATTAGCTCAAGCCTAAATTATATTGTATGTAATGTAGCTTGTTATATTTCGTTATTTTTGTCACGTAAAAACATTTAAATTCTGTATGATGTATAAACATAAAAAAATTTAACAACAAATTCATTTGAAAGTAAAGTTTAGACATTGGTACGGTCGACATTGGTACATTATCATTGGCGAAAATGCACATGCACATTAACATTAATGCGGCTATGTTCAGTTCAGTTCAAAAATCTTTATTCACATAAAAAACATTTTTTTATACAAATATTCAACCATGTGTTGTAAAACACGTGTGGTTGAAAAACTTAACACTGTCTTGAGTAGGTTCATTTTATTTTAACTGTCTTTTTTCTGTTTAACTTTAAATTCACTGTCACTGATACCTTATATCTAATTAGATTTTTCTCAAACACTTATGGTTCATCCCTTCACTGGCTATTCACTCTTACATACTATTTTATATTTACAAATCGTTTAACGGTATATGCTACATTCGATAATTAATTATTTCACTTTGTTTGATTGAGTTATTCTTTATCAATTCCTTTAATTTATTTTTATATAATTCAATTTTCAAATCCTGCATATTTTTGAGTACTCTAAAATTAAAGTTAAAACATTTTACTACTTTATGGTAACACTGTAACCTGCTTGTGTCTTTCATAACAGGTGGTATCATAAGCATACCCTCAGTATAGTTTCTCGTACTCCTATTAATAACAACTGTTTGAAATAAACTAGTAAACTTTTTATCCTACTAATATTATAAATGAGAAAGTTTGGATGTATGGATGTATGGATGGATGTATGGATGTATGTTTGTGACAAGTGAACGCGAAAAATACTGGTCGGATTGGGCTGAAATTTGGCATGATGATAGCTCACATTCCCGATTAACATATAGGCATATTCTTAGTTCAAAAATCCTTTCGGGCTCCGCCCCAGTGGCTCTGGAGTTTCCCATGTTAACCTTATGAGAAATGGAATTATTGAAGCTTAACAGCTGTTTCAATTAAACAAGTTGGTTCTGTTCTATGATGTTCAATGGCATTAAAGTTACAAGGATTACCAACAGGGTGCAGCACTATTATTTCTTTTACATTTATGACAACAGCTAATTTGCAACCAAAAGGTGAGTGAGAGTAGCGAACGAACTTCAACCTGGAGGCGAGTTAGCGTAGCGAACGAGCTAACCTGAAGGCAAGTGAGTGCAGCGAACGAGCTCCAACCTAAAGGTGAGTGAGCGTAGCGAACAAACTTCAACCAGGACGTGATTGAGCCATGCGAACGAGATAATCTTGAAAATTAAGAAGTTAAACGGGACAGAGCCCGCGGGTTACAGCTATTTGAATATAAATATATCTTCTCTAGCTGCATTACGTCCAAGTACTGAAACAGTGGTGCAGCTGAGTCAAATTTCTTTACACCACAAATAGTTTTTAATGTAAGCTTTTGCATTATTACAATTGGTTTAAGTATTGTTGAAAACGTCCCTCCCCAATGAATTAAACCATACTTAAGAGTAGATTCAAACCAGGATAAATAGCGTTCTAAGAAGTTTAGGAGTAATAAACTGTCTCAAATGAAAGAAATTATAGTTAATTTTTCTACGTTTTTTACATAGTTGATTAACATGTGTATGCCATTTTAAATCTGAATCTATATGAAGGCCAAGATACTTGACCGAATCAACAAAATTTATTTTTGTACAGCAACAATCACGAAAACAAGTAACTAAATGACAACGTAGATCGATCTCTTCTTTCAACGACTCTGTCAAATGAGGTTTGTAAGTAAATATCATTGCATTAGATTTAGAAGTATTGACGATTAATTTGTTTCTTATCACCCAATTTGATATTACGTCCAAATCATTATTAATTTTCATCCTCAGTAAATCATAATTGTTAGCACTGCATACTAAAGATGTATCATCAGCAAAAGCATATATCTTCGATTTTAAATCCATTGATAACATGTCATTAATATAAATTGTGAATAAAATTGGTCCAAGCACTCCCCCTTAAGGGACGCCAAGCCTTTGAGAACATACATCTGAGTAAACGGTTTTTATTTTAACCATCCGTTTTCTTTCATTTAAAAAAGTCTCAAACCACTTAAAACTATTTCCCTGAATTCCATATAACTTTAGTTTATGTAATAATATGTCTTGATTAACTAAGTGAAATGCCTTAGTAAAGTCAAGATAAACTCCTATTGTTGGTTTACGCTCATCAACATGATTAACTATCTCGCTTATATGTCTTTCAACTGCTAGGTCAGTATTTTTACCTTTCATGAACCCAAATTGATTATTTGAAAATAAATTGTTATCTGAAAAATATTTAACTAATTGGCTTTTCACACAAGTTTCTAACAGCTTAGCAAAGGTATTTAAAAGTGATCGGTCGGTAATTATTCATTTGCAATGGATCAGCTGCCTTATATACTGGAACAATGAGTGCTGTTTTTAGACTAGAAGGAAAGTAACCTAGCTTTATACATAAATTAAAAATGTGACGTAATATTGGGACAAAAATCTTAACATTTTCTTTTATAGTATTTATGGAAATACCATCAAAGCCAACAGACTGTTTATTTGGTTTGCTTAAGATTAAACTTTCTAATTCTACCTCAGTAATTTCAGATAAACGTAACCTTGAGCTGCACGCTAGACTGATATCCGGCATGGCGGGGAATCCCGGCCCATACAATTCTCTAATCAGCTTATCCGGCATACCAGTAAAATTGTTATTGAATGAGTCAGCAACTATTTTTTCATTACCCTCAACCTGTACAATTTCATCATCTATATTAATCGATGTTAGTTCATTTTTTGACTTTCTCATAATAGATTTGCATATATTCCAATAAGACTTTGATGCAGCCCTTTACTGCTTCAATTTTAGATGAGTAATAATTAATTTTTTCCCGTCTTTTCAAATTAGAACATTCTCTAGAGAGTTCTTTATATCTATTAAACAAATGTATGTCATAGTGCTTTTTCAATCGAGAGTGAAGTCTGTTTTTTTTCATTTATCTTTTTAATTAGTGTGTCCGATATCCATGGAGTTCGATGCCTATTTTTACTGTTAATAGGCCTTAAAAAACTTGATTGCTCAATACATTTATTATAAATATCGTAAAAAACTGTTAGAGATTTATCAACATCCTCACAATCAAACACTGGCATCCAGCTCACTTCAGCCAACCTTCTTTTTAAAATTGAATGATCTACAGCCTTGACAAACTCCTCTTTCAAACCACTATCACAACTTGTTACGCAATTTACATTAACTCCAGCATGATCAGTAAAGTCATAGTTTTCTAAATTACTATGAAAAATTAAATTAGTCTTACTTCTGATGAATACATGGTCTAAACACTTTACCCAATTTTCTCTCCCCCAAGTTGGCTCATTTATAAACGACTCAAAACCAAATGAGTTCATTATACTTAAATAATCAATGACACTGTTATTTTGTTCTAAAATGCATAAATTTATATCTCCTAACATAATAGCTGTGTTTTTACAATTACTCAAAATACGTTGCAAATCATTGCGGAAAAAATAAAAATCATATTTATAGTTTCTATACAAAGCTATTAAGTCAATTTCAAAAGGTTTATCATTTATGGTAAAAACTAATGTCAGTTTAATTAATTCAACTTCACGTGACTGAAAGCGTTCATAATTTAAAGTTAAATGATTAGAAATATAAATTACCACTCCACCAGTCTATGTGTATAAGTTGAGACACGTTTGTAGAAAACACTAAAAAGGCAATCTTCTAAACAATTTTAAAATATTTACAACTTTAATTATATAGAAATGTTCATAACACAGTAAGTAATTCCATTAGTTGCATAAGCTTTTACGTGAGTCTTTTTAATTAATTGAAAATTAAGTCTGTAATAACTCTTAAAATAGCTCCTGTACCGGTACTTGATAATTGCTTGATTTCTAGCAACGAGTACACAAGTTAAAAATTCAACAATGCATTAACATAACAAGCTCTCTTTCACGCTGCAAGACTAGTAAACGGCAGAAGTAAGGCAGAACGGCAGAACTGCGGTATTGGTTTACCATACACGCCTGCAACGATGCGCTGCAAACCGCGCGACGAGTAGCTAAATGAACCGTAGAGTAAGTGAGCCTTCTAATATTTGTAGAGGGTTCACTTACTCTACAGATCATTGTGCCAATGAACTGTAGAGTAAGTGAGCCGTCTTCTATTTGTGTAATAGTTATCATGAAATAGGCTCGTATAGTATACGAGCCTACTCCTGTAATTTATTTAAATTCAGTATTTTGGCTCGTATACTATACGAGCTTATTCCTGAATTATTCAAGAATTCATACGCTTGGCTCATAGGCACAATGATCTGTAGAGTAAGTGAACCCTCTTAATTTATTTGATATTTTTGATCGGCTCGTATAGTATACGAGCCTGTAGTGCAAGTGAACCTTCAATATTATTTACGAAGCTCGTATAGACTATGATTTGTAGAGTAAGTGAGCCATGTGTTTTAAGAATTACATATTTGGAGGCTCATTGTGTCAATGATTCGTAGAGTAAGTGAACCCTAACCACTATAAAAACACTTTCATAATGAAACAGAACCAAGAATGGAACAGGGGTTTTGGAAAGGAATAATAAACGTCATGCAGCCCAGTCCAGCAGGTCAAAAAAAGTGACGGCTGACTGGACTGGACGAGAAGGAAGAAACGATCAACTCAAATTTAAAATTTTGAATGTTTTGATTATAGAATAATAGAGTGATAGTTTCTTTTAGTAATCGTTAGTTGTTGTTTCATATCTGCTTTCAGAATTGGGGGGTTTACTGTATTCAATAGATACTTTTCACAAGCATTTCTAGAAAATACACTTATTTGAAGTATTAAAGCTAAATTTGTGGTGGGCTCGACAGGATAACCTCCAAGGTTAGTAAAGTTTATCTTTGAGACAAGTCAAATCAGGCTTTAGATTTATTGGTCCAAGTCACGGAAAATGTTGCTTTCTTCTGAGTGTTTGAACATGCTAATAAGCTTAAATAATTTTATATAAATTGGAAGAAAGAAAATTAACTAGGCTAACAGCCCTAGCTTAGGCCTATTTTAATCACAATATCCGATCTTGGACTACACCCTTTATTTAACAAATTTAAGTTAAGATAGGCTACTTGAGTTAGATTTATATTCTTCCATACAATGACATTTGATTAAAACAACTCTTTTAGCCTACTACTGTTAATATCAACAACAGTGTAGCTCTTTACTTACCATTTAAAGACATTAGGACCCTATCACACGAGGTCACAGGTGGGGTAGACTTATCTGTTGGCACAAACAACCGAATGAAAATAATGAATATTTGATTGTTTTATTCGATACATCGTTTTGTTAGTTAGGTTAGGTTAACCTTACCTAACTAACCAAACGATATATTGATCGATATTTTCATTCAGTTGTTTGTGCCAACAGATATGGAAGTCACTGGTGTCCGCCACCAGTTACCAGCCGGGCAACTACAGTGGATGGTACAGTCAAATGACATGCCACTCCACAAACAGCCACCGTAAGCTACGATAGTTGAGAAAATGCTGATGAGCAATGCACATCTCCTTCTCGTGTTACTAAGTTAATTAAGAAAAGAAGGCAAAGACGTAGGCGTATGTTCCATGTCCATACTATACTAACCTCCAGGAAGGACAATGGCCTTTATTACGTTGTTAGTATTAATTTTGTCTTCTATTATTTTGTTTAGTCTCTTATTCTGTTCTGTTTTTCTTCTGATCACTCATTTCTTAACCAAACAAATATACAGGTCAACAAGAAAACACTCCACAACTAGCACAAGTGCGTTTGTCTCTGCATGTGAACTGACTGTTTATTGGTTAGGCCTATAGTCTGGTTTATTGTTTACTTTTATTATTGGTGTATAGTAGATGCACGCGCATCCGCGGTGGCGGCCACTAGTGGCTTCGTCTGAAAACTCCCATTTAATTTAAAGCCCCGCCGTGAGTTGCCGCCACTGTGGTTGCCGCTTGCAGTTGCGCAAGGAGACACTGTTCGGCCACTGTGTCCTGACGGGCAACTGCAGAGGCTGCGTCTGAAACCCCCCACTTAAAACAATGTTAAAGCTGCAGCGGGCAACCAGTGGCGGACATTGGTGGACGCCACCAGTTGCCTCGTGTGACAGGGCCCCTGATTTACATAAGGCCAATGCAGTTAATAAATGACTTGATTCTTGCTATTTAATATATTGGCCTAGATATATAAAATACGACTCTCTTCCACACACAGCTCAGGTATTCTTTCTTTGTGGAAGATATTTCGTTAATTTAAAAAGCTTTTTTATATTTTTATGTTTAGCCTATGTTAAAATTTAATATTATTGAAAAACTAAACATTATTGTAAACATTCTTGTATGGAACTAATATGATGTAATAGGCTATGTAAATATTTTGGCGGAATAAATGCTATTTTGATTTGATTTGATTTGCTTCTCAATGTAGGCCTAGTTGATATCTGCGTTTTTTTTCCTGTTACTTAAAGGAATCTATAATTTTTGACTTGTTCGATAGCTATCCAGTTCTTTTTAACTGGATAAACTTCTAGACTGTGAACAAGGACCGACTTAAGTTAGGCCTAGTTAATTTATGCAATAAGCCTACCATTCGCCACTTTTTTCTTGCCTAAAATTTATCGTGATCATACCTAATTTTGCATTGCCATAACTTAGGTTCTAACAAACTTATTTCGGTATAAGTTAGGCCTGGTTGTGAGTTTTAGATACAGTTACATTTAGTGCAATCAAGAGGAAAATATGTTTCCCAAACATAATGTTCTGATGGTGTTTTTCCATTAATTTCCTGAGAATATGTCCAATGTCCATCCGAGGCAAACATAATGTGATCAGCCTTTGTTGTGTAAGTTATCATCCTTACCATGCTTTGATGGCTAACTTAGTTGATCTAAAATAAAAATATTTAATAAGACTTGCCAGGCTAAGTTAAGGCCTAATACGTTGTACATCCAATATTATTCTTCAAAGCAGGAATTTTAGGTAAGTTACTTAAATTAGGCCTAACTAGTTTTTTTTTCATATAAAAGAGTTTTCCTTTTTGTAGAATGTTTAAAAAGAGAAGAAGTATGCTGGGTCGGAGACACCTGGCAACTCAACAGCCCGTGCAGACGAGACCAGCTGTGCCGCAGGCAACAACTTCAAGCAGCGGTGAGAGATGCAGCGGTGAGAGATCCAACGACAGTTGGCGGGGAAGATCAGGTGAGAGAAACCAGGTTGTAATGTAGCTAATATAATGTTCAGGAATTTAAACGTCAAAGGCAATTGCCAAAGATGCCCATAGGGCCTACAATAATGTATTACAAATAAATCCATTATGCTATTTCAAACCTTGAACTATCTCCGTGCTATTTACCTACTTTACCACTACCCACTGTAACCGGTTCCAACCCAAATGCGGCAATCTCGTAATTTTGTTGTTGTTCCACCTCCACATCCCTGGACGATATGTTCTGGACTGGAACTGCTGTACTTCAGGCTAGTCCTAGAGGGTCAACATTTTCACATAGATAAAATCCATTGGTGATTGTCGGGATTTGAACCCGGGACCTCAGGATCCGAAGCCCTGCGCTTTACCACTGCTGGACCAGCTTGCTTCTAATGCGATCTCATAGTATCTGATAATGAAGTGAGGGAAAATCACTGTCCTGACAATTATCACACTCTAGGAATAGCCTACCGATGAAAAGCCTCTTGTAGGTGAGAGAGTTCAAACCCTATTGAAACCCATTACCTGTCTATATCCTGGTGATGAAGAAAAGAGTATGGACATAAAAACGTTGCAAATATGCTTAGGAAGCTTACAGAAGGCTATATAGCATACACTGGTACGCAAAAGGTCAGCTTTTGCTAAGAATGGTGTAGGCTCATGTGTTACAGAGACAGTAATCCAAGTTGAAACTTTGTGGATTAGCGTGTTTAATACTACCCAGATTATAATCATTGTCTTTGGTAGTGTGCAAGCAAAATATCCCTGTAATGGTTTCTGTTATAACAAAATTGACAAAAAACTGCAGCCAGCCTACATGGCAAGTAGAACGCATGGTTTTGTACTCAAATCTGTATTTTTGCATGGTTTGCTTTGTATGATAAGTGACTGTAACTTTGACGATTGCAATGCATGTTTTTCATGTTAAAAGCAAATAAAGACATTTCATTTCATTTCATTACATTGTACTAATGTTTAAACGATCCAACACCCACCACCCATTACGGACCTTTTTTATCTAACTTTTCCCCATAGCAAGGTCTTGATCCCTTGGATCTCAGAATTGTAATCACAGATTGATACTCATACTTTTACTTTTGCACGATCGTCTTTTTTCCCTAACATCATTCTATGTAATACCTCTATGAATCTAATCGTTGGAGACGGGTACCATGTATGGTAGTCAGAAAAGTAAAATACACCATACTGGTGTCACATTTTAATTATCTTGTTTGGCTACATCTGGAACTTGTTAATACAGTAGTAATCTTTACTTTATATCTTTCAGCAAAGAAGAGAACGCCACATCAATTTGATAAGACCCCAAAGGATTTTAAGGATTTTAAGAAATGCTTGTTCACCAAAAGTCCTGGATTCAACTTCACGGTTGGCTACAGATCACAGGTATGTACTAAAAGTAATACTCACATTATAACTTATACCCGAGTATCTAAAACCATTTGATAATAAAATATTTGCGTAATTCTAGTTTACACTTGGCTCTAGTCTAATAAATTCAGACTAGGCCTAGAGTTTGCGACGTTATCACTTAGATAAAACCTATTGGGGATCAGCGGCATTTAAACCTGGGACTTTGGTGTCTCGCAATCTAACACAAACACTAGACCATCTCACTCTCTTTTTTTGTTACATTAGAGCCTCAAGCATCCGACCTAAACCCGCCTCACCAGTGTAGGAAAAGCTGAAATGTTGGACAAGTCAGATAGGCTAATAACAAACAAACAATTCAGTAGCATACATCATTGGTAGTACTGCAATTATTGTCTGTAATGTAAATGTTGGATTCTTAACAACTGTCTTAAGCTGTATTAAATTGAAAATGAATATCATAAAAAATATGACCAAAAGATAAATTTCTTTTTTCTAAATGCAAGAAGTTCCAAGATTATAAATTTGTTTAAGAATCTATCTGTATTTCGGGGTATGGCCTTGGAGCGAAGTTTGTTTTGACGGGCGAGTATTGTAGGACCACTGCCCATTATGTGTGCCATTTTGAAAAAATTGTCTGGACACCTGCGACAAACAGGAAATAAAACTCCTGGACACCTGGACCGTGTTATGTCTGTGCAGCAGCAAACTTTTCTATCCTTGGACACCGAATCGCACATACCAATTTCATATCATCACTGCTATTCCTTTTTAGACTATTTTAACCAAACCGATTAAGCATTAAAAAAACAATTATGGCCAAGCATGTTATAAATTCTGTAGCCTTAGGTATATTACTAATATTGGTTGAATTGCAAAATGTTTAATTTTTTTATTACAATTTAATAGCCTATGACAGTAGACTTTCTCTTATCCGGGCACCTTTTAACCGGACATCAGTTTAACCGGACTACACTCAGCAAAAATTACATCTCTTTAACCGGACAATTTTTATCAGCACATCGGTTTAACCGCACTAGATCGGCAGGAAGCGTTACTGAAACGACTGTTCTCGAGACCAGTGATTACGTGTCTAAATACAATGCTCTCCTAAATTTAAGTCGAATACTGTATACAGTATGCATTTAAACGGTCTGTTTTAACGAGTTTTTGTGGACGTCGGTTTAGCCGGAAAAATCTGGACTGGCCTCGGTCCCAAGGAGTTTGGATAATAGGGAGTCTACTGTATATAATTTTAAAACCATATCCATCAATATTAACCATATACCATCAATGAAAACCATCATAATTACTATTATCTTATCATTATATGTTTTGTATCGTAAAAACCTGAAGAGTATTGAAAAGATTTGTTCAATAAATATAGAATTTTTTAAACGTTACACTAGGGTGGATTCAAGAGCATTTGATCTGAAACAACGCACACATGTACCAATTGATGACTTAATATGATAGCTACTTCCTGGTGTGGGCTAATGTCAAGTCTGGTGGCAGAAAGTTAGCTATGGTTGGACATTTTGCGAACGGCTAGTAGTACAAAACCCCACTGTTACGCTTTTAAGTCGAAACATGGTTTAGAATTGAGCTGTTTCTGTCGACTTCATTGACAGATTATTTTTTATTTATTCTTCTAAACGATAAAAACTCCAACTCCCTTTCACCTTAACATTTTTAAAACATATTTTTAATTGTTTGTATAGGCCTAGCTTTGTAAAGATGTCAAATTTTTGGCATTTAAAAAGTTACTTAAAACAATAAATAGGTATTCTATGTTACTAGAACTTGTAAAAAAAAAGCTTAAACTACAAGAAAACACTTTTTTCAAATGGATTCCCTACAAATTGTGTCAGAAGCAATATTGTGCCTTTTAGTGAGAGGGATGATGAAGACTAAAGGTTTATAAAGTTGTGCCTGTTTTTTTAGGCCTATTCCAAAACTATTCATTGGATAACATTTAAAATTAATGCATTCTCTGTTTTTTCAGGGTCTAGAGAGAAATCTCCATTCATCTAATGAAAATTTTCTGGTAAGTTATAAAAATTTAGGCCTACTATAATTAAGACATCCCCTCACTTGAAGTTTGGTCAGGATAATCGTAGAGAGGGGTAAAAACAGTATTAGTTGGATAAAAATACATACGACTACTATTACTAAATTAAATTTCAAATAAGATTTCACGACACAATATTAGAAAAAAATGTCATGATTTATATTTTGTACTAACACAAACTCCAAATGGCCCAAAAAAGTTCTAGGTCCATTTTGCGCCTCTAAAATGTATTCAGTGCTCGATTTGTGGGGGAATGCAGCGGACCGGAGTTTCAGTACCTCTCTTTCGGAAATATAAAAATATTGGCATTAATTGGTACATTAAAGAGTACAAATCACATTAGGTTAAAGTTTCGTCACCTGATTTTTTTTACAAATCAAGCACTGGGTATATATAACCAAAGCTTCTGTAAATAGCATATCAAGGGTGTTTTTAACTCAATACAAGAATGATTGATGTTCAAGCTAGTCTTTTCCCCTGTATTAAAACCCTATCCATACCTTCCATGTGTCATGTGTCGTACAAAGTGGCATTTCTTTCACTTGAACTAAATTTGTCAAAACAATTGATCCCTTAACATTTTACAAACCTCGCCAATAAAACTTTGCTTTACTTTTCCCTCACTCTTGACGACACGACAACTGAGCAAACCAAAATTTAGACAAAGTTTACTCTTTACGAATATAATCTTTAAGAAATGGTCAGTATGTAGACGGTTTTAATTCATAAATTAAAAAAACCCAACATTTAAGATTTTAAAAGGTTGACAAGTTTGACACAGGGCTGCAATCTCTAGTATTAACAATAATAGTCTGTAAATAGTGGAAACTCCAACATAGAGATGGGAATTACCGTTACTTTTGAGAAACGCGTTACACCGTTCCATTACAACTTGGTAACAGGTTACAGTAACCTGTTAATTCTGTAACCTGTTACCGGTCCGTTCCTCCCCCACCACACCGTGACATCCAGGTGACACATCCCAGCCCCAGCTCGGCGGGCATGTAACGAAATTCTCGCTGGGTGTTATTGCTCTACCCTGTTACTGGCCGTATGTTCGTTCTGGCTCGGCTGGGCTGTATCGTTATTATTCCAGCTTGGCGTTACTCTCTGCGGGTGGTTTATTCGTTCCAGTTTGGCCGTAATGTAACGAAATTCTCGCTGGGTGTTATTGCTCTACCATGTTACTGGCCGTGTTCGTTCGTTTCGGCCCGGATATACTGTAACTTAATTCTAGCATGGGTGTTACCTAGCTGGACGTTTTGTTCGTTTTTCCATAATTATTGTTGGTGTTAATGTTGCCACACTATGTACAGTTCTCGTGTACGTTAAATTCCGGCTGGAATGGAACGTTTTCTTACATTTTATTATTTTAAAGACTTTTTGTTGCTTTCAGGACTTTGATTCTGACGGAACCGGTACAGGAGATCAATTCATAAGCCAATGTGTTATCTTGATAACAGGTTACAATTTATTAAAAGTGTTATTTACCCTGTTACGTTAAATAACGCCCATCTCTACCAACATTAGTGTTGAGAAATTTGTCAACTAATCCATGCAAAGTTGGACGCCTAAACTTTCTAGGAAATTTATTGGCTTGAATAAAAATAAAGCTGATTACCTGCTGTACATGAAGTAGTTACAGCTACATTTATTTTGTAGTTCACCATTGGACCATCAGTTTATTAGTAGTTATTTTTCTGTTATCCTGACTGGCATATCCACACCCTGTGACCGCCACTTGCTTAATTGTTATTTGAGAATCAAAATAATGGAAACTCCTCAATAAAAATCTATTTTCTCAATAAAAACTACTCACTCCCACGCACTGGTTCTCCCATGTGGGATTAATTTCGTATATGTTTAAGGTACTCAGTTCTATTTCTATTGTAATATGATATTTTGTAAAAACTGTGAAAAGTGATTATTTTATACAAAATAAAAGAAATTTTGATTTAATTTGATTTGATCCTTTCCTTTTAGGATGAGACAGGTATAACCAGCATAGCCCCAACACCGACGACGACTGACAGACTCACCAAAACGCCTGCCACTCTTCAGCGACGCAGAATAGAACTGGAGAGTTTACGCTACGGACCATTGCCTACGTCTGCCTCCATCAAACCAGCACCCTCTATTTCTGTGCAGCCCAAACCATCATCTTACATCAGCAACCGTGAAGACTTGAAACCACCAGACTTACCAGAGACTTCTCGTCTGGACAGGATTCTTTTGGAAGAAAAACTGTCAAAAACATCATACTCGATTGATTTCAACAACCTAAAACCTCCAAACTCCCCGGATGCTTCTCGTTTTGCCAGGCTCATCATGAAAGAGAAATTGCAACAACCCTTGGATCCGGATTTAGATAAAATAGAACGTTTGACCATTGTGGATCCCAATCCTCAACTGCAGTTTTCTCCTCCTTTATCGTCCACCTGCATAGGCAGTCCTGACTCTGGAAAGAAGAATATTACACTGACGGAGGACATAAAAGAAACAGTGCTAAATAGTGGAAGAAAACTCAGTACTATCAACGAGGATTGTGATGTGTCTGTGATTGAGTTTGAGCTAAATGAACGCACGATAACGGACCTAGACAATACTTTGATGAACACCACTATCAATAACACAGTCAAGTACAACCATATCACACCCTTGGAAAAAATCCCTGAGGACCCGTCTGCGTCAAATTGTGAAACAGACCAGAAGAAAGAATCTGAACCTAGTTTGGAGAAAATAATCTCTGACCTGAACGATATGGAACAAGCTTTAATGAACAGGGCAGCACAACGTGTAAATGCTTTGCAGAAACAGTGTGAAGCCATCAAGAGGGACATCCAAGACATCCAAGATGATTGTCAACAAGATGTCGTCAAGATTAGAGCCATGAAGAAAATGTTGGACTCTTCAAGACGTTCTTCAAGTGAAAACAAAGAAAACAGCTTTAAGTTTAAAGTACCGACCACCAAGAAGGCGCTATTGCAGGAGGAAAGTAAATGGCTAAACAGTGTGAAAAAAGAAAATCCCGGTTTACTTAAAACCCCGAAAGCGAGTAGAAAAATCACCAAACAATCCGCATCATGGACTCCGCATTCTCTATCTAGAGCTCTATGTGAGCAAATGAGTGAACTGTACGAGCAATAGTCTATGTACCTGTAGCGGTATTTCGTAACATTTTCAAGGCTGGAAAACTTGTTTTATTGTTAAGGTTAATATTACAACTCTCAATAACTTTTAAACAACACAACATCTGTTATTGAAGCTGTGATCATTTTGTATAGTTTAAAAAGCAGTTTAAAACTCTTTAAATTTTATAATCAATTTTAAACATGTGTTTTTATTATACCATGGTCATGTTGGATCTTTGGATTTAGACCTAAGTCTCTATAAGTCCACGTAAGTTATAAGTCCATGTAAGTTTGCAGTTGAGGGAGGAGCCTATTTACCATATGGTTTTGAATGAACCAATGAGAACTGTGCGTTGTTGCCAAATCGAATAATACCAGCTGATTTGAAAATATTGCTTAGTATATTTTAATTAGTGTTGTCAATGGGCGATGTGGCAACGTCGCACTAGCCTTGTCTTGTGATTGGCTGCCACCAACTGCAAGCTTACGTGGTCCCGACTTTAGTGACTTTTATTATTTTGTTAATTTATAGTGCCTTTATTAAATTTAAGACAATTTTTCAAAATAAACCCTGATTTTTGTCGATAATGACAAAAGTTCTGGTAAATGACAAACAACCTTATCTCGAATATTTAGGTTATGCATTTTGAATTCTTGCCAATATACACCACCAGCAATATTCACCATGAAATGTATAAGTAAATAAGCGATTAGATAAAGTGATTTATGAGGACAAGGCTTACTTTAGTGTCTGACAAACCACACAATAACACCCATGCTGTTTCAACTGCATTGCATTGCTTATGCGAGGTGTTTTTTGTATAAAACTTACCATTAACACAAATCACAATCGTAGAGTATACTGTTTACAGACAAAACAAGCTTCAATTAGTTGGCAGTTCTGCTTCCTTTAGTTAATTACCAATCAGTTGATATACAATGTTGCGATTTAGTTCCTGATAATTCCTGCTGCAATGATGTCGTTGATCAGAATTTCTGGATAGACTGTGTCAAGGATAAACCAAAAATAATATTTACACTATTTACAATGCTTTAGTCTGCACAGTTTGGTGTTATTAGGAATATTTATGTACCTAAATAAGAATCAACTGCATTTTTTGCAAGCTCTAAGATGATGTAGAAGAATACTTAACAAGTAAATCATTTGCTTGATGACTTTAAATTTTAAAATATTAATAGTTTCAAGTAATATTTCTCTACACGACCTATATGGTTCAAGGGGTGTAAGTTAGTTGTGGTTAGCTCAAAAGTTCATGAGAACTTTTGGATTGATATTAAAGCTAAATCCATACAAAATTAAACTACTGCTCATCATCTACAATACAATTCAATATGCTAATCTGTGTATCTGACAATTTCATGCTACTTCATGCATCACTTTATTTCGGAGGTGGCGGTGTTATACAGGCTACCAGCATGCTTCCGTCAAGGTGTCACCAGGGGCCCTATTTTATTTTTGAAATGGTTGACAGTTGACTCTACAGTCGACACTCAACTCAACCAACAACAGGATTTGGTATTTTTGAAATCCAACAGTTTGGAAGTGAGTTGGAAATCACTAGTTGAGTGACTCGTTTTGGAAATGTAGAGCATACGACCACCCGAAATTCAGATGACGTCATTTTAAACCAATCACAATGCAGAGTATTTGTGATCTTCGATTTTACCTCTTCTTACTCTAAAATCTTGATCAGCTAATCTCAATCTAATCTAATCTACCATATTTCGAGATACTGAGGTAAACTGTCAACTCCGTTCTTGAGAGATTGAGGTTATGTCTTGCTTAATCTAAGTGATTGCAAAAGTACCTTATATAAACTTAAGTAATAACAATAAAATTTACTATGGATGTTTGTTTTATGGTGTAGCTCATTATAAGTTTAGGCATATCCGAAATACATTATTATTTGCTTTCTCCGTATCTATTTCAGAACACATCACCTTATTTTTAGTTTCCTTCATCGTTTTGTTTTATGTTATTTTTAATTATATTTTTATTTAGGTTAAAGCTTATGGCTATTGCCATTGCACTGAAAGCTTATCGTAACTTAAATTAATTTGATCCCTGTATTAGGTGAATGTTATTGAAACACACTATGATATTGTTTCTCTCTACCACATCAATCTAGTACCTTAAATCATAGGTTTAATAACATTAATTATCTTTTAATAAGTTCAATTAGTATGCCTAGTCTATTTCAAACATACTAACAAGGATAAAACGCTTTATTAAATAGTCTAGTATTGACACAGTACGGTAAATAAAACTGAAATGCAATTTTTCTACAGAAAAAAATCGCATAATGTATTGGGTGCTAAGACATTGACAACAAATACATAACCTCTAATCGCAATTAGTAAATTAAAGCAATAACAAACAATATGGCGTCGACTCAAAAAGAGCAATTTTTGCCGAAAGAGAGGAAGAAGAAAATGCAGTCAACCTCCACTCAACAGCTCGATAGGTGTTGAGTAGTTTTGGTTGTATAAGTCCACCGTCAATCGTTTCAAAAATACGAAACGATTGGAAATAGAATGACTCAACACTCAACTCAACAGTCAACCATTTCAAAAATGGGTCCCTGGCAGGAGTTTGTTGTTGATAGAGGTGGGTCAGTATTTCATATAGTATTGTAATTGGTATTTTGTACCCGCTATTTGGTAGTTCAACCTGGGGCCCTATTTTTGAAATGGTTGACAGTTGAGTCAATCGTCAGCACTCAACTCTACCAACAACAGGATTTGGTATTTTTGAAACCCAACAGTTGGGAAGCGAGTTGGGAATCACTAGTTGAGTGACTCGTGGTGGAAATGTAGAGCATACGACCGCACGAAATTCAGATGACGTCATTTTGAACCAATCACAATGCAGAG
Organism: Macrosteles quadrilineatus; assembly: GCF_028750875.1. NCBI lineage: Eukaryota > Metazoa > Arthropoda > Insecta > Hemiptera > Cicadellidae > Macrosteles > Macrosteles quadrilineatus. Next base: position 70,612,442 of record NW_026542599.1, read on the forward strand.
TTCTTGCGATCTTCGATTTAACCTCTTCTTGCCATAGATAAAACATACTCCCTTGTGTTGGTTAGTCTATGTTCTTACTCTAAAATCTGGCAGCTAATCTCAATCTACCATATTTCGAGACACTGGGGTAAACTGTCAACTCCGTTCTTGAGAGATTGAGGTTGAGGTTATGTCTTGAATCTTCAATCTTAGTGATTGCAAAAGTACCTTAACTTATAAAATAAACTTAAGTATTAAAAATAAAATTTACTATGGATGTTTGTTTTAGGGTGTAGCTAATTATAAGCTTAGGCATATCCTAAATACATTATTATTTGATTTCTTCGTCTCTATTTCGAAACACATTACCTTATTTTAGTTTCCTTCATCGGTTTGTTTGATGTTATTTTTAATTGTGTTTTTATTTAGGTTAAAGCGGCTATTTGCCATTGCACTGAAAGCATATCGTAACTTAAATTAATTTGATCCCTTTATTAGGTGAATGCTATATAAACAGACTATGATATTGTTTCTCTCCACCACAATCTTTAATACCTTTAAATCATAGGTCTAATAACAATAATTATTTTTTCAAACATACCAACAAGGATAAAACCCTTGATTAATTAGTCTAGTATTGACACAGTAATAATAAAATTAAAATGCAATTATTCTACAGAAAACAATCGCATAAAGTATTGGGTGCTAATACATTGACAACAAATACATAACCTCTAAATCGCAATTAATAAATTAAAGCAATAACAATATGGCGTCGGTCGACTCAAAAAGAGCAATTTTTTATCGAAAGAGGAAGAAGAAAGTGCAGTCAACCGTCCACTCAACAGCTCAGTAGGTGGTGAGTAGTTTTGGTTGGATAAGTCGACCGTCAATCGTTTCAAAAATACGAAACGATTGGAAATATAATGACTCGACACTCAACTCAACAGTCAACCATTTCAAAAATAGGGCCCCTGGTCGCCAACATCAGGCACTTCTCTCAACTTTTTTCGGTGGTAAGTTGTTGAGTTAAAACCAAACCTAGACGGTCCCAATCCTTCAAGGCCAATACAAAGTCATAGCCAAAACCATAGTCCAATACATAGTCTGTAGACAAACCGACATCTACATGCAGATATCCAGAGGCTGTAAACACTCACCATCCAAATCGTCAGTCCAGTGGACAGATCCTTACCTTTTACCTTTTACCTAGGTCCTCTTCTCCATAGTCGTTGAGACCAGGGAATCGTCAAAAATTCTTGTTTTTTCTTTTTCTTTCTTCTTTGGATATTGTTATGTATTGTTGTAGGGTGTGTGGTCTTCGAAATATTCATTTAGACTATAGTAAGGTTTGTTGATTAAGTATTGTTTCAGTTTTTTTAAGAAAAGAGTGTTTGAATCTATTGATTTCAGGTTGTTTGGCAGTGTGTTAAATATTTTAGTTCCTATTATTTTTGGATTTCTGCTAGTTTTAGTGAGTCTGTGTGGTTGTAGATTGTAGTTTGTCTGTAAATTTCTGAGGTTGTAGTTATGGCAATTGTTTCTGGTTTGGGGGGGGTCATTTTTTAGGAATTTCATTATTTCTAGGATGTACAAGGAGGGTAAAGTTAGGATTTGGTTGGTAGTGAAAAAAGGTTTGCAGTGTTTCCTATATTGCAGTTGTTCAATTGATCTCACAGCTCTTTTTTGAAGTATTAGTAGCTTTTGTAGATGGTAGTCTGCTGCTGAGCCCCAGGCTATGATGCCATACCTCAAGTGACTTTCGAATAGGGCAAAATATGCTATTTTGGCTGTACTCTTATCAGTCACTGACCAAATCCTTCTTATTGCGAAGAGTGTTGTTGACAATTTCTTTTCCAGGTTTTCTATATGTAGGTGCCAGGACAAGTTTTTGTCCAGGGTGATGCCGAGGAATTTGGTTTCTGTTGCCATTTGTGATCGAGGTGCAGTTTGCAGGTGGGTTATGGTCAGGTTGATTCGATGCTGTAAAGTTTATGTTGACAGTTTTTGATGTGTTGATTTTAAGGTTTAGTGAAGGACATATTTCTGATGCCAGTTTTAGGGTTTTTTCTGTTTCAGCATGGTTTGTAGATGATGTTGGATAAATTATGGTGGTGTCGTCAGCAAACATTATGCAAGTTTTATCTGGTGTTAGATAATTTGGGAAGCTATTGATGTATATCAAGAAGTAGAGGGGTCCGAGTACAGATCCTTGAGGAATTCCTCGTTTAGTTAGTTGAGTGGGTGATTTAGTTTTTGTTTGTATTTTATTTATCTGGTGAATTATTTCAACCTGTTGTTGCCTATCTTTGAAATAGTCTTTAATCCAATTTAGTGCGTTTCCTTTTATATTAATTTGGTATAGTTTGTCAAACAGTATATATCTCTATATCTAAGCTGTCAAAGGCTTTCTGTATGTCTAAGAAGAGTCCTGATGCTGGTTGTTTATTTTCCCAGAGGATGGTAATTGCTTCGTGGAGTTCATTTAGTGCTGAGTTGATAGATTTGTTTTTTCTTACACCTATTTGCACCTCTTGTTACGATCTACCGAGTATTCATCAGTCATGGATGGTTGGGGGTCTCTTGGTGTGAAGGTGGTTTTAATAGTGTGCTTTGGAGTGTGGATTGATGAGTCCAGCTGTAGTGACGACGAGACTGGGTTGATTTACTTTTATTGTAGTCTGAGTTCTTTGGTAAGGTGTATATATGTTAACATGAGCATTTTTCCACCATGTGTAGAATCATCAGGGGTTCACCCTATGCATTTTTTCACCTTGTTTGGTATCTTCAGAGAAGTTCTTGAAACTGGGATGAAAAAAATATATAGGATATATTTAAACTGTGACGAATGATGATGTTGCTCCATCAGCAAGGGGGATCAATGGTACACCCGATAAATAGAAAAATAAATAAGCATATTTGTAGGATTTCGTTATTTTATTACCAAAATTTAATGGTTTGGACATTTTCTAGATTCACTACCACTAGTGGAATGTGGTTGGATTAGGTTAGGTTTTTTTTAACCCTAACCCTAATGAAACTGCAGACAACTCTATCTAGTTGAAGTTTTATTAATTCACTACCGCACTTCTATTACTCTATGAAAAAGGTATAAAGGCTTTCTTCTACTTTAAAGAGATGAATTTACAGATGTGCTGACAATATATAAAGAACCAACCCCCTGTGTTTTGGCTAGTTTAAGTGTTGCAGGGTTTTAGTGGGGTGCGCTGCAGCAGCAGATGGCAATGACAGGATGACGTCCGGGCATACAGACAAACGGACATGGCTGCGAGCCAAAGTGTGTTTGTTTACCCATCTTAGGGTTGATTTTTTTATGTGCTTTATTTATTTAATATATCAATTGAAAACGTTTAATAAAACTAGCTGTATAGAGGATGGGATATTGCTTATAATTATATCGTTTTATTTGGTTAAACTACATTTTCAAACCAGTGAAATTAACAAATGCATAGTAAATAATAGTTATTTGTGTAACTAGTGGGTGAAGTGGCACTTTGCTACACACGAGAGAAATGTTAACGCACGAGCCACAGGCGAGTTTGGAAAATTTCTTGAGTGCAGAAAAGGAGCTTTGCACTCGTGTTGAACATTATATTTTTCCTACAACTATAAAGCAGGTTTCTCTATTTAAACCGGAACCACGATGGAAATGTCATTAAATTCCATAGCAATGATGAATTTAAATTCAAACGAGGTATGCGTAATCCACAAATACGATTAGGCACCCTGTTGTGATGGTATCATGTAAATGAGATGAAATATGATGGTACCTACAACACAATTGTTTTTTGCAAGGTAACTTATATTCTGCTGTTAACAAACAAATTGAAACAGTTACTTTTGATCTTACATTCTTTATAGTAGCTAGCAGATGAAGAGCTGTGATGGCATTAGCCACTACAATTCCGTTTTCTTATTTTCTAAGCTTCTTCTTATTGTTCTCACTATTCTTATTATTGCTCTCACTCAGTGTAAGTAAAGTCTCTGCTCCGTCTGTTCTGTTGTTTCTTGTCGTGTCGTTCGTGTTACCTTGTGTAGTTGTAGTGTTGTTGCAGCTGATTGTGATTTGTTTTAGTTCGAGTTGGGACACAAACTCGTGTTAAACAGTGAACTTTTAGTGCGTATTCAAAGAAAATTTGTGTGTTTCTTTTTATTTTCTTGTTTTCTCACTGGTAGACCAATGTTCTTGTTTTGAAAGTATGGTTCTAACTTATACCTCATTTGCTAACTGTACATGAAAGATTTTCATTGTCCGTGACGTCATAGTTCAGTTAAATAACTACTGTGTTGAAGCATTTATTGTCCATGGCTATTTATTTTTGAAGAATATTTTGTTTGTCGATTTAACGAGTGATCAGTGGAATAGGCCTAGATGGCTCAACAGCCAACCAGTAGTGCTTTACGTGCTTTGGCCTTAGAATATAAGAGTTTACAGGGAAGAACCAGTTGAAGGATTTCGTGTAAAACTTGCTAATGATGACAATTTATTTGAGTGGGAAGTTGCAATTTTTGGACCTCCAGAAACATTGTACCAAGGAGGATACTTCAAGGTAAGATTCTATTGCTATTTAAAATAGGCCTAACAAGATATTACACATGTCAATGGAATGGTTTATGACATACTTCCATGTCCTAAGTAGAAATGTAGCCCATCTTGGTTAATGTAAATGCCAGTAGCCAGTAGGCTATATTGATGGTGTCCTCAAATCTCTAAATCACTAATTACTGGGTGTAGGAGGGGGGGGGGGTAAGTTTTACACCTAAACTTAGTACCTATAAAATCTAGGCCCCACTAATTATTCTCAAGATCGTGCAGGCGACCTTCAGATGAATACCGATAGGCGAGTAACTTAAGCACACAACCATCCAGCTAGATTAAGTTAGCCTAGATCTATCGAACGAGGGATAAGATAAGTTAGCATCAGTGTAACTTATGCCAAGGTCTAAGCAAAAAAAACAGCAGCCTAAAGAAAGCTAAGTTAACTTAGGGCCTATACCCTCTGAGGTATGTAGACTGTCTTATTGCTGGTAACTTACCTTGTTAACATAACTTCTAAAATCTGCGTTGATGACTAGCAAAGCTGGATAAACTGCTCAACTTTTAAAGTGAAATTGGTTTACAACATTTTCAACTAAAAAAAAAATTGTAGTCTGGTTACCTAGGCCTAACTTATAAGGAAAAAATTGAAACCTAAAACAAAAATTGGGCAGGGAGGTGATGGGCACTCTACCATTTTTATAACCGTTTTCTCTGGACACTGCTGATCTCGGCACTGGGTTTCTGTGAGGTGGAATTCAGTCTTAAGTTATAAATTTTGTTTCTGCTGTGTCTATTATGTTGTGAAAATCTCCTGTGATCTTTAGTAGGTAGCCTACTATAAGTTAGCTCAGTCCTAACCTACTACACCTAACATACGTACAGTATTTGCAAGGGAGGAGAATAGGCCTATGTAGCCTGATGGTAGTGTGGACTTTCAGCCTTCTAGATTGGTTTTTTGCATTATTAGCCTACAAGGAAGCACTAGATTTTTGAGCGGAGCGAGCGAAGCGAGCGAAGCTCTTATACGTCGACTTTTATGCATTTCGTAATACGCAAACTCCTCCTAGACGGCTGAATCAATCGTTTTCAAATTTTGCATGGTGATAAAGACCATATCGGTGAGTGCCAACATCTATATAGCGTTAAAAAAGTCTCTCAGGAATCCGTAGAAAAATGAAACTGAAAATCATATTTTCTTAACATTAGTCTTATGGGTTGCTAGGTAACCATGTTGGCTGAATTAAATAACAAGTAAAAAGTAAACAAAAGATTTGAAGTTTTAGCATGTGTTCATAATAAGCCAACTACCCACAGTATACTAGGAAATTACAAATACAGTACAAAAGGAAAAACATCACTTGTTAATATTGAGCAAAGATTATACTTAAGATTACTCGATACATTGTAGTCAAGGGTAGCAGTGCGAAGTCTAGGATCTGTTTATGACGAATACATTAAGGTATCTGCAATCCTAAAATGCTATGGGAAGGGAAGGAAACAGGTCCGTGACGTAGGAAGTAGTGAAGGAAGTAGTAAAGTCAATCATAAAATGTTATGGGAATAGAGGGAAACAGGTCCGTGAGGTAGGAAGTGATATGAAGGAAGTAGTAAATGCGAGCAGTCCGGAGTGTGGGGACTGTTTATGACGATAAGATTAGGGTATCTGCAATCCTAAAATGCTATGGGAAGGGAGGAAAACAGGTCCGCGACGTAGGAAGTGGTGAAGGAAGTAGTCAAGGCGAGTAGTCCGGAGTGCGGGAACTGTTTATGACGATTAGATTAAGGTATCTGCAATCCTTAAGTGCAATGGGAAGGGAGGGAAACAGGTCCGCGACGTAGGAAGTGGTGAAGGAAGTAGTCAAGGCGAGCTGTCCGGAGTGTTGGAACTATTATGACGATAAGATAAGGGTATGGGCAATCCTAAAATGCTATGGGAAGGGAGGGAAACAGGTCCGTGACGTAAGAAGTGGCGAAGGAAGTAGTCAAGGCGAGCTGTCTGGAGCGTGGGAACTGTTTATGATGATTAGATTAAGGTATTTGCAATCCTAAAATGCTATGGAAAGGGAGGAAAATAGGTCCGCGACGTAGGAAGTGGTGAAGGAAGTAGTCTAGGCGAGTTGTCCGGAGTGTTGGAAATGTTTATGACAATTAGATTAAGGTATCAGCAAACCTAAAATGCTACGGGAAGGGAGGAAAACAGGTCCGCGACGTAGGAAGTGATGAAGGAAGTAGTCAAGGTGAGCTGTCCGGAGTGTGGGAACTGTTTATGACGATTAGATAAAGGTATTTGCAATCCTAAAATGCTATGGAAGGGAGGGAAACAGGTCCGCGACGTAGGAAGTGGTGAAGGAAGTAGTCAAGGCGAGTAGTCCGGAGTGTGGGAACTGTTTATGACGATTAGATTAAGGTATCTGCAATCTTTAAATTCAATGGAATGGAGGGAAACAGGTCCATGATGTAAGAAATTGTGTAGGATGTAGATGTGTGGATTTATGTATCTCCAATACTACGGTGCTTTCAGAGTGAACTAATGATTTTCCCCGAGCAAAGCTCGGTCCCCAGGTACTATAATCAAATGACGACACTAGCTTGAGGTTCGTGACGTATGAAGAGGTCAAGGAAGTAGTAAAGGTGAACAGTCTGGAGTGTGGAAACTGTTTATGACGATTAGATTAGGGTATCTGCAATCCTAAAATGCTATGGGAAGGGAGGAAAACAGGTCCGCGACGTAGGAAGTGGTGAAGGAAGTAGTCAAGGCGAGTAGTCCGGAGTGCGGGAACTGTTTATGACGATTAGATTAAGGTATCTGCAATCTTTAAGTGCAATGGGAAGGGAGGGAAACAGGTCCGCGACGTAGGAAGTGGTGAAGGAAGTAGTCAAGGCGAGCTGTCCGGAGTGTTGGAACTATTATGACGATTAGATAAGGGTATGGGCAATCAAAAATGCTATGGGAAAGGGAGGGAAACAGGCCCGTGACGTAGGAAGTGGTGAAGGAAGTAGTCAAAGCGAGCTGTCCGGAGTGTGGGAACTGTTTATGACGATAAGATAAGGGTATCTGCAATCCTAAAATGCTATGGGAAGGGAGGAAAACAGGTCCGCGATGTGGGAAGTGGCGATGAAGTAGTAAAGGCGAGCTGTTCGGAGTGTGGGATCTGTTTATGACGATTAGATTCAGGTATCTGCAATCTTAAAATGCTATGGGAAGAGAGGGAAACAGATCCGCGACGTAGGAACAGGTGAAAGAAGTAGTAAGGTGAGCAGTGTGGAGTGTGGGAACTGGAAACCGTTTGTAGCAGTTTTAATGTATCTGCAATGCTGAAATGCTATGAGAAGGGATGGAAGCATGCCCAAGACATAGGAAATTGTGAAAGAAGTAGTAAAGTCTAGCAGTACGGACAGTGGGGATGTTTGTTGCAATTAGATTAACGTATCTAAAATACTAAAATGCTATGGAAAGCGATGAATACAGGTCCACGACGTAAGTGGTGAAGGAAGTAGTAAAGGCTGGCAGTGCAGAGTGGGGGAACCGTTTGAGCAGATGGATAAGTGAATTTGTAATACTTAAATGCTATGAGAAAGGAAGGAAACAGGCCAATGACGTAGTAAATGGTGAAGGAAGTAGTAAGGTTAACAGCGCAGAGTGTGGGAACTGTCTTTGGCAATTACATTAATGTATCTGCAATCCTAAAATGCTATGGGAAGAGAGGGAAACAGGTCCACGACGTAGGGTGTGGTGAAGGAAGTAGTAAATGTGAGCAGTGTTGAATTTGGGAATGGATTAATGTATCTGCAATGCTAAAATGCTACGGGAAGAGACTGTAGACTGTAATATGTTAAAAATGATTACGAAGCACAAATCGATACATATTTTCGATACATGCAATCGTTTACAATCGAAATTTACAACTGAGTTGACAACAGCTGATTTTTACTCCATAGAGGCTAAAAACGATTTTTACTCCCTAAATATTAAAAATGCTACTTTAGACCCACAGCGCATGCATGAAAAAATACTGTTTTTACTGCAGTAAGACAAAAACAATATAATATGAAACCTTGATGACTCCGCTCAATTTTGTGGATGCCTCTGCGAACGCCACCTAGTATGGCTCTCAAGACAGATTTTTGTAGCCTTTTGAAGTACTTCATTACATCCTGAAGCATGGCCCTAGAGAAGTATGCCGTAGGTTAGGCGACTGGAACAGTCCATGATGGATGGTTGTTAGGAAGGCTTCACTTATGCTAACTAGACTGCACAAATAAGAAGAACGTAAAATAGCGACAAGACCTTTAATCTATCCTACCATATACCATACAAGGACCGATGGGAACTGGGATGATGGGGTAGGGTGTAAAACGTTTTATGGGACATTAAAAGGAAAAAAAGGTCTAAAACGCAACGTACACTCGCCTTAAAAACCAGCACAGTAAATTATCTGCTGAAAACTGAGCTTCTAACGGTTATGTTAAGTTAGCAAATTAATGACAGAAAAAACATGCAAGGATGGAAGGTTGTTCTGCTTGTTTACATTTTTAAACTTTCCTAACTTCTAATCCACCAAATGAAACCAAATCACTACATAAATAAAATTAGCTTGTCGAAATATGAACCATGCTTAGAGCCGTAAAAAATACCGAACATAGTTCGGCCTAGGTCATTGGTTGTAGCCTATCTTGTGCCGGTAAACTAAACATTTGCACATTTATTTATTTAGGCCTACTCATATGAGCGGTCAAACCAATACATAAATATAACAAAACGTAAGATAACTTTGCTGGTCGCATACATTGCCTTATTAACTGATAACACACTGTCACCTCTGGATCGCCCCGTGATGTCACTTGTACTGTATAACTGTAACAGCTTGTACAACTTGTACGGCTACTGTAACAGCAGTAGTCTACAGTATAGTAATGGACAGTTGATATTGGAAATAGGCTAAATTAATTTTTGTGTTAAAACCGAACTTAAGGGGTTTAAAATAATTTGATAACCAGTAGGCCTACCCTCATTTAATAATTTCAATTTTTCAATATCCAACATTAGTAGGCTATTAGCCTAGCCTATTAGGGCACTTACTTAAGGCCTGGTTCATAAAGCTCCACCTTTTACCCTTACCTTTTATGTGTGGGAATGGCAACGTCGCATCGGCCAGCCTGTTGTCATGGTAATAACAGAAATAACAAGCGTGTAAACATAAAAATTGCGCAGACACTTTATTATAAATTAGTGCAACTGCTGTTTCGGGTTGCTGGGATACAGCAGTGTTGTCTCTTTGGTCTTGCCCTTGTATTAGAAGAGGCTATTCCTGAGTCAGTTTTGTTTACTATGTAGGCTACTCTGTACTGACTCAGTCCATTTCACAAATACTAAAAAGCCCAATTTTAAATGGCAACTAGCAGATTCTTTGCGGTTTTGGAATAAAATTAGCAAGAATAAACCTGCTTTGTGGTATAGAACGGTTTTGGTAAAGTAACATGAATTGTATGGTGTTGCGACTGCAGAACTGCTAGGGAGTTAGGAGTGCTTACACTGCTCGCCTTGTAATCAAAAGGTCGCCAGTTCGATCTGAAGAAAAGCCAGTAGCTTTTTGATCGGAACAATGCGTATCTGTACTTTATTATTGTGCTTTTAATCAGTGGTCCTGGCTAAAGAAGAAGGCGATGTGAGTCAGTAAAGATACACAGATCATCATCTGATCTCACTCCATTTACACTCGCCTCATAGGCCTATTCATATTCAGCTTAGGCCCGGTCCACACGCTCACACTTTTTCACACAAATATGTGGACACACCTGATGTTAAATGTGAGTGTGTGTACTGCAGATTACCTATAACAAAATTGAGATGTGCGCACATTTCTGTGACGACGTGTGAGGTTTAAGGAAAAACGTCAAATGTCTGCAACAACTGTAACTCTTGGCTGTGTAGTATTCATTAGTTCTGATAGCTCCTGAACTACGTATTTAAATGAATTTAGGCTTACCTCTGTCAGTAGTCCAAAATTGCGTCTAACTTCAATTGTATTAAGTTCAAAGCGGCATGTTTCGTTGCAATGCATCATCGTCGGAGCTTTACGTCAAAAACATTAAAATTTACATATACAGTACATACACGGGACATTTAGTCACAAAATAACACAATGGCGCTATCATGTCACGGCACGGCAGCGGTTGTAGGTAGACTTGACACGGGTTATAACTTCGTCTCGTCCTTCTCTGTTATCAGCTCGGTGCTCAGCTGTTCCGGATGAGATAGCAGTGTTGAAGAAGGAGTGGGACTTGAACTGTAGTTTATCGTTGAGAATGTATTCTTTGCGTTTTTAGTTTAGGCTATGTTCATTTTATATATTTCATACTCCTCAAGTGTGTCCAATTTATTACCTTTCCCGCAATAATGTAAAACTTCCAAGCCGGTCTTAATATCACTCATTGAGTGATTATAATCAACAAGGTGTTGAGCAAGTACGCGAATTTTTGTTTATGGTTTAGGATCTGGTCGGTGTTCTTTATAGGCTATCGTGTTCAAAAAGCACGACCTGTTTGGTGCAGAGAGATCTTGGTTGTAGTTGGAGCATGTGGACTCTTTTGAGAAGTGCGCACACTATTTACACATCTTAGGCGATTTTACTCAGTCAGTCGATGGTTTATTCACTCTACAAGGTGTGTATCAACTGAACGGGTATTCGACAGACTGAATTTCTCTTAGAGTTAATTGAACTTCCTAAACGTTTTCTGTGTTTGTGACGGGTAATATTTAAGAATAAAGTGACTGCATAAAAAATTGTCTCAGCAACCACTGTCTTGTGCATTCTGACTATTAATAGTTTCCTTTCAATTTGGCACGATGCTTTTTAAGAACAAAACTAGCGAACATTGACCAGAGCAAAACTCCCTCCATGGGGGCTAACGACAAACTGAGAGTTGACGGATGAAGCCTCTAGATGTGAGGCTAGAACTGAGCGTATGGACGGTCTCGGGCTGCACTCATCCCTTGGCATACCACAGGTGTGCGACACACATTTACATAAACAGGAGCAGGCTATCCAGAATCTAGGTGGCAATAGGACCTACCGTCTCAAAAGCAAGCACGGCTAAAGATGACCAGGGTTAACCATGTCGACGACTTTTGGAGTTCCAATAGGTGTGTTATCATTAGGACTGCCTATTTATAATTCACTCTTGTAGGTAGGCCTACCAAATTTAAACTGTCATTTTTGTTTCAGGCTCACATGAAATTTCCACATGATTATCCATACTCTCCACCCACGATTCGTTTCCTCACCAAAGTTTGGCATCCAAATGTCTACGAGGTAAGATTATCATATTTTCTTATGGCGTGAACATGTAACTTTTTAAATACTCTAATTTTTTTAGGGAGAATATGTGTCTTATTAGACTACAAGGAATTGAATCAGAGCCTCAGTTGAACAATGAAGTGTTAATATAACTACAATGTGATCAAAATATAATAATGCTAGCTGTTTGGCCCGCTCTTCGTTCGGGCAATTTTATTAAAATAAATATTAGAAATGCAGGTGTAAAAACTTTGTGTTGATTCTTATACAATCTCGCGTATGGATTTATTTCTGTCAAAATTGCTCCCAATTCCTACAAAATCGTCTGATCCAACTCATTAGAGTTCTTCATTCTTTTGTTAGTAGCTTTACCTACATCAAGAACATAAAGTTGTTCTTGAAAGTTTGAGGGTCTGACGCAAAGAGATCACCCGCGTAGTGATGGACCTGTCCACATACAGTAAATCAATAAGGTCCATAACCTTTAGGATTTCTTACGTCAGGTCGTAACCAAATGTTACGAATGATAGTGCTGAATTATATCTCCTTATGAGTTCTACAAAATCGTCATCTATCATATTCTCCAGATAAAAGACCTATAAAGATAGTGTAACTACCATTTGGTGGCAGAGAGACTTTCACATTCGCACTACAATGTCTACATATTTCATTTAAAGGGCCCAAGTTTGAGAAATGTTCATCAGAAAGAATGTTAAAAACAGCGGGACCTTCATACCTTATGACCCTGAGGTGGCCGAGGTGCGTACGGTTGTACCTGAACTCGCCACTCTTTTTCACAACGACCTATTAAGATCGGCAAAAACCTCTTGGGCGACCAAAAGACATTATTTTTTCATAGAAATAGCATCTATGTTAATTTACCGCCCCTCTTTTAAGAACATAAAAGTAAATAATAAAATAAGTAAACAAAAATGTAAATAAACAAACTGTTGTCAATTAATTGCATTGACCAGCTGTTGTTCACTAATTTAATCAAATGACTTAAATTCTAAAACATGTAAGGCGTAGCCCTTTGAACATCGGCCTATGGGGCAGAGCCCCCTAGGGGAACTCATTCACATAAATACTTTTCGGCAAATCTAAACACTCTGAGCTTCATTTTGATCTGCCATATGCCTATATTTTTATTTGGTTAATGGCCATAACCATTTACAAAAAATTTTATTGTATCACTTTAATAATATAATAAGATTTAACAACAACACAACTTATGCATGTAATTCAATGACAAATCTTTTATGCTTCTGGCTGTTGTAATATCTCGTTAACCCTACAAAAATGTAATTGAAAAATTATTAAAAAGTAATTATTTTGTTTTCTTACTGGTATGGTAAACTACTGCAAACTAGCAGGTGAACCACCCTTGAGAACGGGAGGCACAAAGCTCAAGCGTTGAGTTTGGCGTAGAACGTCAATGAGGATCAATCCGGCACTGTTAGAGTAAACAGTGTGTTAGATTAAATAAAAGATGGTTTGAACCAAGATAATCAGCTGTTTCACAACATAAGTGATTTATAAGTTGTATAAACGGCTTAGCATTACTTTCCAAAACTCAAGAACTAAATATTATGTTTCCACATTGTGTAAAATAATTTTCACAAGAATTATATTTTGAGGGAAAACATAAATAAGCGTGAAGTGGAAGCGTTTGCAACAAGGTTCAGTTCAAGGGAATCTAATGTATTTATAGAGGAGGTTCAGAGTGCTTGCTATATTTGCTTGGCCGATGCACACAACCGGACGAACTTAGACTGTCGAGGCATTGTACTCATAAGTGACAATGATCGAATAGTGTAATTATTTTGACACCCGTTTATGACCCAGATACATTTGTGATTAGGCTATCAATTATGATGCTATCAAGCTAAAGGTTCAATGATAAGACCAGGATTTAGACTGCAAAAAACGTTAATAAATTCCAAAGTACTGTGTTGTGACGCGTTTTGCAGCATATAGGTTACAACCTGAGCAAACTAACAATCGCTTTTACAAATTTTTTAACCAGTAAAAAGGGGGAATTTACACTTACATACACGTATGTACCAAGTATGAATAACATTGATTGAATTATAACTATGATTACCACCTACTAAGGTTTGCTGCTCCAAATATCGCCAAAAAACTTACAGATTAGCTAACTTTTAAAAGATGATAGTTCTCAAGTCTTGTTATGGTGATTAGGATTACCTCACCATTTTTAATGTTTCTCACATAATAATTGTGTGGTTGGAAATATTGCCGATAAGCTTGTGTAGTTTGGATATTCAGTTAGGTGGGTTAAAAACAAGTTTTCACAAAGATATAGAATACTGATGTCTATTTAAACTCCTCATTTACCCTTTAAGACCAAGACACCCCTCCTGGTAGTTAGTTGCACACTGCGTCAAAACCAAATTTCACTATTGTAAATTTACAAGGTTTTAAACTGTTGATTGTGTAGTTAGTAGGTTTGAAGAAACATTGTGATTGTCCATTTTATGTATGAAGTGTTCTGGTTTATTCTAACTTCTGATTTATTTTCCCTTTGATACTTTGCTTTTGAAACACAATAAAAATATTTATTTTTGCTCACTCTCATGTATTTTTTTAGATTGGTCTGGCCTTCAAGGCCTGATCATACTGTTCTCAGTCTTCTTGCTAATGTAAAAATTACTACATGCTTTCCTCATTAGTACAAAAACAGCTTGCAGCACTCTGTAAACTAAAATAACCAATTACTGTACTATAATCTAAATCTAGAATAAAAAATCTCTATTAATGAAATCACAAGCAATGAATGAGTTTCTATTTTAATGAAATCAAACAAGTTGAAGAAACAGGGTTTTTGTTTTTAGGTTTAAAAATGTATGAGCACCAATCCCGGCAGAACCACGTTGATCATGTTAAAGATTAATTCAGGGATATTTGCACTGAAAAAGATGTCTTATCTATGTAATATCAGTACTTTGAAAACAATATATCATTCTCTTATCCATTTCAAACAGAATATGTAGCTACAACAAAGAAAGATCTTACTTTAATTCTAAAACTACAGCAAAGGGCAATAAAAACAATTATGGGAGTAAAAAATGATGAGTGTTAAAATTTTAAAATTCTAATGGTCTTTGCCCAACACATTTTAAAAACTCTCGTTGCTAAAGAAAGTATACAGAATAATGTTAAATTATTCTACAATATTATTGTTGTGTATTGTTTTTTACCATCGTGATGAAAAATGTCCGCAATAAACCTTTGAACAACATTAACTCACCATCACCAACAATGAACTTCAAACAAAGAATTTTCTACGATACTAGAGGAAAAGTAGAGAAAATAATCACAACTATCTTTTCTTTTCAAAGACCACCTGTGCCAGAAGAAGGTTCTTGCATTTTCTTCCTAATAATTTAAAAACCATTGGCAGCATCAAATAAAAAATATATCTTATAGAAATTGCTTATTACTCCAGAGCTGTTTCCTCAAACAGCTTGAAATTGTTATGTATTTCTGTTGTAGGCATATAAATTGTAATTTAAAAAGTAATT
Source organism: Macrosteles quadrilineatus (assembly GCF_028750875.1). Classification (NCBI taxonomy): domain Eukaryota; kingdom Metazoa; phylum Arthropoda; class Insecta; order Hemiptera; family Cicadellidae; genus Macrosteles; species Macrosteles quadrilineatus. The sequence continues at coordinate 70,627,825 of NW_026542599.1, forward strand.
TTATACTTTAATACTTTTCAATGAAGTTGCGATCATACAAAGTAGGTATTTTAAGCCAAGTATAAATGGAGATGAGTGTCCTATTAGCCTAACGACTTTATTTACTAGGTTAATAATATTGACACAATTCAATGTACACTGTACAATTAATGAAGATATTGAAATGGAATGATGTGATCGTATCCTTTTTAGAGAATTCGCCTATAGGGAAGAAGCTATTACGGTACTGTATGGCTCACGGAAATACCTACTCCCGGGACTGATTCAATTTTTCACTTTTGTGTCCTAAGAAGCAAAAATCCCAATTTGTTCAAATTTATATAGGCCTATTGGAATATTATAGAAAAACACCTTGGTCCGGAGGGGGTATTAAATAGGCCTTTTTGTTTGGTAATTACCTAAAAATACCATACACTTGACTGATGTAAATTATTACCGAAGCTACAAATATCCCCGGTTTGTAGGGACGTCGTAGGCCTCGCCGACACAAATATCCCCAGTTTGTAGGGACGTCGTAGGCCTCGCCGACACAAATATCCCCGGTTTGTAGGGACGTCGTAGGCCTCGCCGACACAAATATCCCCGGTTTGTAGGGACGTCGTAGGCCTCGCCGACGCCCGGTTTGGCGTGAAACCTTCTCCTTGGCGCGGTAGGCAACCTTGCCGCTAGAAAGTTACAAGGGAAACTGGTGGGAAGTGATTACTGTACGCCATCACCGTCGGTTTCAATTTCACCCGTGTGTTTTATAATCAAGCTAATGAAAGTATGCAGTAATAGTTCGTCTTTTCGTCTGAGGAATATTCAGTAAACAAAGTGCGCTAGGCCTTTAGAGTTTGGAAGTGCAGAAAATCTAAATGTTTGGACACGGTTTTTGTTCAATTCCTACAATATTACGAGGATATAATCAATTAAATGGACAAAGATCTTTAGTTTGTTGAGTTTTTTGGTGACGGTGAGTCGGTTTTAAGGGGATGTTGAGGTATTTTTACGTCAAAATCAGTATACAAGTTTTCACGTTTCGGGATCTCAGGAGGTGAAAAAGTATCTAAAACGAGCTAGACTAAACCAACTAAGTCAACCCCCAACGCCAGAAATCACAAAAGAAAAACCACGTGGGGATGAGGAACTGTAAAGGATCACAAACAGATGTTTTATTCTTAGCGTAGTCTAACAATAATAGTAAAGTTTTGTACAAATGGAGGCTAGGAATGGTGTTGGAGGACATTGAACACGCTCAACCCAGTATTGGTTTTTATCGTGAATATTCCGATTCTATTAAGCAGATTTCCTTCATACTTTAAGAAAACGACACTTAATTTCAATCGATGTATGCATTTTCATTATAGAAAGTATTTATTTCTCTCCCTAGGTCAAAAAATCAATTGGAGTCGAGCTGTTACCGCGAATTTCGCCTGAGAAAATAGTCCCGATTTCCCGATAGGAAAAATTCATTATCAAAATGTTTTTGCGTGGTTGGAATTTCACAGTGTATATTCACTAAAATAAGATTGACTTCATGTTATCGACTTAGAAAGATTTTACTTATACGAATTTGTTTGTTGGTTGAGAACGTGTTGCCTCTAAACGACGGCCAGCTGTTCGTATGAAAAAGCAAAACAAGAAGACAGAAATTAGGCTACTTAAATTGTACGAATTTTAGGTGTTTTAGTTAGCTAACGGTGCTACATAATATTGTCCATCAAACACTGTCTAGTCAATTTAGGCATTACGTTATTGCAATTACGATTTCTTAAGTATACCAGAGATAAAAGATCTGTTTGAACTTAATGTTGAACTTAACAGCACTATAACAACCGACAATCATGTCCAAATATTATTCTCATGCTAACTGTACATGACAGACGTCAGTTTTGTCGCTGGAAGACTGTTGTTCGTTGTTCACGCTTTGTGTTCTCAGCATGCGTCAGCTGGTTGCGCAACTATCAGCTGATTGTGTATTGTGAACTCAACAGCTGATAAGCGAGACGCTCTGTTTGCAATTTAACAATCAGTTCATTGATTGTCGCGATTAGAAAATTGCGTTTTAAATGCTTCCATCTCTGGGCATTGTTCGGGAGAGTTAAGATAGCCGTGCAATATATGTTAATTTGTATGTAGAATAATTTCACTAAGTATGGTGTAATTTTGAAAGTTTCACACATCGTCGAGTTAAGTTCACTTAAATTTGTATGCGTTTGTACAAAAACAAAAACTGCTACTGTACTTTTGAAATTTTCAGTCCAAAATTAAAACGTGGAAACTTTGTCAAAACGTCAATAGAACAAAACTGCAGTAGAACTTGACCCAAACTACCGTAGGTTGTGAGTATTGCAGTTTTGTAAATCATAAGAGTTGTTTATACCGTTTTAAAGCATTTAACTATTTATGCTTCCTTAGCTACGATGTAGTATATAACGTTTGCTTGCTAATTGCCTAACTAGATTCGTTGTTGAGGGAACTATGAATGCAGGAGTGATGACTAAATTACGCGCAATCTTAACATAGCAGGAAGTTGTACCCGTGTTATAAACTCAATCTGTTTCATCAAGTATAGATTTTTATCCTCCTCGTGGCGACATAGACACGTTTCAGTGGCTGCAATGAGCTCGCCAAGTTAGCCATTTGTATTTGGCTACGGTATAGTACCGTTATAGGTAATTTATTAAGCTCCTTAGAGTGGTTTTTTTATTTTGCACCCTCGACTGTTTTGATGACTAAAAGCGTCCAAATCGTTTACTTTAGTAGACTATTCAACATCCCCCTGCTAAATATTTGATGTTTTACACTGAAGTAAGGAAACGTAGTAGTGTGCTATTTTGTTTGATGTCCCGATGCACATATATGTCTTGGCACTGCAGTATGTTTGGTATATTTGACGGGGGACGATTTCTAGTGGTAAAGCAGGGCTTCGGTCCCCAAGGTCCCGGGTTCAAAACCTACCAATCTCCAACTACATGATAATGCGGCGACTCTCTAAGTCTAGCCTCCTGGCTAGAGTCTAGCGCCTTACGTGAAGGTAGGACACGTAAAGTGTTAACGAATGCTATCGGAATTTCGCAAAATATCTCGCTTGCACGGCCTTTGGCGAACTGTGGCATTGCGGTGAACTGGTCTACAGCAGTTGTGACGTTTCAATCGATATGTTGACAACGCTGGTTCGTGTTGGTGATGTCGACCTCCAAATAAACCGCCAATTATAATAATACTCTACGCGGCAATCAATATGGCAGTGGTATCTGTCACACATATCGGATTAGTATTCGTAACTTGGTGTAAAACGTCAATGTCGTGTAACAACTTAAAGAAGTAGACAGTTAATTCTCCAAGTTGTAGCCAGTTATGATAATGAATGTAGTTGGATTTAGCCAATGTTCTGAGTATGATATTAGTTGTCGAACGCTTAACTTTTTAAATTAAATGGACAATCAAATTAAAGCATCTTTTATTTATCACGAAAAATATATATAAAGGAGAAAATATTATTTTTACTAGTATAGCTAGCTCACTTTGTGGCAATTTATTCAACCAATGTTGCCACGAATCATGTTGCTATCGAATCAAACATTACTCTAGTTTGCCCTGATGTATGGTACGTCCAGTTCTTTAGCTATTGCAGAACCCTGTAAAGGTGCAATCTTTTTTCTTAGATGTAGAACCTGTTGGGAGGTGTTGGTGTTTTACGGATAAGTACCCTAAGATGGGTAGACGTTGGGTGGTTGGGGGTGGACATATGACAAATACAACACATAACAATACACTACAACAATACAACAATACACTTGTTAAATAACAAGCGACGTACGTTGTGGAGCGTAGGAGAGGTGGTTTGGCCCTCATTAGCGAAAATGATCTATTAACTTAGGCATGGTAGACCTAGACCCGGGACAGACTTACTTTTCCATTCTGAGCCCACAGTTTCCAAACAAGATCTGGTCATGAGAACGAGGTGTTTGGGGGTTTTGAAGTCTTTGAAAAATTGTTGTTTTAAAATGTTTACCCTTAAACATGTACATACCCTATTTTTTTGACAGCCGCCATGAAGAGCTTAACATAGCAATCTATTTTGTAGCTTGGAGCATTGTTGTACATTTTAAAGGTTACAAAAAACTGCACACTTAAAATACTATTGTTATGTAGAAAAAGTAAACTGTTGTAGTTAGCTTGTTTAAGGATGTACTTTGATCAATTTTGGGATTTTTTTAAAACTACTTTATTAACATATTTCGTTTGACACATTTTTTTCTACCCTGTAGCAGCAAACCTAAACTCGTTAAATCTACTGTTTATTTAGATTGGGAAGAATTCTGACAAATTCAAGGAAATATTAGTCAAAATCCAGTTAGACAATCATGGATATTCGCTTAGTCTGCAGGTCTGCAGTGGGGGTATTTATTTTAAAAGACTGCCGCCACGGGGTCGGCTTTACAATAATGATATTCTAATACGGTGCCGTCACACCAGGGTGTGTGTTTCAAGGTCAGGATGAGTAAATGTGTCGAGTGAATGCGATGACGGCAGTGTTACAAGATTAGTCGGTTCTTTTTCTAGGGTCAACTATTGGAATCACAATGACCGAGGACAGCTAGGTCAAAACCCTTGACTGTTCAGGATCGAACTCGTGACCTTCCGATTACTCTTTCAGTGTTCTTTGTTGTTAATGTTGTTAATTCTTTGTTGCATTGTCTCACTGTCTTATGAGCAACATGATATCAGAATCTTCCCGTTTGACAGATGGTATCGACAGTCCTGGATTAGGTTTTAAGTACAAAAGTATAGTGTGTGTGATATAAAAACCTGTATGTTGGTGGCCCTATGTAGACGAAAGGGTAGGGTGACAGGGTCTATCATCCAGACTATAATGAATAGGTATACGATAAAAGGTATCCTACCAATGGAAGGTCCTAGCCAGGAGACAACTTCCATCATACACACTATAGTGAATTTTGATAGTCCAACCTCACTGGGTGACAAATCAACGCGACGCATATGTTACAAAAGTAGGCTAGGAAGTAGGAAGTTGTTTCTAGGCTGCGCTCGATTGGCACCATTTATATCTGGGACGAGAATAGCTCCCTTGGAGACATGGCCCGGCATTGATTAGATGAAAATATGAGTCCTGCAATACAGGGGAAGTGCTTTGAGAGCCTATCCTTTTTTACCCCCCCCCCCCCTATAGTATATGGAGAAAGTATTGTAAAAAAAAAATGAGGTTGAGTTTTGGATAGAAATGACAGTGTTGGGTCCCTCTGAACCCTAAAAAGTGGTTTTAGAATTGATGTGTGTGTTTTTGTTTGTGTCTACAGACTACCGGTGGTCCGATTTTGATGAAATTTGGTATGTGAGTAATAATCCATCATATCTCCAGGTGTTATTCATATTTGTAATTTAGATTTTTCCATGGTAAATTTCCATAAAATAACATTAAAAAAATGTCTGGAACTATTTTGGCGGTGATTGAGTATTTTTACTTTTAAATTAAACAAATTGGTATAACTTCCAATGCTGTACAAATTACGGTTCAAAAGTTATTGCAATATTCGTGATTTCCCCCGACAAAATATCATTAATCCCACCGCAAGGGTTGTTGACAAGCTAATGGGAGAAAGTGTCTGTTTAGGCCAACTGATACAGTTTATTTTTTAAACAGCTTACCCTAACCATGTGATCGGGCCTAGCGCTTAGTAATATAATCTAGAAGTAATTATTGTTCATCTCGAATTCGTAGCACATGAAAGAAAGTAATAACAAAACACTTGTTAATTGTAGCAATGAACGGAGACAACTACAGTTTTATTTATTTGGATATTATAATGTCGGAAATATAAGTTTCGTGTATCGATGCTGGGTTTTAAAGTTGTATTATAGGGGTTGTACAGAGGCTGACAATTAAGTGCAGTGTCTTCCCCTTAAAACTATTGCAGAGTTATACTTGCAAAGTCGACATTTTAAGCACTTTTACGAAGAAAAATGTTAATCTGAAAAGGTGAAAGTGCAAACCCCCCCCGTTTCAGGTTGATCCCTGACATAACTGTACCAATTTACCAAAGGGAGTTATATTCTTGAAAAAAGTAATACTGTGAGTGATAAAATACACACCTACAGTTAAAATGTTATTAACTGCGTTAGAAAATACATTTAAACAATCCAATAGGGACAATCATGTACTTGAAAAAGTCGCTTTCAAGTTTATGTTTGAGACCTGTACGAACGGACTCGATTCGGTTTTATCACTTAGATAAAAGAATAGGAACGGAAATCTCAGTCTGTATGATGGAACATGTCTCCTTGGCCCTTCGTATACCAATACCCTGGAGCCAAAATATCCCTTTCAAATTTTCAGATTGTTTTTTTATAATTTTAATGGGTACAGGTTTGCCGCTACAGGGAGAGAGTAATAAAGTGTATATTTCATTGAAATTATTTAAACATACTACTTTAACATAGGTACTAAATTATTTTATTTTTAAGCTCTATAAAATAGTTTGGGAAGGAAATGAAAAAAGTGCATGTTTTCGGAGTAACAAATGGGAAAACCTAATTTTTACCCATATTTTTAACGAACTTAAACGGTTAGTATACTTTGTCCCAGGGTCACCATGAGAATAATGATAACTTATTCTCTATACACTATACGGGATCATGCTACCTACGAAACCAACAAAACTAAAAGAAATAAACATTAGGTTCTTGTAGCTGTATAAAATAATTTCTAATTAGGTCCGTCAGAAATCAGCAGCATATACACTAAATTCTATATGTGTGTGTGTGGGGGGGGGGGTGCTTGCTAGATTGCTATAGCCTTTATTAACCTTAATTAATTGATTGATTTTGTTATTTTACTTAAAAATTAAAACTTCTTTATAGCACAAGAAAGTGTGATTCTGTAAAATCAAATAGTATTTTTGAAATCTAAATGCCATGCTTACCAAATCTCACGTAATGATATTTCACAAGTAACACGATGCGTAATGGTTTTAAATAATGTAAATGTTGCATCATCAAAATCACCGACATCATAATGACGTCACCGTGGAGTTAATCCATGTTTGGGAAACACCTATGATAACATCGTGACTAACACTTGTAGCGAATTACTGTTTCTTGTTATTTGTGGGGTCTGACTTAGGGGAGGTACGAATGAGGCATTTAGTTCAAAATTCCTCCGTGAACAGCGCTGTAGTAGAGAGCACTTTGGCAATGCAGGTTATCGCAAAAATAGTTCTGTTCATAAAATAAAATTATAAATGTCTCAAATTCAAATTTTATTATTTTTTAATTATAAAATTAAACTATCATAACCTAACCGAACTAACCAAACTTGCTGATAAAGAAATAATATAACAAAAGTTTAGTAATCGGAAAAATAATTCTGTTTATTAAATAAAACTAGAATTCGCTCAATTAAAATGTTGTAATGACTTAATAATAAAATTAAACTGTAATAACCGAACCAAACCAACCAAACTTGCTGATAATAAAAAAATCTTGGACAAAAAGTTAATGCTACCAGCAGGATTCGAACCCGGGACCTAATGTATATCAGCCCGGCACGCTAACCATTAGACCACCGAGGCTGATGGCTACTGACAGTTTTCTTACGGTAATGAATGTCGTTCCCTCAGCTAATAAGAAGCCCACAGCTGTCATCGTAGCCTCTTCTATACCTCCCCTGAGTAAATACCTTATTTGTGCAGCACACTTGTACGTCGATGTAACTGATAATGAAACACATACTTGTTTAATCATAAGGCATAAGTTTACTGATCAGTCGTGAAAAAAGATCGCGTTGCGATGAAATGAAGTTGAAACAGATTTCTTGCAGGCTACAGTTTATTTGGAATTGGAATGTCGTATTTTACTTTTTATTGAACTGTAGGGTTCCTTATACTACTATTCATGTAAGTATACCCCCTATTCAGTATACGTACTGCATAAAAACATACAACGACTATTCAATCCCAGATCCTAATACCCCTTAGACATTTCCGCAAAAGTTTATTTAAACAATTCAAAGTCGTCATCATTGTAGATAGTGCAATGGTGACGCAAATACGGTAAGCTTACTTATTATGAATTGAGATTTTCTAATGCGGAACAGAGAGTATTGAGTAGTTTACTCATAGATTCAACTTGGCCTCAAAACCCGACCTTGCTGGCAAGGCGCCACCCATTCGATAGTTGACGGGCGATAATGCGATGCGATATATCGAATGAAACACCTTTTAACTTCCACAATGTTTAGCATAGATGGTTCTGATTGAAGCATACAATTTAAATACTCTATGTGAAGATTTTGTGCAAACGTGTATATCGTGTTCGCAAGTATGGATATTTAATCCATCTCTTTGAGTGGGTTTTTTGTGGTTTTCCAGTTTTGTTTTGGTTTGTGTACTAACCTCGACGTATTTAAGTACCTCCTTACTCAGGACGGGATCTGATTCTAGTTCCTGAAACTTGAAAGATTTTTTAACTCGTGATGATAATGTCTGCACTGGCATGAACATTTACTGGACACTTCCTTGTTGTATTGATCCTATAAGTTCTATGTGGTTGTAGAATGTTGTGTTTATTTGGTATATAATTCGAACTGAGAACGTGAGACCACCGATTCATAAACCTATATGTGTACTTTCATCTGCAGAAGTTAAAAATTGAGTTTTTCTTAATAGAAATAGTTTCTTTGCAATTTATGAATGCCAATCGTTTAGTAGTGGTCGATGTGTGTGTTTTAGTGAATTTGTCCTGTAGGGAAGAATCTAATGCCGTAGATGGCATGAAAATACCTAGACGTATTTACTTTTTCATTTGTATATTCCCAGAGGCATAATTTTTTGTTCAAATATTTGTGTGTAAGTGTCAGTGAACACGATAACTCAAGACAATTGTGATCAGATTTTGATGAAATTTTGCATGAATGTTTAGGGTTGGATCAACGAAACATGAATGAGTTCGCGGACTAGAAAAACTGGGTAATAGGAACAAGGTGTTTTGACAATTTTCCTACATTATATTATTCTTACCCTAAAAAATCAAAATGACCGATTTTCTTTGCATTCTTGCGTAAAGTATAGTTTAAAAAGTTATTTCGTTTCTTAAAGTGTTATTGTACGCTTACAGATAAAACTTTAAAAAGAATTGTATGTTTTATGTTCTTATTGCATTAAGCAATTGTGTAGTTTCGACTCGTAAGTATCGATCGCGAGTAGTAGTATCGCTATATCGCAATATCGATAGGTTTCGCACGCACAGGGCCGCGACCGCGACCGTGTCTTCGCATGACCTTTGACAAATCCAACCGATTATTGGTGACCTCGCCTGCAGCTGGCTAATATACCCTTGTTAAATCGCGACTGGAATACGAGCTGTGAAACAATCTCTTTAGCACCTCGGGTTTTGCAGAACCAGGCTGGAATGGAGCAATGTAGCCTACTGTATTTGGTGACACGAACAGTCTCTTTTACTTTCTTCCCTATACGTTGTATATGCAAAAGTATTTTCCGTCAAAATGTTCGAATTTGAGTTTTGGACGGAACTAACCCTGTTGAGTACCCTCGAACCCAATAAAATGTTTGTTTGTCTGCGTGTCTGTGTATGTGTGTGTGTGGATGTTTACAGAGCAACAGACTACACCGGTGGTATGATTTTTATGAAATTTGGCATGTTAACTAACCCATGGTATCTATAAGGTTTTTTTGTGATTTTTTAAATTTTTGATTTTAATGGTACAGATCCCATAAAACAAACAAAAAATGGTTTTTCACATATTGGAAACTAATTTTGAAAAAAAGAATTCGGCCTAAGTAAAGTGAACTTTTAAACTGTTAACAAAATGACAAAAACCACAATGCGGTAAACTTAACTGTAAAAAAGTTATTGCATAATAATGATTGTTGAGAAGCTAATGGGATTCAGTATGTGTCATATTGCTACAGTTTATAACTTGTGGTAGAAAATGTCCCCTATAACCCCTTATGCGCATGTTGTGCACGCGCAGCAGTAATGAAACACGGTTCATCTGAAGCGGTGGGACGACTCACGGCACAACACCGTTACACGGTTCCTCGTCCTCGGTTTTGGTCGATTTTGTCGACAACATAATAATTGGGTAACGACTGCGGCTCGCTTTCCCAACGTTCCGCTCTCCCGATTCATTTCCCAACAATGGTTCCCCTCAAGTCTCAGGCCTAGCCGGGTATTTTTGTTCACTTTCGACGGTGACAATTTTCGGAAGTTTCTAAATCCGCCGAGCTGTCAACCGTTGGGTAATTGGAAAGTCCTATGCGGACGTCTTTTTTATGTTTCGGGTGGTTTTTTACATGCCTACTTGAGGATTTTTTATATTCAAACCTTGGTTGTGTTGTCTCAAAGCATCATAAATAATACGATTGTCATAGGATTGGAATTTACTACCTTGGGATTTGTAGTCTATGCAAACTCTTATATAACTCGACTGAACATTTTCGGCGGTTTCTAAATCCGTTGTCTACTTCAGTTGTCAATTCCCATTGTTGAGTAATTCTTGGAAAGTGGTGTTCATAAAGTGTTCCGGGCGTTATGTTAACTTGCTTGCTTTCAACCAGAGGGTAGACCTAGAGTAGTGTTTACTCCTTTAATCTATGGTTCAACTCCTAATGCTGTTTTTTTTAGCGTCGACTTGTCAGAAAGCGCAATTAATTCAATAAAAAATTACGTTGGTTGGAAACAACATACAACCTTACGAAAAGCAAGCACTTTAATGACTCATCCGAAAATTGTCGGCTTCTAAATCCGTCGTCGACTCCGATTTGACAATTACGACGGTTCAATAATTCCAGACTGTTTGTCAAATCGTTGACTTGTCGCCAAGCCTAAATTGATCAACTTTAAGTTTTTTAGGCAAGCACTTTCATAACTCAACCATCCACAATTAAAAATAGAACGTCGTTTTGCTGCATTGTATGTTTTATTTTTAGCCTATTTAGCAACAAAACATTGTTGCTTTCAGGAGCTTTTCCTCCACCTTTACTGCTAAAGGTGAACGTTTAAATGCGCATCTCTGCAGATGCGCGCATCGAACCACCTTCACCCTTCACCACATGACGTTACATCACTCCCACTTCAACGTCACTCTCGCAGTCACGTGACGTAACCCTTTGTTGACGTTGCGTCGCGAAGACATTGTCCGTAACTGGGTGACGCGTCTCCAAGAAGTGTATTGTCAATGGCGACGTTGTTATGTTATGGGACCCGGACCGTTGTGTGACAACGCTGTGAAAACGTAATGGAAATGTATTATCGACTATCACGCGTCTGAACACGTACACAATGTGTTTGTGTATGAATGCTTAAATTTCAAATTAATAACCCTAGTAGATTAAAAGTGATTTTTCATGCGCTTTCCTTGGTTTTTCGAAAGTGAATGATGCAACAATTTATTACTAAACGGAAAAATGACTTTGTTACTTATAGTATGTATACAGATATGTTAAAATTTGTACATTTATGTATGTTTGGCAGATTTCTGTAGCATCATGTTGAATGCTTAGTTGATGGTTAGGATTGTGTTTCAGAACGGAGACCTGTGCATTTCCATCCTACACCCGCCCGTGGACGACCCACAGTCGGGCGAGCTGCCGTGCGAGAGGTGGAACCCGACACAGAATGTCAGGTGAGGAAACGTGCAAAGATATCAGCTGTAGGTATCTAGGTATCTTAGGGCCTCGTAAAACTCGGTGATCAAGGTCAAATAGCAGATAGCAATATGTGCATGTACTGGTTGTGAATAAATATACGTGTGGTGAAAACCCAGATGTTTTAGCATATATCAGTGCAATAAGGGAGAGACATCTGTAATGTAGGCTGTAATCAAGGTCAAATGACAGACTTCAGCTTATCCAGATTTTGGATGTAATCAAGGTCAAATGACAGACTTAAACTTATCCAGATTTTGGATGTAATCAAGGTCAAATGGCAGACTAAAATTCATCCAAATTTCGATTTTGTTTGCGATCAAGGTTAAATGACAGGATGAAACTTATCCAGATATCGTCAGTGATCAAGGTCTAATGACAGGCTGAAACTCGTCCAGATATCGTTTGTGATTAAGGTTAAATGATAGGCTGAAACTTATCCAGATATCGTCAGTGATCAAGGTCTAATGACAGGCTGAAACTCGTCCAGATATCGTCTGTGATTAAGGTTAAATGACAGGCTGAAACTTATCCAGATATCGTCAGTGATCAAGGTCTAATGACAGGCTGAAACTCGTCCAGATATCGTTTGTGATTAAGGTTAAATGATAGGCTGAAACTTATCCAGATATCGTCAGTGATCAAGGTCTAATGACAGGCTGAAACTCGTCCAGATATCGTCTGTGATTAAGGTTAAATGACAGGCTGAAACTTATCCAGATATCGTCAGTGATCAAGGTCTAATGACAGGCTGAAACTCTTCCAGATATCGTCTGTGATTAAGGTTAAATGACAGGCTGAAACTTATCCAGATATCGTCAGTGATCAAGGTCTAATGACAGGCTGAAACTCGTCCAGATATCGTTTGCGATCAAGGTTAAATGACAGGATGAAACTTATCCAGATGTCGTCTGTGATCAAAGGTCAAATGACATCCTGAAAATTATCTAGATTTTGGCTGCAATCAAGGTCGAATGACGGACTGAAACTTATCCAGATATCGTCAGCGATCAAGGACAAATTACAGGCTGAAACTCGTCCAGATATCGTCTGTGATTAAGGTTAAATGACAGGCTGAAACTTATCCAGATGTCGTCTGTGATCAAGGTCAAATGACAAACTAAAACTCGTCCAGATATCGTCTGTGATTGAGGTTAAATGACAGGCTGAAACTTATCCAGATGTCGTCTGTGATCAAGGTCAAATGACAGACTAAAACTCGTCCAGATATCGTCTGTGATTAAGGTTAAATGACAGGCTGAAACTTATCCAGATGTCGTCTGTGATCAAGGTCAAATAGCAGACTAAAACTCGTCCAGATATCGTCTGTGAGTAAGGTTAAATGACAGGCTGAAAATTATCCAGATGTCGTCTGTGATCAAGGTCAAATGACAGACTAAAACTCGTCCAGATATCGTCTGTGATTAAGGTTAAATGACAGGCTGAAACTTATCCAGATAGCGTCTGTGACCAAAGGTCAAATGACATCCTGAAAATTATCTAGATTTTGGCTGCAATCAAGGTGTCGAATGACGGACTGAAACTTATACACAGATTTTGGCTGTAATTAAGGTCCAATGACAGAATGAAACTATGTCAGCAGTGATAAAGGTTTAGCTATACATTAAATAATAGGTCACGTTTTAGGAGGGACAGCTAACATATTTTTGTTTCATAAACTCGTCAATACAGTACTATAAAAAAAATACTCTACTGGCAAAAGTATTGAATTTTACTTGGATCAAATCTAGTTGTAAATTGGATGCCCTTTTGGTACAATTATTATGTTAATTTCTAGCATTATATTTTCAGTTCTATGAACACTTTTTGAAAGAGTAATAAATTATTTTTGTCTTAAAACTAGAACTGTCTTATTGTGTGTTGAATAATTATAACTTTTTAATTTTTCCACTACAATTTAAAAAATGTTTTGTCTACAGAAAGTAGCCTATTTTGAAACTAGTGACTCAAAGGTTAACAGATATAATCAGATATAAGCTGTGTTCTTAACCTTTGCTCAGATTTCCAAATCCAACAAGGCAATTTATTCAGAAATTATAAATAGTAAACACTAGTAGTGCATAATCATTATCATTTTTGATGCAACTTCTAAATGTTGTTTTAATATCTTTGTGTATCTTGTTTAATTTATATAATTTCTTTTTTTAAGAATTTAATCAGAAATCAATAGTTTTTAAGGACTATTAATTTTAGTGAGATATTTATGTTTAAATAATCTCCCTAATCTTGCATTGGTTTTCCAGGACAATTTTGCTGTCCGTAATCTCGCTGTTGAACGAACCCAACACATTCAGTCCGGCCAACGTGGACGCTTCGGTCATGTATCGTCGCTGGAGAGACTCGAAAGGCAAAGACAAGGAGTACGAAAACATTATCAGGTTTGTGCAGTGTGTCAGTTTTCTCAATATTCCGTAAGATTATAAAAAGAACACAGTAGAGTCTTGAATAAATATCCAATCTTCGACTATGCGATAGAGATGGGCGTTATTAAGTGTCACCTATTATTTTTGTAAGGTTGCCTGAACTGTTAGAATGAGTGAGTGAAGTTACGCTGATTGTTTTGTTCTATAAACACTGAGCATCAGGAAATAAGTACCTTGGTAATAGATTACTGAGAATCATATATTGTTTTTGTGGCGACATCTGAAGTGTTTTAATGTTTCTTATGTTGTTTTTTTCCAATGGTTTTGATGGAAAACAAACTTAAACCCTTAAGTAGGCTTGATATTTGATCAACTTTATTCATTTGAAAATTTTAACATGTTTGTAATAGTTTTTACTGTTATTAGTGTCTGTCTTGTTCATTCTTGCCTTTGCTGTTTTAGGTAGGATAATAAAGACTTGAGTGAAAATTTAAAAACGTACGTTTTCATGTCCCTGGCCTTTTACTTCGTAGATACTGGATTTATAGTTTATTATTATGTGTTTTGATATTTTTTGGGACGGGGGCAACATGTTACACACATTTATTTGGTTTTAAATAGGTTCTAGGTATTTTTTTTGTATTTTTAAAGTCTCGAAATTCACGACCATGACGTGTCCCTAGGGTACATTTTCCAACTTTCACGCTGTTTTTAGACTAATTATTCATGCCGAAATATATAAAGCCATATTTTTATGTCATCAATGGTTATTAAACTTACAAAAAAGGAGCATATTATAATTTTATTGTCATTGCAGACTGACTACCATGACAAAATAAGTCTGTCCCTCGATTTGGCGTCACGACCATTTGGGAAAAATTTTCAACTTTGGAGCACGACAGTGGCAAGCCTGGCGTCGATGGAGTCAGTTGGTTTTAGAGACTAGTTTGGGGTGTACGTCAGGATTGTAGTGCCGGTCGTTTTGAGTTGAAAGGAGGAATTACAAGATTAATAAAGGAAAGATTGTGTTTTTTGTAATTTTGGTGTGTCCATGACCGTACGTAGTCATTCGATGAAGTAGACATGGTGTTAATTTTTGTTTATAAGACATTTCAATTGCTAGATTAACCTAGAAGTCCACTTTGTATCCTCGAACATGAGGTGCAGGGCTACCGCCAGAACAGAGCCAAATAACACGTTCTTTCACGACCAAAGTTTCACGACCATCGCGGTTTTTTTCACGACCAATCCAGCCTTATGGATTATAGTGTGTTTGGTCGTGACAATAACTTTAATATAATTGTAAATTGAACAGTTTAGTTCAATTGAAACACATAGTTTTATTATAACTAACAGTCTAATTGAAGGATTGTTTAGAAAGATTTTGATTATTCCAGAGAATTCACGACCATACCGCTTGTCCCTGACCATCACGTTTATGATTTCTATCATAAAAATTTCAAAAATTAAAATATCGTCATATTTCAATGTTTTATACACAAAAGAAGCACACCTCTATACAAACATAACAATTTTTCGGGTCTCAGGTAAGTTTTTTCGGAGTTATACAAACTTAAAAAGATTTTATTGGCTTTTTTCTATTTTTTGAGTTTTTAGCGAATTTCCCTATAGGGAAGTAGCTATTACCGTAGGTCTCATGGTAAGACCTAAGCCCGGGACCGATTTACTTTTTCATTTTGATGTCCCCAGAGGCCAAAAACACCATTCGTTCAAATTTTTATATATCTATATATAGAGAGATATATATGTGTCCATCCGCACGATAACTTGAGTAATTTTTGTCCGATTTTGATAAAATTTGGTTTGAAAGTGTAAGGCGGGATAAAGTTGAACGAGTTCGCGAACCAGCATGATCGGACTATGGGAACGGGGGTTTATGGGGGGTTTTATGGGGTAAAAATAGGTTTTTCCCATTTTTGACCCTAAAAACACAAAATTTCACAATTTATTTTTAAACCATTTTGTAGAGCTTAAAAAAACAAATAATTTAGTATATTGAAGCGTTATTATGCGCCTAATTGTTAGGGAGAAAATTCAAAGAAATTGTAATTTTAAAATTCCCATTTTATTCTTATGGAGAATAAGTCAACTGTTGTAGTTTGCTTGTTATGAACATATTTTGATCGATTTTGGAAAATACTTTTATTTCTTACTAAACTATTATCATTTTATAAAAAAAATCTTTTTTACTCTCCCTGTTGCAGCAAACCTAAGTACTCGTTAAACTAATTCTATTTAAATAGGAAATAAATGTGCTATTTTTTATGGAGGCATTTTAGTGTAAATCCAATCAGGTTAATGGAAATTCGCTTAGTCTGCAGGTTTGCTGCGGCGGGGGTATTTTTATTTTTTTCTAGAAAGACCAAATATACCAAAAGCTCAGTGACCTTTTTATTGTATAATGGTCATAAAAGTAAATTAGTTTATAGCAAAACATAGTTATAAAAATAATATTAACTATTTTTAATATTCATTTAAACGTCCGTTATGGTCGTGACAGGATTTTGTGTTTTTCTACGAAAGATGCTCTTTAAAAAGAAAACTACCAAAGATATTGCGTTACCATGGACATTTTATGAAACTTCAAATGTTAATAAAATAAAAAAAATAATAAAAGTTTTGAAAAAAGGGGAAAAAAATTTGCAAAGTGCTTTTCCTGAAAACGTACGTTTTTAAATTTTCACTCACTTCTGTCATAGTATTTTGCATCAATGCGGTAGAAAAAAAACCAACATTTTAAAAACTGATATTGTAGTCATGTGTAGTCCTTGGTTTCTATTTGATATAAAATCACAATTTCTAATTCTCAATAGTTAGTATGTCTAATCATTACAATTGACAGCTCAGTTTCGCATCTAGTAAGTCTGTGTAAAACTGATGAATACCTGTCAACTAACATACCTGTGAAGAAAACAATGATATGCACAGCTGTTTGTAAAATTGCACACAATGTCATTTTGTCAACTGGAATTGCCATGTTTTAACACACACTAATCATCAAGTCAATAGTGCATAGACAAATGGTAATTATTTTTTTAAATGGTGTACTCTTTTATTTTACCTTTTATAAACATTAAAAAAAGTTTTTCACATAAAATATTTTGTTTTTGATTCTAATGGTTGTGTGATAGAGGATGTGTTAAACGTCATTGACGCCAGAATAGTTTTTTTTTTTATTTCTCTCCTTTTATTAATTATAGTAGCTACAGGTTAAACAAAGGAATTGGAATGTTTAGTTCTATCTATAGTAAAAGCACTGTTAGTTGTTATAAAGGGTGGTTTTGGTAAATTTAGACAAGATTTCTGTTTCTAAATTCATGAAAGTAATTAATCTTGTTATGTTATGCAGGAAGCAAGTGTCGGGCGGCCGAGCTGAGGCTGAGAAAGACGGAGTTGTGATCCCTACAACTCTGGAGGAATATTGCATCAAAACACAAGTGAAGAAGCCGGAGGCTCCAGTGGACATGACAGACTTCTACGTAGACGACTACGACCTGGACGACGATGACGATGATCTAGAGATGTCCGGAGACGAGTACGACGACGGAGACGACAGTGGTAACGGCGAGTCATGATCCACGACACTCGCATCAGATAACACAGAAATTCTTAGTGAAGATTTGAGATCTCAAGATAAATGTGTTAAAAAATGTATTAACTATGATAAAATCGAGTAAAATTTTCGTACGTTAAGTTACATCTGTTACTTTCTTATTTTTTTTCGGTTCTGTAAATTTAATTTGTGTATTTATTTTAAAGTTGAATTGAGTTGTGTAGGTTGTAATTTGTAATACGAGTTAGACTCTTTTTTTAAGTTTACGTTTAAGGTAGTTTATTAACGGATTGAAAATATATTTTAGGTTTTGCATCGGTACGCTGACAGCACCTGGCTATATACTTGCCTGTTTAGATGTGTCGGGGTCGGAGTTGATGTTCGTGTAAAGTTTGCGTATTTCGAGTAGACTGTTCTGTGGGAGTGTACGAGCGATCTTCTCAGCTTTTCTGCGTCCGGATCTTAGCTGTGTTTGAATCTTACTATGTGAGAATGCTGTTTATAGTTAATAAAGTGTAGTGTTTCTAATAAAAAATCATTTAAAAACTAATAACTTTCATTCCAATCCTGGACATTTGCAGTTATTTTCTCTCTCTTGTAAGAAAATATTGAAAATTAAGAAGCAGATAAGTACAGTAGTTCCTAAAATTCACGTGTTTTGTATGTTTTTAAATCTTTTCATTATCATATTTAACTAAACAAGCCTGCTGATTGATTATATTGTCTACCTCAAAATGCATTTTGAATGGTTCATGAAATAATAATAATAACCTTTCTGTGAAGTCAAACCATAAACGAACGATTTCTTAGAATTGAGAAGAAGTCTATGGTCGTTTGACCATCTCACTGAATGAGCAAGAGAATTGGTCTAAGACAATAGACAACTGCTTTGAGGAATACCAACCGGGATTCTGATTTAAAAATTTTTACTGGATAAAAATAATAAGTGCATTATCCTTGATAGGACAACTACTCTGCAATCTAAAAATAAGATTTTTAGTAAAACTTAACATAAATTAAGTAAAAATCTCAATTATCTGATCTCTGAAAAACCGTCACTCTGTTTTAGAATTAATATCCATCAAGGATTAAAGGTTCTGTAGTTTCAGCTATAGATCAAACGAACTCAAAACACAAGCATTATAGATAGATAGTCCTACAAGATTTAAGGTACTTAAAAAGTAAACTTTGATTTAACCCTCTCTGTAATATATTTGATTACCTATCGTGCTGAATCATATTAATTATTGAAATCACTAACATGATTACTAATCATACTGTAAATTATAACAGACATTGCAATTGGGCAAATAAATACAATCACAACTTTTCTATTTCAAATAATATTTATTATGTTCAATGGTCAGTATAACCACCATTTACACTAACCACAAAATAACTACATGATCTATCTTATTATTAAACTGACATTTATAAAAAACAAAACAAATTACATAACCACAATAAATTACATAAAAAATAGTGTAGTACCGTACATATTCGTTGTAGTTAAATATGCCACCTGGTAATTTCGTCAACTAAAAAAAAGCTCCCTGGAAACATTGCAATAATAATTATTAAAACAAAAAATGCAAAAAGATTTACAAGGAACTTTAAAGTCTGTACATAAGTCATGAATGGTCTTGTAGTTGTGACTAGGATTTAGAACAATATCCTTTTACAATCAAAGTCTTTTTTCTAGTAGCGGTAACCTCTCTTTAATATCATACATACTATAGAATTTTTTGAATTTTCTTAACACAAAACAGGTAATACGATATTTCTTGATATCACATCATGACAATTTGTTTAAAGAACTTAACGTCAGATAAAAGTCTTATTAAATTTGCACTCTTCCAATATTTCTGATTTAATTTTTTTGAACTTGTTTTCCAACAAAGTATTCCAAGATGAACAGCAATCAAATAATACATTTTTCTTCGACAAATCATATTTATATCGAATCGACTAAAAGCTTGTGTTGAATTCAAAACAAAATAGAACAGTTCACAAATGGCATATTATTGTGTGGCTTTTGTAAATTAGGTGCACAAAAATACTAATTCAAAACTTCCGACAGTATATTTTTTCTTGTAAAACCGTAAGCTACCTGTATTAACTTATACACTATGACTGAGAACTTGGAGACTTAATTCTATCAACTCTCTCAAGTAAAGTTTGTTACTAGTTCTTATTTTGGCACACGACTATCTGGATATGCCGATGTTTAAAATCTGCAGACAATGTTATAGCACACAATACAGAAGTTGCTTGGAAAGGACCATAAGAAAGCAAAATTATTTTCACAGCCTTTCATTTTATGCTTTACTACATTAATAAGGTATTGAAATTGTCTTTGTCTTTAAAGAGTCATTAAACAGTTCCAATTTTTTGGTCTATAGAAGTTAAAAAGTTGAATAGCTTAAATATAGAGCCAACGTATGTAATGTTTAGCTTGAATTTGTATTCCCTAAATTTTTTTTCTGTGTTCACCTACGCCATAATTTAATAATCAGGATTGTAAATGTAACGTTAAAGGTGCCAAATTTAGTAAAACGCAAAGTATCAAGAAATTAAATGGAAATTTTTATAATTTCACTACACATAATTCTTTCTATCTTGATAATATAAAATACATTTTAATAAACAATCCCATACATCTACTATTTTCAAAACAAGTACATAAGTACAAATATACGAACCCATTTGCGATTTTAACTTAATAAATAAATGCTTCCACAAGTTTGGAAATTAACATATAACAAATTGTTTGGATCTTCATGCACGCAACCTTACGAACTAAAAATCTACTTTTGACATTCATAGCATTTACAATCTAGTTGCAACGATGGAATGGTCCGTTGTTACGTAAAATACATTTCAGTCAAAAGATAAAATCTGAGTACCAGCTACACTTTTTATATACACCACGATTGAAATAGATACCAGAAAAATGCACGTTTGCACCGTGATTCTTACAATCTACTTTATAACTTTTTATTTACAGATTATGGAAGTGTAATGCGTAAGTAATAATTTAAATATTTACATCGTAAGTGACACTTATCCTTTTATAGTTACACAGCTAACGAGACTCTGGGAAGATGAAGTTTTCCTTTTGGACGTCCGTTTGAAGTTCGCCCGCTCGTTCTTTTTAAAATTTTAATTTTCTCCAAACTTATTTTGAAGTCAAACTTTAAAAGAGCCCCTTCTTCTTGCTTTTCTTCTCTTTGCCATCCACAGATCTGGAAAAATATTTGGAATAAATCACATATTTTGTGTTTAAGTTTTAATAAATAATAGAATTTCGCTGTGAAATGCTTTCAATTTGGAATGATTATTGTATCAGTATAACACCAGTAATGTGTTCTTTAAAGGAATAATCATACACTCTGAAATGTCACATGTTCACATGTTGAAATTTCTAGATTGGTTTTTGCTTGTAAATTAAATATATTTGAACCCTAATAAAGTCTGCTGGTTAGCTGATCCTGATGTAGTATATTTCTTCAAACCAATAAAAACTTAATGTTTCTGAAATATTTTTAGGAGTTAAATCAAAATGGCAGTACAGTACTTTAATATGCGTAGATTTGAATGCCACTTTAATGCTAAATGATCGCCTATTTTTACTGTGAATAAAATAAATTGGATGTTAGGACTAAATATCAGAATAATTTTGGATTTAATTAACCCTTTGAGTGCCAACGTCCGGGGAACCGGACGTTTTTAAAACGAGCCAAAAGTGCCGACGTCCGGCCGACCGGACGTTTTTAGAACGAGCCAAAAGTGCCAACGTCCGGCTGACCGGACGTTTCGTAATGATCGAACAGTTGTCATAACCGAATGGATACTCGGATTCTTTTAACCCATATATTAACATTGAGTCGAAAGTTACTAGATGCGATACATCGATTTTTGTTGGTCGAAATATCGAAAATTCGATTTTTACGAAATTTTAACCTAAAAATCGCCAGATCGGGCTCGGCATTTTTAGCGCGACCTTCGGGAAAAATCATCGGCATTTTTTGAGCGTTACTTTTATTTCTCGCCTGGCACTCTAAGGGTTAAGATAGAAATTTTTTTTTATTAATTGAGTTTGTCATTTTCTTGCGATCTCTTGTTTTAGTACCAAAGGAAAATAAATGCACCAAAATTAGACATAGAATTTCTTTTTTTATTGAGTAATTCAAACGAAGCATTAAGTACTTATTGAGTAATAAAAAGTGTTAAGTAATAATATTAAGTACTTATTGATTAGGAGTTAAGGAAAGGCCAATTGGCTGAATAGGATTATTATGTACAAGGATAGGGATCAGCTAGCTTACCTGGTAGATAGAGTCCAGATTAGCCTTGATTACACATAAAACACATGACACAACACAGAAAAACTTTATCTGTGTTGTGTCATGTGTTTTATGTGTAATCAAGGCTAATCTGGACTCTATCTACCAGGTAAGCTAGCTGATCCCTATCCTTGTACATAATAATCCTAAGTACTTATTGAGTAAAACATGAGGTAGAAAACTAGAAAATAATAAATACTGTGGCACTTTGGGTGCTGATACAGTGCAACCTAACTCATTGTAACAACCTCAATTACGAAATACTCAAATTAATTGTTCCTTGTTAGATTGAGGTTGCACTGCAATGTTAAAATATGATGATGATAGGTATGACTGTAATAAATATCCAACTAACACTATGTTAAATCAAAGTTTAATGTTAGTACAAAATAAACTAGCAGATCTAACAAATATTACTCTGATTATTTCATATGAAGATAACCTACAAATGATAAACTAAAATAATATACCTGACTAGGCAGTCTTGAATCGTGAGAATGGAAATTCTCTAATACTTAATAAACAATTATGAAATTGCTAACTTTGTCATTGTTCATTGTTATATATGTATGTAAAGTTTTGAATCATAGACAAAAAGAATTAAATAATGACTGTCAGCCGTGCTGCGGTTACCATAGGTTCTGGAGCACACCGCTGGGAGCGCCGTGTAGTTACGTAGCGTGTACGCCTGCTCCAGAACCTATGAGTAACCGTAGCACGGCTGACAGTCAAGCTTTAATTCTTTTTTGTCTATGATATTATATACAGAACATAGCTTATTTCGACAATCACTGGGAAAGAGAAAGAAGACGTAAACAGAAATTTAAACAAATAATACGGCTAAATAATATAACCTTTACAACTACTCAAACACAATATTGCTAAATAAACACAACCCACCAAACACTAAAATTAACAAAAAATCAAACACAATAGTTGTATTATAAAAAAAACATTGGTCGAGTAGGAACAGTACTATTATTATTCAAACTTGGTAATAAAATTCAAAGTCGTTCAGGGTCACAATTGCATATTTTTTACATTGATAGCGGTTGGGCCAGGTTCTAGTGGGTGACAGATGCATCGACAGAATCACAAAACGTCCTAGTGAACTTCAAAGACAAATAAGTGAGTAGTGGTAGTGAAACTACGGCAATTTTGTTAATACATGTACAGTAATTAGCGACTCAATCTGTTTTATCATTGCGATACCTTTTTCGTTTGTTTCCAATAGGTTGTATAGGTTGTCGATGTATAGACCTGCACACTAAACTATCTTTTTTTTAACAATGTAGGACAAAAATTACCAATTTTAGATATGGTAGACCTAAACAATACCATGGATTGCTGTCCATGAACATCAAGATTCCGAAGTATATTATTTTGGATTCAATTTTGGGCTTAGGTTTCGTTTTTTGGCCGTCATTACAACAGTCGATGATCGAATCCTGAAATTTTGAATCCCAAGTGCTAAAAGATCAAGTCTAATGGTTTTGTTATAGGCTATTATGAAAAAAAGAACGTACGTAATGTAAAATTAAGTGCGGTCTGCAGAGTGCAATTTTGAGGGAAAACCCGTAAGGTATTTTGACTTGTGTAGAATTTTTAAATTGATGCTCGGCTGTGATATTTCTTTGTTGCTTGGGTACCGGTAATTATTGTTTTGGTTTGATTAATTTTAAATTTTAATATTATTTTAAAAAAACTTACTAAATAATTAACTAATCCTTCTTTTACATTTTTATTTTAATTAACATTTTAGTTATATGGGATGCATCCCATTACTCTTAAATCAACATCTTCGTTATTGAGATTAAAAATTCAAACTCAAATACATTTGTTCAAGATATTACATGCATGGCCAAGTTAACAAAACTTGTCGGCCCTGGTTCTTCAATTAACGTTATTTGTACATCTCCCTAGTCTGAGGGCATGAAATGGGTCTTGTAGCTATTATATATTTTTTTTTTCTTCGTGTATGGCTATTTTTTTCTTTTTTTTGTGATGTGATTTAACGGTGTCCTGCCGCAATTATCTTAGTGGATTTAACATTTCCTCCATCTACAGTTTATGTTCATGTTTTCAATTTATTATCACTCTGTCTCTATTTCTAAACAAGATAGAAAATTCTTCATTTCATTAATAGAGGAAACTCCTAAAACCTAATGTCAGCCTGTATATTGTCAGGATATATCAAGTCTTGCTCAACCGATCCGGTGGGATTGAAGGTCGTCTTGATTCCTTTTCACATATCTTTTTTTCTGTTTACCAAAAAATTATCGCCCAATATGATTCCGTTAACCCAAAATGATTATTTATTTTATTTCTGTTGATTGCCTATTCCTTGATACTAAGGGTATGAAGAGAACTGTAGTTATATATTTTTAAGGTTAAGTAGCTAAATTCATGAATATATTGAGGGGTTTTCAAGGTTAAAAAATCCATTTTAAATTTACTTTTTTAAGGTTTTCACAAATTCCCCGTATTACATAAATATCCTAAGAATATTATTTTGCTAGTGTAAACACAGTTTTTAAAGAATACGGGACCACATATTTTATAATTGTTTCATAACAAAGAAATTTATTATTGCAGTTTAATTGGTAAAAAGTATCACATTCAAACAACTTGGAACATCTTCATACAGTTTGTTCAGTATCATTTCTAAAGACTTACAATTAAACAAAAACATCTACTTGAGACTATGTACAAAAGATACATTAAAGCTAAAAATAGAGTTCTTCTAACATAAAAAATATGGCATTGGTTACAAATAATGGTACTCTTCATTCTTTGAATCGTTAATTCAGTATATTAATTTGTCTGAAATTAAATAATAGAGCTTGAATTCAAGTCCATGCTCTAAATTAAGTTATAAAACTATTGAATCATATGAAATACCATACACCAAACAAATTCTGTATTTTTCACCACACTATGATGTTTTTGGCTGTATTACATACGTTAATTGGTGGCTGAAAGTTACGTTTTGCTGGCCATGCCAGCTGTCGCCAATTTGGGGACCGAGCAGGTTTTTACAGGCCGGGGCCGCAAAATCAGCTGTCCGCTTACTTACTTAAAACATGAATGCGTTTTAAATACACAATCAAAATCCATAGCATTGCAATATAGAATTGTGTTATTGTCACCGTTGCCTAGCAACGATTTATTTTTATTTTTGCTGATTCCTCAAATTATTTCTTCACATAACCTTAAAGTTGTACGATCAGTGTGCATTATTATAGTGGTGAATAGTGGTAATAGGGTCTAGTGTGGTGAAAAATAGCGTTCGTACCACGGACCGAAATGGTTTTGCAGCTCTCGATCGATTTAAGTTCTCGACTTCGTCTCGAACTCAAAAACTATCTCGAGCCGGCAAAACCTCATTTTCGGCCCTAGGTACGAAATATACTGTTACATTGTTGTTTCCTTCCCCACCCTTTTAAAAAAACACCCTTTTTTCTTCAGAAACTAAAACACCCAAGTATTGTCTTAGTATCGACTTAAACGCAAGAGATAAGTTCGATTCCCAAAATGCTTACATGATATGAAAAGCAAAACCATTCCCAACCATTTAGTAATCAAATTTAAGTCAAGATTTTATCTAGAAGCTTATTGCGATCAGTTTCCACAGTAAAACGACATATTATTTATAATCAATGCCATAAGCCAGTCTACAATAACACAGATAAGTTCAAGCACAGCTTCGTAGAGGCACACAGTTTGATGGCAGGAAGAGTTACTGCTGCTTGCACTCGCTGCGGTGTTGAAACGAGTGACGCCGAGTGACTGCTGCACTCAACACACGCTCGGGGAACCTGCGAGTAACCATTGTACGCTCACAAACATGCAACGACCATGCCGCAACACATGCTAAACATAAGCCAAGCAACCGAGAACACAAGTATGATTGACTTTTTTGAAAATGCTTCCAACTTTAGAAGCGATATTAGGATCAGGAGTATAATGTACTACGAAATATTTTTGTGCATACTGACTTCAAATAGTAATGGTTTGTTTCACAGAAATTTTGTATTTATGTACATTAGTATGGTTTGTAAATATTTTTATATAAATGACATGCTTTTAGGCGAGATATCATTTGTTTGTAAACATTTTGTGGGTTTACCTCACCTTTATTATTGTTTTGTGGGACTCGTCATTCACACAAATCAGTCCAGGGGTTCAAGTCTGACTATTTGCATAACCCAAAAACATCCCGTTTCGAAGGATAGGAAACCTTAATTTTGTCCCGCACGCAGGTCGAACTAATGTTTCCCTACCCTGAAGAAGTGGGGGATGCTTTTCTTTTTCGGTTTACGTGAAACCCGAGTTGCGAAATGTCAGACTTGATTCCCTGGACTGATGTTGGACTGTGTCTAACTGTATGACGAGTCCTGGATTATCACCAGACAATAATAAAGGTGAGCGAAGCCTACAATATATTATCAAATATACTTTGTATCCCAAACTTTGCAGATACTTAAATATTAGATGACTACGCTTTCAAATTTCAGTTGAACATTTTTTGGTGATTAGTAAATATAGTTAGATATAGCTCACTGGGCAATGAATAAATAGTAATTAAAATCCCAATATTTTTATTGTAGTTCCCATTATTATTATAAGCCCACAATTATTGATATGTTGGATCAGGATAGGAGGTGTATTATCAATATTTTGTTCATAAGAACCCTTTCCAATTAAAATTTGTATTAGAAATCGTCCAATTTAACTGATTACATGTTTTTTTTTTGGTTTTCAAAATACAATTTATTACATTGAGTAAATAATACAACTGAAATATTTATATTTTCTATACAATAATTTGACAAACTTTTGAGTTTTTTCTAACTGAAATTACAGAACAAGTAATCTAAGGTAAGTTCTTTGAAATTAACAATGACTAAACTCTAGTCTATATTTTCAAAGCAATCTTATGGTGCATGTACACAAAATGTATAGCAGGTGCTTTTTTTTTACCTAAGATTCATTTTTAACTACAATTTTGTGGCAATTCTACTGAATATCTAATCTACTTTCTAAAATGTCACTACTTCATTACTTTTTCACACACTACAAATTCCTTGCTACGTACAACAAAATGTTTACAACTAAGGGTTTGACACTTCAAAAATCAAATACTAAATCCAGAAAAGACATTTCGCCAAATTAATTGAATAATAATCAATGCAAGTGGATTTGGTTTTTAAAAATTCAGATCCAAAGAAATTTTTTTTCCTAGGATGCTAGGCATGAGCCCGGGATTGTTTTTCACATTACTTCAGGCTAAACCCAGGGGTTGCAGCATTATCACTTCAAATCCATTGGTAATTTGGTGGGGATTTGAGCACGGGACCTCAGGCACTTAAGTCCCGCGCTATAGCATACTTACAGCTCACTCCCCCAAAATCCCCAAAAATAATTGAGGTTTGTGATGTATCAGGGTACAAGGGATTGTGTTATTTTTTTGGAGATAGCAGGCTTTGGTTTAAGAAAAAAAATCACCATTAAAAAAAATTTTTAAATGAAAATTGTTTGGAGGTACGATGGTTTATCAACCTAGGAAGGTTTTAGTTAGGAAGAAATATGTTCATGGCAACATTTGACCATATAATGTAAAGTATTCCGTTGATTCTCCCGGGATAAACTTTATTCAGATAAGTCTGCTACCCCAACAAAAATCAGAAATCACAATTAATTGATTTAAAAAGCAATTTTTCATTCAGGATAAAGTTGTTCATCACAAGTACACCTTTAAACTACTATAAGCATGTTTTCATATCCCGCAAAATTCTATGACCGTAAATATGCAGTATCAAGCATAATGGTTTTACTGGAGTTAAGATACCCATAGCGATCATAGCAAGCTTTAAGCATTAATTTGAAAGCAGTATTGTCAATAGATAAAAACTAAAAAGCAACGTTACCAAATCAAAATGCCCACTTATTATTGCAGCTATTGTTTGCGTATCGATTTCCAAATGTACAATTAATAACTATTGTCTATTAAGGGATGCATTTTCTAGAATTTACTTACCCTTTAATTATAAAATAGCCTAAAGCAACTATTTCTATGCTATGGTTAAATTCGCTAAACTATATTGCGTCGTAGTTAAAGTAAGATCATGGTCATTCAAAGAAACTGTGCATATTTAAGTCAATTGAGGAATTATTGTGGACATTTTCAATCAGAAGTGTAAAAAAAAACAAAGTTTTCATCCTTTTAGCGAATTTCCCATATAGGGAATAAGCTATTACCGTAGTACTCATGGTAAGACCTGGACGCGGGACCGATTTTTTTTTTCGTTTTGAGGTCCCTAGAGGCCAAAAACACCATCCGTTCCAATTCATGTAAATATATATTTATATATATATATATGTGTGTCCGTTAGCGCGATAACTCGAGCAAAAAAGATCCGATTTTGATGAAATTTGGTACAAATGTGTAAACCTACATTTATTCGAACGAGTTCGCGATCCAGCATAATCGGACCATGGGAACAGGGGTTTATGATGGGGGGTTTTATGTTTTTTATGTTTTTCCCATTTTTGACCCTAAAAACATAAAATTTTAGAATTTCTTTCCCAACCATTTTGTAGAGCTTAAAAAAAGAAAAAATTTAGTATATTGGAGCATTGTTGTATGCCTAACAGTCACGGAGAAAATGAAAAAAAAAATGCAAATTTAGAATTCCCATGTTATTCTTATGGAGAAAATGAAAACTGTTGTAGTTTACTTGTTTATGGATATATGTTGATCAAATCTGGCAAACTTATTTATTTCATCCTATACTATTGACGTTTGGTCATAAAACACTGTTTACCTTCCCCGTAGCAGCAAACCTAAGCACTCGTTATAGCCTATCTAACGTTATTTAAATTGGGAATAAATATGTCTTATTTATGGAAGTATTTTAGTAAATATGTAATCATACAAGTTGAAATTCGCTTAGTCTGCAGGTTTGCTGCGGCGGGGGTATTTACTAAATGTGACGGACAAGATTTTGCATTAATCCCTCAAAAGACATAAATTTGCCACCACCAAAACTGTGCATATTTTAAAAACAGTTTTGGAAACATAAAAAAATGTTCTTACATGAAAAATAACCTTGTTTGAAAAAAAAACTACTATATGACATTTTATCTCCAAATAAAAAAAACTCAATAAACATAAAAATTCTGTTTAAAATCTTAAATGAAATTGGTAAAAACGGGTTCCGAAACAATGTTTCGGCATGTAAAAACAATCGGAAATTCGCTAGATTCAATTATAACTTTCTAGAACAACTTGCACTCTAAGAACTAACTCAATTGGTACAACAAAATATATAGGGTGTCCCAAGTGGTTGCTATTTTTGATTCAATATACAAGACACATTGAAACACGCTACAAGCTTGAAACTCAACAGCAGCAACATATACATACATAAAATGAACACCCCCAAGTCCCTCTTGATTTCGACCAATCAGAACAAAATGGAGAAACACCGATGTGCACTTTTCTAATCTGGCTAGCAAACTTGTTTACTAATTTAGTTCTTATTTTGTTCCTCAGCCATTTTTAAGTAGTTCATTGGAATCCAATGAGACTCAGGGTATTTATTACATATGTATTTATTTCATTGTAGAGTTTGTAGGGTGTTCGATATGTCTGGTATAGTAATTGAAAAAAAACCTTCAAGGGACACTCTTTATTTCAAGGATGGACAAAAAATTTAAAATGCTCAAAAAATAATTTGATTGATGATATAAGGCAGTCAAAATTTACTCTAATCTAATGTTACAATGGTTTTTACGCCACACTACATTATTTTGACGAACTTCCCACGCAAGGATTTAGTCCAGAAAACAGCTGTTTACCGCCAGCTTATTCAAATGGGGTTTCATTGCGTAATACTGTTCTGCAATGAGTTTTACCGGACACCAATCAGCTGATTATACTGTATTTGCGTGGCAATGATTGGTTATAAACAAAAACATAACCTCTCTTAGAGGTTATGACTGGTGATGTTTAGTCCTTTAGTCGGTTGAAATATATAAGGATTCGTACGAATTAAGTAGTATGGCGTAAACTATCGTACGTAACTCGTCCAAAATGTGTGTACCGGACTCGTATGGTAATCCCGTACTCGACTTCGTCTCGCACGGGAACGACCACACTCGTCCGGTAAACACTTATTTTCAGGACTAGTAACGTAATATACTATTGTCCAACATTTTTAACAAATACAAAAAAACTTTAAAAAGGTGAACAAAAACAATTACATAATCTTTTAAAAGTAACACTGGGGTTAAAGAAGGTTCTTATGAACAAAACGGAAGACCAAAAGAGCAAAAAAGGTTATACAAAAGTAGACTTAAATATTACCCACATAGTATCTCTCTTTGCTGTAGGATCAAAAATTAATATTAAAACTAAAACTCCCAAAGTTACTGTCAGGGCAGCTATAGAGCTATCGAGGATATAGATAAGTTTTAACTTTCTTTATTTGTATAAAGTCACCAACAGAGATGTGCGAGCTTCTTGAAATCCAAGTCAAGTTGAGCCTAGTCTAAAAGCTCACAAGAGAAAACCAAGCCGAGTGAAGACGTAACCCTCATGATATTATTTGGTCTGTTTAAAGCATCTGTGAAGATTGTGCGATCACAAACTCTTGATTAGTTGCGGATTGCGGCCACAATCACTAAAATTGATTCCGATGTCACTGTGATCGCAGAATATGATCACAATAATGCCTCAATAATGGATATTTATAATGAGATTTTGATAATATTTTTTATGCAAATTACTCCAAATTTTTTATTAGAAAACTAATGAGATTTTGTTTGGTCAAATTGTAACCCATCGGCCCTCTATTGACAGAATTATCCTTGGGTGGTGGTGGTGCCCAGCACAAACAAAGCATTCAGAGCAGGGCCCCTTCCTACCAAAAAAGTTGTATCCCTCCCAACAATACTAACACAAATCTCAATGTATAATACTAGTATTTATAATCCCACTCTATTTCATAATTGATGTAAAATTCATAAACTTAAACATTTCCACCATCTGGATTTTTACGATTTGATCAAACTAAATTTCAGTGACTTTAGGGGGAAGGGAGGACGTTAAAACATACTATCTTTGGTAGACAATACTTTTCAGTAACGTGAACATGAGATAGTCAGACATACAATAAAATGTGCCGTAACAATTTGCAGCTGGTTGCCTGCTTCCAAAATATGTTGCTCTCTGATTCTGCATTATGAATTCAATCATTCCCTACAGAAAGGTGTAAAACAAAAGGCAGGTTTGGGAACTATTTTAGTTAGCCCCTATCTTTTCCGTGACTTTTGGAATCTTAAAATGAAAATCTGCTACTTTCCAGTGACTTCAGTGACCGTGACCGGGAAACACCTTGCGCTGGGACCCTGTGGAGCCGCACCTTTTGAAGAAGCTTTAGACAGGCTCTGCATATTATAAGGAATTTTAACACGATAAAAAAAGCTTGACTTGATCGAGAATCTCAAGCCCGCACACCTCTGGTCTTGGAAAGTTCCAACGTAATGTAATGTCTACTCACTCTCTCTCTAGACTGCGCCTGCGCAGCTCCTCTAGGCTGACTCCGTTCTGTGTCTCCCAAGCAGAAATCTCAGCCTCCAGCGCCTTCCTCTTCTCCTCCAGCTCGGACTGTTGGGCCTCCAGCTGTTTGCGCATCTGGTCGTGCCTCCTTTGCAACTGTTGCAGACAAGATCGTTACGATCAGAAAGATTTATAACTACAATGGGTGAACTATCGTTTTTCAAACATTTGAGAGGGAGTTTTGTGCAATGTATAAAAACAGGTTGAAAGAACATACCTTAGGTAATCTAATCTATGAGACCAACAGGGGGAAAGAAGATATACACGCAACATTCTCCTTCTTAATATTTTCATATGCTACAACCGTACCTTTCCTAACCTTACATTACACTGTAAACTGAAACATAAACTTTTTGAAAACAGGTTGGATGGTGAGTAGAATTGGCATACTTAAGATATTTATCTTCTTTAAGACAACTGCCTTCTTTTCAATCCATTTTTCCCTTGAAACTAATCTAACATTTGTCTATCAATTAATGATGGTATCATCCAAACGAAATTGTCAAATGATACCAAGACCAGGGTTTGGACTAGTAGCCTTACTGTACTAAAGACGTAAATAATTCCTGTTGATTTAAACAAAATAAAATAAAACATATCCCTCACCTAGCTTGACCTATTATACTATCGAACCAAAACTAGCATCTCAGAAACAATAGAAAAGACGTCCTAACTACCTCCCCAAACCTAGCCTACCCTGAAGAAAAGCAAGGAGAACAGAATGCAAAGTATAATTTTAATTCTTTTATTTTCTGTTCCTTTTGAATCTAAAAAGCTATCTCTACCATAAACTAACCTCGTCTAACAGAAAGATAAAACTGTACAACTCACGTCAATCTCAGAGTCCTTCAACTTCTGCTTCTTCTCCTTGACCTTCATCTCAAACACTTGCTCCATTTCTTGCTCCATCTTCTTCAGCTTAGTGTCGTGCTCTCGCTTCTCCTCCTCCATCTGAGCCAATGGGTTCCTGCACAGATGCGATACGTTAAATAAATGTCAAGAACAAATCGTATCTAAAATCTCACCACAATCTGATCGCTGCCCAAAACATGTAAAGTGAAACCTCAATAACAAGATCCTGGATAACAAGTGTAATTTTCATATACCATCCTCAATCTTATTCCCTTATTACGTGTTATTGCAAACCTCAATAAGAAGTTAACCTTGATAACAAGTCTTATTTGATAATCCCCAGACACTTGTTACCGAGGTTCTTCTGTATATATTCTTTAAGTTTTTATGACCTAACAATTTTAAACTAGGGTAAGCCAAGCATTTAATAAAAAATGTAATAAGCTTTTATCCATATTACTTGCCTCCTGGATTGGAAGTCTATAACAATTAAATAGGTTATTGAATTGTACAAAAAAGGAGGACAGAGGCTAGCTTACCATGAAGAAGTGCATGTTCAGTGGCCTACTTACACTTCAAGATAAGCTAGCTGCTATCCTCCTTATTCTACAATTCAAAATCCTGGCCTAGAGCCTTCCCTTGAATAAAATTAAATAAGTTAGTGAATTACCATGAATTTCATAGGTTTTTTTAAGATATTAATTTTGTTTACAACTGTGCATCTGTGTGAGTCCTCGGGCCTTGCGCAGTCTGGGATTCATTATTATTTGACCAAATGCTGAATTTTTTTAGTTTGATTGTGAATATCTGTTTTATGAAATTTACAACCGTAACAAGTAACTAACCTATTTATTTGGTTAAGTTTTTTTTTTTTTTAATTTCAAGTATATGATCCGTCTAAAATTTCTGAATATGTTCAATAATTGTTTTATTCAATCATGATTGAGAAATTAAAATTGAATGAGTTAAATAACCGGAAGCAGCATTTTACAAACATAAAACCAACATTTTTAGTTGCTATTAATTTTATTTACAATATTTACCAATCAATTAAACAAAATTGTATGTAAAAGTTCAAAAAAAATTTACAGAAAATTTATTTATTATGTACAATCAAATCCAGATATGAGTATTAAGGCAATTCAAAGAGAAAATACAAACAAGCAAAATGATATTTAAAAAATTCTACAGTGCAAAACTACATAAAATGCTAAAATCATTGAGGTAGGACTACAACAAACCTGGGACAAACTTTGATTTTGAATAATTCTTACCCAAACTTATGAAAAAGTTTACAATCTTTTGTTAACAATTTGTAAACTAATTATTAAAAAATTAACACCAATTAGAGTGATACATTTTTTAAGGATAAAGTGATAATGACCAATTACCAATACCAAGTTCAGACAAAAAACTAAAATGTAAGAAAAAAACCAAACAAACACGAACATGCACTTTAAACACTAATTTTTGGGACCAGTAAGACTGAAACAAAAGAACATAAAGCCTATACAAAAATCATAAAACATCACAAACAATAAGTAAAATACCACACAAGAACTAGAAAAAAATACATCAGCAACACTATAAAGAACAGTACACCTCTCTTGAATATAGTACAAAGGTCAGAGTCAGGTGAACCAGTAGATCGCGTTCAGTATTTTGTACAAATTTGTGGACTTCTCTCATCTTTATTATTATTTGGTGATATACAGAACTGGTCATACAGTTAGAGAAACTCATACTCACATCCCACACAATCGTCCTGGAGAATAAGCCTGACATTTCACGGAACCCAATAATCTTCTTCAGGATAGAATAGCTTGATTGAAATTTAACTTAATGTAATGTTATTTTCAGCCAAATAATCATATTCGAGAGTATTTTCACAGTATAAGTTCACATAGTATCCCATTTAACCACTGATCTAAAATTTGATTAATATCTGGTGGTAGCACTTATCAAGGGGATTTTGTGGTGCTGGAAGCCATTTTGTAGTGCATTAGGATAATTTTTACAAGACTATAGTCGGTATGATGGAACCTGTCTCCTGAAAATCCGTCTACTTGGGGACTTGAAAATGGTTTAAGACCCTAGGGAAAGGTCAGGAGACCAGTTCCATCGTACAGACTATAGTCAACTACAACCTTACCAACAAAACAATTGCTCGTTTGAAGTAGTCAAACTTTAAACTAGTGTTACCTCCATCTAGCTCAGTGGTTTTAACTGACATCATCCGATCTAAGGCTAAGGTTCCGTATTCAACTTAATATGCAAAGAGTGCCTTGCGACCCTTAGGTAAAGGTCAGTTCAGAGAGGGTGTACTGTATTCACAAACATATTCAAAATAGCATTACACAAGACAGTGTGGAAGCTTGCTGGCCCCAGATGTACACTTACCAAACAGTCATGAATGTGTTGTTCAGTCCTTGAGAGCACAAACTGAAGTCAAACAGGGTTACCAAACCATCAGAAAAATATCAGGTCGCCAGCAAGCTTTATATACACTACTGTCTGTTCCACATTCTGTCTGCTGTAAGCCAGTGGTAGTGGAGCAGTGTGAAAACAATGTTCCCAGACGGTTTTTCTCAAATCTTAAATATTTATAGGCGACCTTTGTTTTTTTTTTAGAGTCATAACTCAACAGCTGAATGGGTTTAGCAGTTTTAATAAGTTAATCCTCTCCTAAGATGGCGGACAAATCAAGAACTTATCCGGCGACTTGTTCAGTAGTCGCAGCGTAATCAAAAACTATCCAGTGGTAGTGGCAAAATCATGAGCATAACCAGTGGTCAGGTCCCGCAGTTGTAGAAAAAATATCATCTTCTGCAATCGTGGTAAAATTGCAAACATCTCCATTCGCAGTAAAATAGGGAACATCTCCCTTGATCATGGCAAAATCGTGAGCGACTGCATATTGTGATAATAATTTCTGAAGATGATGAGCGTTCTCATACTCCCACACTGGAAAATTTATAACACCACTGGCTCTACCGTTTAAAAACTGATTACGTTTGTAGTTTATTCATTTAATAGATTTTATATCGCAAATAACTGGAATAAGGTCAAAATTCCGTCCACCAGGATCATTCCAAGGTCCCCTTCATCATGTTAGAGCAGAAAAACTCCATGGACCTTACGAAAGAGTCTATATCTCACGCTAGCTAAACTGTGTATAAAACGTAACTTACACTCTGCTCAGGATTGAACTAGTAAACCTCAATTGACAGGCATCAGAATGTGAAACAGACAGTAACATGCAGTTCACAGAACTAGAGTTGGCAAACACTTGCTGTATGGAAGCGGAACATTCAAAGCAAAGCTCGTAAAGGTGCTTGGCACTAAATGTTTACAATTGTCTGAAAGAGGTAGTCAGGGTGCATGTTTATTTTACATTTAGAGAATAACGTAAAATAGTTTTGAATTACAATTTCTTTTCAGTATACAAAGATAGCCATCAAGTTTGAGAGTGTTTAATGAGTTTAAATAGCCTAATTATAAGTTGAAAACCATAGAACATTAACAAAGCAAGGCACCAAGCAAAGCAAATGAGAAATTTATTGTTGAATCCTTTGTGCATGTGTTAAATCAGTCCTGTCCTTATCAAGTCAATATCTATGATAACAACTTGTATTAGTTAAAATTTGAAGATGAAAAACGATTTTTAAGGAATTGAAAAAGGACAAACCCACATAAAGAAAATAATTCCAGGCAGTTTACACACGAAAAGTTCTAAGCCAAATGTTTTTCCAACAAAAACTAGGTAAAAACAAGATAATGTAAGTAAAAATAAATATGTGTAAACTATAAAATAGTTTAGCTAACTAAACATTATATATTAGGCTACTTTCAAATAAACTAACAATTCAATATATCAATTATTTAAGATGGGGGCGCAAACATGACAACGTTTATCATTATGTTTATGATAGTGGAATCTGAACCACATTTTTTCCTTGTAAATAACAAATTGGTCTAATTATCAGGATAGTAATGCGGATAGTCGTAGTACTCACTAGTAAAAGAGATAGGTAAGCGTTATTGTTCCGAAAGATAAGTATTACTGCCATCATGAATAACAAATGTTTGTATACGTATTATTTCCGGTAACACTTTTCTTGACACTGACGGAATAAATGATGAATGATCATCTTCAAATTACAAGATGATCCCATCTACATGGACCAGCTGTAGATAATTTAAAAAAAAAATAACTTAGTTCAACGATCTACTCGGAGATTGAGTTTCTGTCTAAAATTCTATTTACTCCTAATGTTTTCGTTACTGTGAAGTTAGTTTTACAATAGGCCTAAGTTATTCTTTCAGATTGGCTTGGTAAAAAGTTTATGTTAGCGTGTTAGGGTTGGAATATCAAAATGAAAATAGGTTTAACTAATCTGCATATGCGAAATCCACATTGTTGTAATACCGCAACTAGTTTCGACTTCACATGAAGTCATAATCAGGTATTGAAGGATGTCTCAATCGCTTCTTTAGAAGGTCATAAACATTTAAGTCGTTGACACAAGTACATAAAATCAACATAAAATCTGTGACAATAAGGTGGTAAAACGATTAAATGACAGGACACAGCAGTAACAACGAATGATGTGACATGACCGGATGGATGTAGGAACTAGTCTAAACTCTACATGTCCGCAGTTAAAATTCTTGTGTTTGTGTGAGTCTGACGTGCTGAATGTACTGTATGTAAATCGACAATCTGATTGTGGTATCCTTCAATGCCTTATGACATCATGAGAGAAGTCGATACTAGTTGTGGCACAGGCAAAAATTTTGATTACGCAGCAGGTATCTGAACGAACTTTGTTGAAAAGTTGGCTTACGCGACAGAAATTGTAAGTTCACATCAACACACTTTGTTAGTGGCTGAATTCAAATATGTTCATTTTCATCCTAACAGGCTATAGCTTTTACATGTTGATGGAATGTCTAAAGAGTGGATGTAGAATACTAACTTGTTGGAGATGCGGGAAGGTTTGCCGTCGGGTCCGTGGCCGGCCAGGCTGATACAGCGGAAGTTCTCGTAGTGAACGTTGTTGGTGACGTCCTTGAGGTCCTGCAGATGTGTGCGTATCAACATGTTACGCAGTGCGATAAAGTCACAGTGTTCCAGGTTCTCCACTGTACAAAACATTAGAATCATGACAAGTTTTATCTAACAACAACAAAAAAAAGAACTATAAAAATATAATCTTTGAGGATGTTTCCCCACTTAAGGGTCATCGATCAACTAAAATTCAGTCTTAGCACCTATAAAGATTTTATTACTAATGTTTGGTAAAGCCACAAAATTTTTCTGGATGCCTTAGATTTTCACTGAAACACACATACACCAACCATAGTACCATTATTTTCACTCCTCCACACACCCTCTCGTCCACAAATATCATCAATTATTAGTAAAACTATTGCACTTATACCCAACACCTGTATGCTCTAGGTATTGCTATAATCCTGCAAATTTTATAGCAATCATTCATTGCTCTGGTGATAGTGTTCCCTTTCTAAAACATTATAACACACATACCTTCCACAATTCCCCAGGGGTATCTCCTGCCGCGCAGCTTCTTGCCGTCCATCTCTATGACGGTATTTGAGCCGACCACAGCGAATGGGACGCGGTCGCGCAACGCCTTGTGTAGCTTGGACTCTTCATCGTCTTCTGTCTCTGGGAACTCGTAAATCTTGATCTTGTGTTGAGCAATCTCATTCAGGATCTGAAACAAAATTGTGGATTTGTGAGTGTTAATAAAAAAATTCTGCTGAGAAGTTCGCTAAAACGTGGATGATAAATGTACCAGTATTGATATAAATAAGTTGGTAGTTTCCAAACTCTCATAAAAGCAATCATTAAATTTTGTTGTCCTATTG
This sequence comes from Macrosteles quadrilineatus, assembly GCF_028750875.1. Classification (NCBI taxonomy): domain Eukaryota; kingdom Metazoa; phylum Arthropoda; class Insecta; order Hemiptera; family Cicadellidae; genus Macrosteles; species Macrosteles quadrilineatus. The sequence goes on from NW_026542599.1 coordinate 70,666,170, forward strand.
CAAACAAAAAAGTGAAAACAGTCACTTTACGCCATAGTGTAGAAATATACTAACTCACACCATAACTCACCTGTTTCTTGAAGTGCGCACACTCGTCGGGCGTCATGGTGTCAGCCTTCGCTATGACAGGGATAATGTTGACCTTCTCGTGGAGTCTTTGCATGAACTCCACGTCGAGGGGCTTGAGCCCATGACCTGACGGAGCCACAAAGTACAGACAGCAGTGCACCCTGGTGTCTGGTTGGTGAGGCTTGCGGTTCACTCGAGACTCAGCGTTCAGGTACTCCTCATATCTGTGGACGAGTAAATATTGTCAATATCCGCTGCCTATAGAAAAAGTGCTTGAAACCAGGATTTTTCGTTTACCTCAGTGGCTTTTTCAAAGTTGTCACAAACTATTTCCCAACCGTTTTTGCTGGTGCACTTCACAAGACAAAATGATTTTGCATATCACTAAGTCACATATAGAGTTAATTACGCATGGAATACGTTTACAGTTTGTTACTTAGCTGGTGTAAACAGCAATTTATATACAGTCGAACCTCGTTAGTACGAACTTCGGTAAAACAAATTCCTTGATAATATGAATTTACCCCCCACGTACAAAATTCGTCTTATAGAGGTTCGAATATAGTCTAATTGGATCTTTCCCTGGCATGAAAATACAGTGCTGAAAACAAGCCGGCGCTCAGTGATCACCCCCCACTACTGGTCGTAAACAAAGTGGTCCTCAGCACTGAAGTGGTAATTCTAGTTATTTTTGTGATACCAACTGAAATCTTCAAACCAAGAAAACCCAGAATAACGAATAACAGGAAAATATGGTTTACTATGGTTTTAATGTAGCAAAATTTAATCAAAATTGGGACAGAGCTTAAAAACGACTCCCTCGACTGATTCTTCACCCACCTAGACTCGATGTAGTTGATTACAGGTTGCCAACAGTTGGAGTTGTCGACTGCGTCACCAAACCCTGGAGTGTCGACAACTGTCAAACTGAGGTTGACTCCGTTCTCCTTCAACACCACTTTGTTGGTCTCCACCTATCAACAAACTCATCTAAATCTCCAAAACAGACAGCTCAAGTCCAACACTGACATGATGAGATATGTTCATTAGAATGTTCATTAGAAACAGTCATTGGTCATTGTGAGATTTTAAACCTGCTTGAGCATTTACAAATAGGTAATGGGATTAATAGGTAAATAGGATTAATGTTTAGGATATCTCATATGCCTTTGCTTTAGATCCAATAGTCTGTACTTTAATGCTGTAAAATCTGATTTATCAATTTCAACTTGACTATTGCAAAGTTACAAGTGTTTTCAGTAAAATTACGTCTTCAACAAGCTAAAGAAGTTGCCAGGTGTGCCACTTCAAATTTAATACCAGTGTCAAGTTCTTTACTTTCCACTACAATTTTATGCAGTCTCCAATTCAATTGACAACAAGTCTCTGTAAAGTAAAACAATGAGAGAGAAAATCTAAACTCCTGCCAAGTTTGAATTGTATTCCATGATTAGGTTTCTGTGATACGAGGGTCAACACCTTTCAAATTTCATCACCAGTTAAGGAATGTGAACAATAAAAAGTGATTTTATGTACCGGTAGTAAATATGCTAAATTATAGAAGGAACGGTCGCAAATATTTTCACAATGTTTAGCAAAGAGCAGGCTGCTGAGATTATTCATCAGTTTTAATGGTGGCAGTGACCAAGTTAAGGCTAGTTTGAATGCGGTATGAATGATGGATTGTTAAACTGATAGAGGACATCCCTAAGAATACCAAGGAAAAAACGAAAGCTTGGTAATCATAAACCTGTTGAGCCGCAAACGCAACACTTCCTCTACTTTAATCGCTGTTTCGATAGGGACTGACAGGCAGCGCTGTACTGAGCAAGGCGTCCTGCTGGCCGTGTCATGCAAATGTATACCTTCTACCAATATTGTCCATCTAATACACTTTTCTCCAAACACATCCATCAACAGCCAATTGAATACCAACTGAGGTTGACTCCCTTTTGACAAAATTGCGCTTAATTTGCTAAAACCCTAACACTTCAAGCAGTACGCTTCAATTACCTGAACAGTTTTCTTGACTCTGAGTGAAGGGCCGGGATGTGCTTCGCTGTAGATGTCTGCCAGGAACATGGAGTTGATCAGTGTAGACTTGCCAAGACCCGACTCACCTATAAACACACATTGAACTCATGAATACAAGCCATAAGGTTACTCTGTGATACATGGGTTTTGAAGAAATTAGATTGAAGTTTAAAAAAATTAGCTGTGTGAGGTTGAGGTTGTAGCATAGAGCAGAAGGGCTTTGGTTTTAAGGAATGGGAAAGAGGTACAATTTACTGGTCACCATTAGACCTGAAATTTCACTCTGACTTGGTTGAAATTGAAAATTCTGTCACTAGAAATGAAATGTTCTAATTTTTGTGTTTAGTGTAATTTTCAGTATTTCTTGTGCCAGAATAAACAATTTTCTAATCCAATAAGCCTCCGATCCTCACAAAAAACTTTCAATATGGACTTGTTAACTCATGGAAAACTTATGAAGTAAGCTCATCTTTTGAGGAAGAGACTAAATTAGTCATTTTAAGGTGGTTTAAGTTAATCAAATTAACAGTCAGTCTTTGAAAGACTATGTCTGTTATATGTATGGTGTTTTAGTGGTCCCATAAATAACTAAGTAGGTTTTAATCTCATCTTTCAACTTAACTCCTACCTCTCTGAGACAGCAACAATTATATTTAGACAACACAGATAATTTATGTTTCCTGAGAGCTCCATGTGCCTCCTTAATCAAAAATAGAAACGAGAACTTTACATCGCTCAAATAATGAGTTTTACATTTTAAACAGATTTTGAATCTACAATTTGACAATTGTGGTGAGAAAAATATTTAACTTTATTTATTTCTATGGAGTTGTGTTTTCCATTCCTCAACACCACTTAAAAATGGTGTTTGGTTTGTATGTAATCTGTTTTTCAGGGAATTCCGTTTGCTTTAATGCACAACACTTATATACTTGCTAGGAAGTTAAAATATTACATACACAAACGGGTAACGAGATATTAATAATTTTATTAAATGAAATTGACGCATCACTAATTATCAGCTAAATATTGTGCAACAAATTCAAAATTTCACAGTAAACGTTACTCGTACTATTCAAACAGTTTGAACAAAGATCACGTCGAGAGCTGGCTCCCACACAATTTATATTGGGAGCCATAATTGTGGGTATTGTTTAACACGATGGCTCAAAAGTTCTAATGTGGGAACTTACAGAACTGTCGGTGACGGTAGCATATTCATCAACTTTCTCCCAATAACAGCTTGGTTTGATGGGTAAACTCGATAAGATCAGTTGGTATGAAATTTTAAAAATAAGGAAAAAAATAGTAGAAATAGATAGAGTAAACAATAGAACCAAAATTGATATGTTGTGATTAAAGCACATTAGAAGCCTGTACATTAAAAAAGGCCAAGCTTATAACTTATAATTGATTTTTAGAATCAGATACACAATTTCTCCCAAGCCATAAAGATGGAGCCCTAAGAATGGAGAAAAATTGATAAAATACCAATCTTGCTTGAGCTATCATATAAACTGGGACGGGTGGCGTCGTCCTGTAATCCACCTAATAGGAGGTTGCGAATTGTGGATATTTATAGGCATGCACTGTGGATGTGATACTCCCTGGTGTGGATTAACGTCTGCACAAGTGAGAACTACCACTATCCGCAGTACTATCCTGATAATTAGACCAATTCGTATAGGCCTACACCAAGGCATAAATAATGTGGTTTGGATTCTACTATAAACTGTAGGTCCCTTAGTTGCCATTAGCTGTATGGGCTATTAATTAACATCTGTTTCTAAGGAATATGTCGGCCTTATTTATTAACAAGACTACAAGATCGGCGCCACTCATCCTACATTCATCTCCATTCATACTTGGATTAAAATACCTACTTTGTATGGTCGCCATTTGATTGAAAAGTATTAAAGTATTAAAAGCTACCTTCCATTTGCACTAATTGTTGGTTTTCTTTCAGAATTTTTGTTTCTTGTTTTAACTACACAATTCTCTGTGTGGATTTGATTTTACGATTGTACAGCTTTGGCTAGGTTTCTGTCTTAATCTTGTTATATGTTTTAGGCACTTTCTTATCAAATCAAGGTCAGGATTTGATTCCAGTGAAATTTCATGGAAACTTGTTTGTACAAAATGTGATGGAGGCAAACGAGGTTGTAGTAGGAAAGCTTCTTAGAACCCCTCGAGGTCCTGGATCTTGAAAGTTTTTTAGCTATGTGATAAACAGCCCTCTTGGCCTAACCTGACAACGTGCAAAAATGTTCCGGGCAACAGCATAGATTTCTACAACGTGAAGAATGGCCACAAAGTATTATGAAAACTGTCTACAATAACCCCTTAGATAACACAAAACTCTTGTTAGACACTCACCGACCACCATGAGCGTGAAGTCAAACCCTTTCTTGACAGCTTTGCGGTAGACTTGGTTGGGAAGGTTGGCAAAACCGACATATCCGTCGAGCTCCTTGGTCCGTCTCTCCGGCACAGCCTTGTCCCTCTCCGCCTTCGTAAGTCTCTCCGGATCCGCTGAGTTCTCAGAGGGCGTTGTTACTGTAAACAGAACACTAGGGTTCGTGACTAAAATTATGTATTTTGGTGTTAAGGATGTCCAGTTGGAGTGACTGACAACACATGTAGGCTAGCAGTATCATGTGTAAATGAATAACTATTGTAGTAGGCCTAAAATTAAAATTTAAAAACATTGATCGAACGTGTCTAATGCTGAGTAGCCTAGACTTGCCATTACAAAGAATAGGCTCTGGTTTTTAATCCACTAACATTAATTTAGCGTCTTTTCCATCATTTTATTTTCCCATGATTGTAATTAATGCAGTTATTTTATGTGTACTGTAGGCCTACGCAAGTTTGAGCTTAATTCAACACAAGAAATTCTTATCAATTAGCAGTAGCCTACAAATACGTTTCTTTTTAATGTCAATAATTGGAGACAATGACATGAAACTTATTACAAACAACCAAAACACGAGAAAATTATTGACAGATATGTCATAGTGGGGTCATAGCTAAAGCAAAGCTAGAAAAGCATTACAAAGAAAAGCTAGGTTAAACTAAACTTTAACCTAGCTTAAGCCTTTTTTTTTTTAATGACAAAATAGTAGGGAAAGCCATCTTAAGTTAAACCCGCCGATGTGTACTTGCCTCTGTCGGTGGAGGCAGCTCGCTTGGCCAGGGCCTCCTTGAGGTTGTTGGGTGTGTTGGGTACGGCGGGTGGCGGGGCTGTCGGAGCGGGTGTGGAGTTGGGTGTCCCAGTAGCCGCCGGCAGCTCATTCTTGAAGAACAGCTCTCTTTTACTTTGTAACTGCAACATACAAGAACAACAATCAGATATTGCAATTCAATAGACAGTCTCTTAATCGATCAGTGATTACCTGCTGTTCTGATAATCAGCATCAGCTCGGGACAAAATAGTCTCTTATCCACACTGAATTTGTAAACTGGTTGAGTTAAACAACCTTTCCTATGAACCTCAACCTAGGTACTGTCATACACATGGTTAGTGCTTAAAAGGTGTAATGAAATAGATTTGTGTCCATGCAGGTCTAGTTTTAGTAGAAACTCAGACAGAAAAATGTAAAGGTAGAATAAATCACTGAGATTTAAAAGTAAACCTTAGAGTGTTATTGAATGTAATGGTGTCAATTGAGGGGAATGTGTTATATTAGATATGAGCAGATAATAACATTTTTAACAGTAAAATTAATTAGCCTGGTTGATGAAAACTTTCTGTGCATGCTTTTTTCCAAAAAAAGTATCCCTATTATCGATAGAGAAATGTGCAAGAAACAAATTGTCGCTTTACGGCAGTGTACAGATAATCGGGAAAGATGTGTAGTTCTTTTTCACTTTACTTGTCATTACAGTATTACTTGAAGTATATTTTAATAGAATAAAAGAAGGCACTTTATGTATTGGTAGTTAATCATCGTCAATCAGTTCCTCAAAATGAATGCGAGTGGTCAAGGAACAAACATTCATAATTCACAAAAGTTGAAGATAAGTTGCGACTTCTACGACCTTTGACTCTGTAATTAGTGTCAATCCAGTAGTACTTGACCTCACAGCTGTTCATTGTCTACTGGTGAGTTGTTGGATACTAACATATGACGGGTGAAAAAAACATTCCGCAGACTCACGTACTGTAACTCATGTTTTGGAATCTTGTTCTGAATTCAAGACTTTCAACCAAGAGACTTATGCACTGGTGGTTCTAGGACCTTGTCGGGCGGGGGGGGGGGGGGGGGGCTACTGGGGGGGTGTTCCTCCAATCCTCCTAAAATCTGCGGTGACTTATTAAAGCCATTTTTAACGTCTAGAGCTGCATTAAAAAATCTCTGTAACGTTTTTATGAGAAAATGTAGGTTTAAATTCATATTTCCAGGGTCCAATTGGAGGGCTCAATCCCCTCCCTTGGAACCGCCACTCGGACTTATACTACTCTTAGTTTGTGAAAATGCATTCTGCAAAGTTCTTCTCATGTTTAAAAATCTTTTCAAAGTCTTTTATCTTAATTTTGATGGGAAGTTTGTGTTAATAATAAATGATTGTTGAAATCGTTAATCACAAGTAGTAACAGACAATGTTTTTACTGGTTTTCAGAATTATAGCCTAATATAGTTCTTTCTTTTAGATATACCTAAAACATAACAGATTTCTGTACCTTAAAATGACTCATGTTATAAGAATTTTCAAAGCTGGTGATAAAAGTGTAGCTAACATAATTTAATGCAATAAGTTTGTTAAATGATATTTGTCATGAATTTGCAAATATTTAAATTTGTTGTAGGCCTATATAGGCCTACCTCTTAACTATGTATTTTAAGAGTTACGGTATTCTTCAAAGGATTTTATCCCCATAATTTTTCGTAATGAAAACTACTCTACCCTACTAAAATAATAAACAATGAATTGCTAACAAAGTTTAGCCATAGATAAAACATACTCCCTTAGGTTTAGCTAAGTGTGAATACAGTAATTAAAATCAAAATCAACCAAGCGACAACACTAATGTCAGATAAAACTGCAATATTTGAACTACCATTTGGCTGTGGTATGGTCTTTGAGTTACACTTTAACTCTTGTATAGAATTTTGTTAGGCCTATTTAAAACTACTGATTTAAACGATCAAAATAAAAAATATTAATTAAAAATTATTTTAAAAAATCTTAAGAAAAAAGTTAGTCTCACAAGTATAAAAAAAAAAATCAAAACTGCAATTCATTGTGGAAAACCTTGCATGCATCCTTAACCCCACATTATGTAGAAAGGAGTAATTTCAAGGAGTGGTTAGAGTGAAGAGAGAGAGAGGGGGGAAGAGAGAAAAAGAAGAGTTTGAGAGAGAAGATAACCCTTCAACAGCCTGTCTGGAACACAGCTTCTTCATTTGTGTCAATGAACTTTAGCTCAAGTGTTTCAGTCTACTCTCATTCCAAGAGTTCAAATTAAATTCTTCCCATCTTTCTAAAGAAACTAAATAATGAAACTAAATAACAACTTAAATTACCTACAAAAACACAGATTACAAAGTATCTAGTGACACCTCTTTTTTTCTGGGATAAAAATTATAATAACGGCCTTTAAATTTACACATCTAGGCCTTGTATAAAGCTAGGATGGTTTTGAACTTTTGAGAAAACTGTGCCGCACACCTATCAACTGCATACTTGAATGAAAGGGCTTGCTGTGAATCTCTTCCCTGTAAAATATAAGTTTTTTTCCGATAACCCTCTCCTAAGGACAGGAACTTCAATCAAAGTATTTTATCACATTTAAAATATTGATGATACACCAGCTGTTGAATTTGTTTTTGTGTAACTTTTTTTTACTTAACCTTTTGATTCTTCTATAAGTTTCTATATTGCATCCAGAGAAGTGACAGGAAATTTTTCTTATAATGTGGGATGGTGTTCAAACCTTTTCTGGCTTAATTATTTAACAGTTTGTGGAAAAGGCAGTGAAGAATCACCATGTCTTCTTGTTCTCTTCACCATGGGCAGAACAAATAGTATGTCTTAATAACATTATATTTCACATTGATGAACTAGACACAAAAAACGAGGTTCAAAATTTACAGTGGAGAAAACTACTATTGTCGATTAGTCTATGCTTCCGCTTTGAAGATGAGCACTATAACTAATCGTTACTTCAGAATAAAAATGAATGTGTAGCATGAATCGCATAATTGTTTTACTCCGTTTCAGCACCTCTCAGACAAATCTTTAAGTATTCCAAATATCCTTTAAAGAAACTGCCAGTAAACAGGAACAATTAATTTCAAATGTAAACACTAGAAACCAGTTTCCATTGCGAGTTGTGAGTATTCTCACAGAGTTGCATCTTATAGTAATTCAACTTTCACTCCTTTTAAGGTATGCTAGTACGAAGGCAGTCTATAGAAACTGTCCTGATGAATGAAAGGCTAGACTAGTTCCCGAAGAGGCTGTAGTGGAAATGGACTGGGAATATAAAGAGATCCTTTTACTTCAGATTTATATTTTCAATTTGATTTGAGGTCCCCAGAGGTGAAAAACACCATCGATAACTCGAGGAATAATTTTCTTGAATATTTTGATGAAATTTGTAAAAAAAAGTAAACCTAGGTTTGTTGAAACGAGTAGGCGAACAAGCATAATCGGACCATGGGAACTTGGTTTTATGAAAAAAATTGTTTTTTAAATTTTTTGTACTCAAAACATAAAATGTTGCAGTTTTGTTCAAAACCATTATGTAGAGCTTAAAAACAAACAATTTAGTACATTGAAGTGTTGTACGTTTAATGGTTATGGAGAAAATCCCATAAAACTGTAAATTTAAAATTATACATTTCTATGGAGAGTAACTAAACTCTTGTAGTTTGGTTGTCTATGAGTATTTTTTCATAGAGATTGGCCATTTTTTTTCTTATAGTTTTACAAATAACATCAAAATACTTTTTCCCTTCCCTGTAGCAGCAAACCTAAGTACTTGTTAAATATCATTCAATTTAAATGGGGACTGGGGAAATAAAATATGACTTGTTATGGAAATATTTTACTTTCAATCCAATTAAACAAAATTAAATTAGTTCAGTCTGGTGGTTTGTTGCAGTGTGTGTATAATGAAACCCTAAAACTTTGGTCTTCTATTGTAAAATACTAGGTGCGCTATTGCTATGCTTGATGTGCCTCGATCTAGAATATGTCGCTTCCCTTTAATCAATGGTCTTCTGGTAATTCCTCAATGGAAACTCTTTCTAATTATTAAGATTTAAATTAGTGAGGATGAAATTTGTTAACACTTCATGCTAAAAAAATTATCAAATAATTTCATACAAGAGTATTTCATTAAAGATAAGTTGAACTAAGATTAGGTTATTTGTTATTTGGTGGTTATTATGGTAGAATACCAGACTTGTAAGTCATGCCAGCAATGTCCACAGTCCAATTTTGTCAAACTGTCTAACAGTACTCAAATTTATCATTTTAAGGTACAGTGTTGTAAATTACAATTTCTGTAGAGCTGAATGTTCAGTGTTGAACTTCATACTTCAGAGTCTAGTGGTTCAAGTGGCTCCTTCCTCAGATAAGTCCCTTAATAGATCCAGCACTGGATGAAGATTTAAGACCCTTCTCTATAAGATAAAGAACCCTCTAACAACATAATGTTTTACTTTTAACAAGCCTAAATTTACAACATAATCGCCAAGATGTATCAATTATTTTTTTTACTTTGCTATAGGCTTAAAATACCTACATTGTATGGTCGCCATTTCATAAGAAAGTAAAAGTAAAGTAAAGTATAAGAAATATTCCTTAAGGATTTGCTCCTAATCCACGTTCAACGACTAGGTTGTAAAAATATTATCAGCTGATTAAGTCACTTCAATCAAATAACTGGTAGAGCTCAGGAATTCGGAGCTAAAGGCCCCGTGTTCAAATCCTACCAATCACCAATAGATTTTATCCACATGTGATAATGCTACGACCCCACTAGTAATGTAATGTAATGTAGTAATGGAAGTTCCAGGCTAGAACCATAGACAAAGAGAATTAAATATAGACTGTCAGCTGCCCTGCGGCAGCTGCGGTTACCATAGGTTCAGGCCCACACCGCTGGGAGCGCCATATAGTTACGGTGTACACGCTACGTAACTACACGGCGCTCCCAGGGGTGTGCGCCAGAACCTATGGTAACCATGGTAACCGCAGCTTGGCTGACAGTCTACATTTAATTCTTTTTGTCTATGCTAGAACCTAGCGTAAAGGATAAAGGTGGGACAAAAAAATAAATAAAAATAGTATAGTGACTAAGAAAGCTAATGGGGCAACACCTGAGATAATTTTGTAGACTTTAAAAGGCAACAGAGTTTTAATTGTTCATCCAAATCTTGAACATGTAAAATGTGGGTTGTATGTCAAAAAGCCTGATTGAAAAAAAAAAACTAAATTATCATAGTAGAAACCGGGATGATTAAAATGGGATGCAATATTTAGGCAAGTAAGATGAGAGGAAAGTGTGAAAAACCCTAATTCAATATCAACTCATTTTTAGCCAAAACTGCAAGACCAAAAATTAATATTCGCCAATTTTAGAATTCCAATCTTGAAAATTAACTCCTACTTTGAAGCTGGAATATTTACTAAACCAAGAATCTCTTAAAAGAACCACCTACTCATAAATTATGACAAGACACACACTTGTTCAATTTACTTAGTCACCATAGTCAACAAAGAAGAACAAACATCAATGGCATGAGGGAGGGGAGCGGGGGAACTGGAGTTTGATTTATATAGGTTTACTACACCGTCCAAGTTTACAATACACCATAAACTATGTACATAAAACACACTGATATTGTATGAATACAGAAACATCAGTGATTAGATGTAATGACTGATTTTCAATCAGTAATCTTTTTCTTAATTTTCACCCATTTAAGAAGAATGTAAGTTAAGTTTGACAACTTCATAGACGTAAACTACTTAAGAATAATTCAAATTTTGTAGTTATCATATTTTAAAATTTCTGCATTCCGATTGGATTAAGGGATTTGTCATTGAACAACAGAAAGATAAATAACCACCATTTATCTATCTATAAGGATGTTTATATAGATTTAATTTAAATACGCGATAAAAGATCACAAAACGCCTTTTGTTCATTAAAAATTGTAAAGACAAAAAACGTGAATTTATTGTCAACTTCGTAAAAGAATTTTAACAAATTTTCGGTGGGAGGGACTTTTCTCAAACCGTAAAAACACACTGGTTTGCCTGCTTATTTCTTATTTCTTCTGGCAACCTTGATAACATTTAAAGCTCTGATGAAGCCATTTAATGTTGTATTCTCTACGCGCGAGACAAAATCAATGCTCGCGTACGCGCTTCATCGCTTCATCACGCGTTTCCGGTGACCGGAGTCCGTCACGGCACGAGCTATGAGACGATCGCTACGAGCTACGGCCAACTCCATAAAGTTTTGATGATCCAGTAGAAGGGATAGATTTTGTTAATGATTCTATAGTACAAAAACTGTGTATTAGGCCTGACCTACGCGTTTAAACAATGATTGCAATAAACAACCAATGAAAACCCAATTTTCAAATAGACCCCTACGGTTTAACTAAGATTCTATAAAGCCCTCACAAGTGGTTTTAGGTTAAAAGGATATTGCACGAGCATTACTGTATTATCTAGAGTGTCATCCAGTGAGAGACCCCTTGTTAACTCAAGCGGGGGAGGTATTTTTAGCCCCCGCAGTAAGCTCCCCACCTTTTGTGTCGGATTAACCTCTTGTGCCAATTAATTTGCACGGTTCCCTTTGTTTAGTAGTTTAAACTTCCCGACCTCTTGTTAAGCAAAGTGTGTGTGTGCAAAGTTACTTATTTATGACAGTAAATTTAGTTACTCTTAAGTTTTATTTTCTATTATTTTGTATCTGACAATACGCTTTTACTCCTTAATTCAGGCTAGGTCATAGTTTAAAGTCATTGGCGATAGGCAAGATTTGAACCCGGGACCTTGGAAACTGAAGCCCACTTTTAACCGCTAGACTAGCTCCTCCCCGGTATGGAGTATACCACTGGCGTAGATGATCACAATAAAACCCCGATTTAACATTATACTGAGAGTAAGAATAATACAGCACCAAACAGTTGAAAATTTAAACGACATTTGAATACGATACGTCATTGTACAAAGTGGTTTGAACAATTTAAAACTACAAATTATGTGTCCTTTTAATGAAATTGAATTTATAAATATTTATTATACCATCGAGCGATATTTATTATACGTCGAGCGATCGACATCAATAGGCTAACATTTTACCTAATAAATCAATCGATAAACAATTTCGATCGATACGATTGCCACAATCGAAATTTAAAACTGTTTACAACAGCTGATTTTTACTCCCTAGGGACTAAACATGACTTTTACTGCCTACACTACTTAAGACTCGCAACGCACGCATTTAGAACGGCTGTTTTTGCTGCAGTATGACGAAAATATATTTTTTAACCTCAGCTAAGATAATTCTGTAACGATAACATACAAACTTTTGTAACGTCTAAAATCATTTAAATATTCTTAAACTCTAACAAATATAATAACTACAACTAACAAACAGCATAAAAACAATTTGTCAAAACAGTGATTCAGTCTAAGCTGGTTGTTCAATCCCCGTTGTACAACATGTTACACAAATAACGACTGACCAATTAGCATACAGATAACACTGTTATTTACACGTTACAGCACAGATTGGCCAAGCTTAAACTACTTAATTCCAGGCAATACAGTTGATATGTGGCGTAATAATAATCATTGAGAGTGGTGGACTTAATCATCTTTTTACGGATGATCGGTGTTGTAAAGAAATTCCTAGTTAAACTGAATATGGGGTTGTTTCTTTGGTTAGCAAAACGTATAAATTGTTTGGTCGTAATTAAAGGAAATCGCTACAACTTCGCCAAAAAACATTTGGAAACCTATTTTTATATTATTGTTGTTCATCGTACTGTTTCGTTAAATTTTAGGCACCATGACTCCAATCAATATTCACCATTGTTGCGTTATAAATATATTTTCATTTGAATTACACTTTTTAAATATTACTACTGAAAACGAATTGAGATAATACTCTTTGTAAGTAATATTATGTTAGATATTTGCGATATTTTACTCCAAATTCTCAACCAAGACAGTGGTTTGTATAGCTGAGTGTGTATACAGGTTGTGTTGTATTGATACAATCGACGACAGATGTGTATCGACAGTTACAGTACTACTGTATTGTTTTATGAATCATGGATGATGTCAACTGATACGACACACGAGGCATGGATAGTCATTGTACAGTGGTTTGTGTGGCTGAGTTCTACATAGTTATCAATAATACTATATTTTCCCTTTTCAATGTTTTTGATCTATCGAAACATTAATTTTACCTAGTTTAACTGTAATTTTTCAATCAGGCGATTAGTAACAACCTTAATGAGAACTAGACGAAAATAATGAACACTTCTGCGAACATGAGTAAAAATCAATAAAAAGCAAGACCAACCAGTGGAAGTTTCTAAGACAATGTATCTTAATTTGTTAAGCCACCATATGAACGGATGGAGGTGTTAAGTCAAGACTTTAAAAGCTCGAGAAAACTCAAATAACGTCACAATGAAATCCAGAAATGTAGTTTGGTTCATAAAATTGTATTATATATACCGGTACCTAACCTATTCAATTTGAACTACGCTGATACACACCAAACATCATCCATCTTGGTTTTGCGTATTTTAGGTGAAAATTAATTTAAGATGAGCGTTGAATGAATGAACTTAGTTACTACGATCAGCTGGTTCAAGAACCAAGACTTTTAAAAAGCTCGGTTCGCTTTCGATCCACCAAAGAGCTTCTGACTTTTCTCAGGATCGAACCGGAAACCTTCAACCAAACAAACGACATATCCACAATCGGGCGGGGATTAATTGCGCCAACTAACCTGAGTCTGGTATTCCTGAATTGCGCCAATTACTCCAGGGTGCCACCTGATACGTTCCTCTAACAAGTGGTGGCCCTCTTTGGTTGTATAATTGAGTAGGTTAGGTTAGGTTAGGTTAGGATAGGTTAGGTTAGGTTAGGTTACATTATGTTAGATTAGAATGACAAGTAAACAAGGAGATTACTTTTGCCGGTAACACATCCCTACCTTGGCCTTGGCGCTACTAAGGAACATTTTTGGGACCCTTTGAGTGCTTCCACTATCTACCCAATTGCAGTTATTACACATTTCTACACAATCCCCTACACCAAGCAAATATCCAACTAAATACTTCAACCGGCGATAACGCACATGATCTTATCAATGATAAGGTGATCGTAGGTCATTGGCCGACGTTATCACGCAGGTCACGTAGCACGTGCTGCCTACATTAACCACGTGTTAGCATGCAGCACTCAGCATACAGCATATGCACGTTCACAACACCGTAGATGGCGCATGGTTCTGCATGAGGCCTCATACTCCACACACGTACTGCGTGATAAGCCACTACGAGCAGTGGAAATGGATTGTATTTTAATTGGTATAACTCGAATTTCCCAACTAGGTATATTACTCGAATCTCCCAACTATATTACTTAGATTTTCCAACTAATAGTTGGGAAATTCGAATTATATAGTTGGGATATTTAAAGTGTCTTCCCCCTTTCTTTCGTGCGACACCCCTGGGTATCAATGACATTTAAGAGGTTGTAAGTGTAAGATTGGAAGTTAAGGAAGAAGCGCTGCGTCTTTTACATCATGAGATTATTCTGGGCATTTTCGTTGATTCGCTGCCATTATATTTTGTTTTCTTCATGTTGAAATAGTATGATTATCAAAAAACCCTGTTTAAGGCTGAATTAATGTCCCATTGTCCATAATAACCTCTTGATATTAAAATTAACTTGCTCTATAGTCTATTGCTCTGTCTTGGATAAATTAAATATTCCATAACAAGAAGGTGCCCGAAAAAGGGAATAAACTCTGTAACTAAAATGTGGAATACAGTACTTAAAAAAGTCAGGTTAGGTTACAACGTCACAACAACTATAAATTAACACATTTAATCGATAAAACAAAAGACAAACCAACAAAGTCACGAAACACATTTAAACTAATCACACCAAGAACAGATAAGTGTATGAGAAATGTATATCTTATAATTATGAATTAATTGTAATTTTGTATTATAGCCTATAACTATGACTTGTACATTTAGAATGAAAAAAATAAGGTTAGGTTAGCACGTAAGAACAACGAAAAATATTGTTTATCAAGTTAAAGTAACCACAACAATATTAGGAAACGTATATATGAGATTGGTCTTTGAATCGTAATATTTTAAATTTCGTAAATCAATAGACCAATAAAGGTCGACTTTCCGCACTGGTGGCGGCAAATGAAATATCACTACAAGGTAACGAATAAATTGCACAACTTCATGAAGAAATGCAATTCAATATTTAAAAAAATACTACGCTTATCCAAGTTTATAACATGTTTAAATAGTTGATTTTTCACTATCTTTATCTACACAGGGCTCTTGAATATCTCAATATACTTGGTGTCCCACGAAGGGGTTAGACGTTTAATTCTTTAATTACTAACCTATTATTATGCACTTAAAACGTTGGAACTTTACACAATTTATAAGGTAGGTTATACAAATAATATTTTGTAAAAATTCCAGCTTCCTAACATTTGTAGAAACAAAATGACGACATGTTGAAGATATTACCAAATTGCTTCATAACAACTACAGTAGTTTCGTTACCATCTTTATTTACTGTGTCACATTTGACACGTATTGTTGAAACAGCTGTTCGTTTAAGAATATTGCTTAAACCATAAAAAAGATTAACCTAACTTTAAAGAGCAGTTGTAAAGAGCCTAATGTTCCAGGAAGGTTTTATGGCTCAACCAATATTCTTCAATCAAACAGCTGTTCAACAATGGGTGACAAAACTTCAGCGCATTAAACCAATCAGGTAATAACAAGATATATGCATTAAATTGGTAATTTTACGTATTGTGTGATGAATTTTAGTGATAAAAATTCAATTATTATTGCGTGAACGGAGAAACACCAGACCCTAACCTCAACAGTGGATTTGTATTGCTAACCAATTTGGAATATGGATACCATTTTGGAAATGTTTACAAAGGTAAATAAACAGTATCATTAATCTGACACATACTTTCTCCCATCAGCTTGTCAACAAATCTTCACAATGTAAGCGGTGGGAGTATACAACAGTGATGAAATATACTATTACTTTCGAGGTTTCGAGCGAGCAATAATCCTAACAACTTTTTACGAAGGGATTCAAAACAAAGCCTATAACAGTTCTTCGGTACTGTATTCTTACAGACATTGAGGCAAACCCTTTCTCAGGACTTGCGTTTCTTGAGCGAATAAATCGATAGAACCGTGTGGCGCCACCTCACTTGTACATTTGGCACTACAATTACTGCGGCACTCCGCTCTTGTCTATCTCATTGTACAAAACTATAAAAAATAGACCTTTAAATCTGTTCACTTCAACAACGAAACCACTTGTACGACTATCGTCATTGACAAATTTTCTAAACGATTCTTTACAATGTTTTATCTCCGTGTACGTGTAACTACAGTATTATCAAATTTAACCGACAAATGCAAACTGAACTCCAATGATTTGTTCAAGTCCTTAGAATGTTCTTATTGAATTTTAAAGTGTTCTAAATTCCATATGTTTACAAAATATCAAAATAATTTAAATCTGGAAGTTAAAGTAGTCGTTTCAAATTATCAGGGGCAGATTCAGGGAAATTGTTTTAAGACCCAATACTTTTTTTCTAGATAAAACTCCGCAAACCAAAATAAACGGTACAGTATCAGCATTCTGACACATACTTTCTCCCATAAGTTTGACAACAACCTTTATCATGTGTAAGCGGTGAGAGTAAATATAAGGAAATGGGATTTGTACAATTTTTTTTTCAGAATTTAAAGGACTATAACATACTAAATTTTTATCAAAATCGTTCGAGCCAATTTTGGGAAAAAAATTCCGATATTTTATGGGGTTTTTATGGGAAAATAACATAATTTACAATTACTTTTGAACCGTAATTTATACAGAAATGAGATTTGTAGGCCTACCATTTTGTTCAGAATATAAAGGACTATAACATACCAAATTTTTATCAAAATCGTTCGGGCCATTTTTGGGAAAATCCTATTTTTCCGTTATTTTATGGGGTTTTATGGGAAAATCCCCATTAAAAATAAAAATTTCTAAAAAAATGAAAAACTATCAAAATTTTAAGGACCATAACATAAGTACTATGTTAAATCAAAACCGGATTTTTGTCTAAAATCCTATTTTTCGTTTTTTATGGGGTTTTATGGGAAAATAATATAATTTACCATAACTTTTGAACCGTAATTTTTACAGAAATGGGATTTATACCATTTTGTTCAGAATTTAAAGGGCTACAACATACTAAATTTTTATCAAAATCGTTCGGGCCATTTTTGAGAAAATCAGATTTTTCCGGTTTTTTATGGGTTTTTATGGGAAAATCCCCATTAAAAATCAAAATTTCAAAAAAATGAAAAAAACGCCTGGAGATACCATGGATTAGAACCTACTTACCAAATTTCATCGAAATCAGACCACAGGTGTAGTCTCTAGTTCTGTACACATCCAGACACACAGACACACACACACACAGACATCACTTCGAAAACCACTTTTTTGGGTCCAGGGGGACCCAAAACGAATATATCCACTCAAAACTCAAACTCGAAAATTTTGACGAAAACAATACTTTCTCCATATACTATGGTATAGGGGGAGAAAGTAAAAGTGGATTAGCCGATGTTGGTATAATGATTTGGCATAACACTATCTTATGTCTGTTCCTAATCGAAGTCCCGGACTCTTACCACTATTACCAGTAGGCCAGCTCGCGCTCGCACCCCAGTTTGGTACAAGCGTAGATGAAATTAGTCTCTAAATCACAAAAATGTCTACAATCAAACTTCACCCTCTAGACAAATTTTCCCTCAGATAATTTCTAGTCATAAACACCACAAAATGGCGATATAGCATGTAGAACAAGTGTTGGCGTGCGGCGCGCCAAAATCGATCTAGTCACAGAACACGGCGGAATCGCGGTGAATGATCGTACACAATAGAGCACTTCTTTGCCTTTAAACCCTGGTCTTTTTACTATATGACGTCGACTTTCTAGGTGGTCATCACTAATTGCTAGCCAAATGACAAAACGCTTTTGGGTCATGGTGGGGATCGAACCAGCAGCCTTTAGCTTTGAAGGCGAGCACTACCTACTCGGGTACCCAGACAAACTCGTGCAAGACGATGAGGAATTTTCAAACGATTCCAATTGCTAGGACTGCGTAATAACGATCACGTTCCATTATAGTCTGTATGATGCGACCAGTCTTTTGACCGTCTACCAAGGAACTGGCCAATCGTTTAAGATCCGGGCCACGGGCCTGTCCCAAGTACACAGGAGGTTCAGTAGACAGGTTTTATCATACAAACTATAATGGGTCGAAACCCCAGTCAGGATAATTTAGCCAAATGATAATCTAGCGTTGTCACATTTATAAAGAGTTTTCAGAAAGACAGGGAATCATTTTCAATAGATCCTAAATAAAGTTTCACAAATTGTTAACATAAATAGAATTTGTTAGCAATCAAATGACAATGTTAATCAGCGTCCCACGGAATTAGCTGCTGCTTAATTCAATCCACTTGACTAATTCAATTTGTACGATCGTTATACTGATTGGTTAATTATTAGTTAATAACCAGAGGCTGTATCACAACAGTAGAGATTGAAAGTACAATAAGGGTACTAAAATTATTTACAAAATTGCGTGTTTAAAAAAAAAACTTAAAAGAAATATGATACGAATGAATTTATAATCCATCAAATTAATAGTTGAAAAATTGTATTTATTTTGTAAACACGTTTGTAAGCTTTTCGTGGTGTAAAAATTAAAGTTTCCCCATTTTACGCTCAAAACATAAATTGTTACTATTTCTCTCCAAAGCATTTCGTAGAGCTTACAGAAAAAATGAAATGTTGTACAGTTAATGGTTAAAATAAAAAAAAACCTTGAAATTATAATATGTATATTATTCTTACGGATAAGTTAACATTTGTAGTTTGTTTGCTTCTAAATGAATAATAATCCAATTTATTTACAATTACAGTATTAGCCTACTTAGCTATACACTTTTGCACAAAAAACATTATATTACCTTCCCTGTAGCAGAAACCCTAAGTAGACTCATTAAAACGGTTTATTGGACAAATCTATCAATAATTTTATGGGAATAATTTATTGTAAATTGAATCAGGCAATTATAAACTCTCCTTATCTGCAGGTTTGCTGAGGCGTAAATACATATAGGCGTTTTATATTAGTAACAAAATGTATTCGTCAGGTTGTGCGGCAAGTGAGAGACATGAGATTTGACATACATAACCTTGACAACAGCTGTGTGTAAACATTACTCATGTCGAGTACGAACATCACTACACTCTCGTTTTGCTAAACCATTGACTATAGACACACTGTAAGAGTATCATCAATGGTCATTAGGATCGTTTGCGTTAATTACTCAAAACTTTTAGCAGCTGATTGTATTCTCGCAATTTCGAGATTTACCATTTTTGTAAAATTGAGTTTTTTATTGGTTACATACAAATAAAAATTACGTTCTTTGGGAGAGAACCGCATCGTAGAACGAGCACATTTCAACAACAACTACAGTTCGTCAAATGAATTGTGGTCGGTCCCAAACAAGGGTTGTCACCTGTTGACGCTATTTTTCCTAACTT
Organism: Macrosteles quadrilineatus; assembly: GCF_028750875.1. NCBI lineage: Eukaryota > Metazoa > Arthropoda > Insecta > Hemiptera > Cicadellidae > Macrosteles > Macrosteles quadrilineatus. Next base: position 70,686,184 of record NW_026542599.1, read on the forward strand.
TTCTTGATTTTCGGCACTTTTTCAAACTTTTCCTAACCAAAACCCCCAAAAATCCTCACTTTTAATGTCTCTGGCAACCCTATAGTAAACTTGTCAGCGTGTACGCGGACCACTATGTACTACTGTACATACAAATCCCACTAACTAATTCCTCCAAGATGATGATAACTAATTGTAACCATCGATGTATAAATTATACATCGATGGTTGTAACTTGCACACACAGGAACGAGCACAATGGGACAGATGTCGTTCTCGTTCGTTCCAAAATCCATAAGGTGTGTAATGCTACTCTCGCTCTCCCCTTGTGATCAACCCTACATTAACCGTCAGCTGTATAATCAAGCAGGTAGTGGTCAATACCGTTCACTGGACATAAGAAGTGGCTTCATTGTGATTCTGAACGTGTGGCTTCCCTGTGTAGGTGTGGGTCTACTAACTGTACAACTGTGTACTAACTGTACGACTATAGCCCGTTCGTCGCGACTTGGATGTCTTATACGTTTCTTGGTGAGACAAAACTGCGTTTGAATCTATTTACCAGTCAATCAAAGTTGGTTTGAGAGTGGTTAACAATTATAAACTTTTAACGACTATGTTGACAATTCAAGCGATGACGTAATCAAATCTTTTATCTAAATGGAAATTAATCTGCAGAATGAAGAATGTGTCTTTATAGGGGGGTTACTGATCAACCGCCGAAGGCTTTTTGTATACACAAGTAAATACAAAATGTATATAAGATTACTAATAACGCTTGAGCTACAAAATAGCAGTTAAGACTGTCAGTAAAACAACATTACTAGTAGGAAGGACCTTAAACCTTAATCCACCCCAAAAATGAAGCTCACATCCCTCCCAAAATGTATTGCAATTTTAATGGTTCTTTTAACTGATTTTGAGTTTGGTTATCGGTCTTCCATCAAGTTTTTATTAGGAAAACAAAATTATGAATTGATTATTTTGTTTTCACCTTATGTAAAGTAAAGAATTTCAAATTATCATTCTGCCAAGCCTTGCCCCCTGCTTTTGAGAGATAATCTTCATTTGCTACCCATAAAATAAGATTTCTTAAACCAATCTTACTCTTTCATTCTTCTAATCCGTCAACAAAATAACGTCGTAAAAATCCATCTAAACATAACTGTTTACAACTGACTAATGTTGTCTTGGGAGTGAGCTGGACGGTAGAGCGTGGAGCTTCGGTCCTCGAGGTGTCGGGTTCAAATCCTGCACATCACCAAGACTTTTAGAACCACTGTACAACCACCTAGGCCAAGCCTTGTAAAGCGTAGGGCTTCGATCCTCGAGTTCAAAACCTGCCAATCCCCACTTGTAGCCATGTGGTACCCGGGTGGTGCCGCAACCATCTAGAACCTTTTAGTAGAGCATAGGGCTTCCATCTCGAGGTCCCGGTGCAAATCCTGCCAACCACAAAGACTTAGCAATGTGGCTCCGCAACCACCAAGCATTGTGGCAGAGCATAGAGATTCGTTTTCCAAGGTCCCTGGGTCCAAATCCTGCCAATCACCACTTTTAGCAAAGTGATACAGCAACCATCTACGTTATGTGAAAAGATTCCGTACTAGCTTAGCGCCATATGAAGTAAAGTAAGACATATCTCAACCTACCGGTGAAATCTTGTACCCTCTACGTTTGACCGGGTTGCGCATGAAGCACTTTGCGCACCTGTACTGCCTGAACAGCACGATGTCACGTATATCCACACAGCTGAAGTGGTAGTCACCCTCCACACATCGGCCGTAGCACTGGACACCGTCCACGGGGCCGATCGGTCCTCCGCACTTGGTACACGACACGCACGACATCACTGATAAGAGCACAGCTGATAACAGCTCCCCCCACTCAACAGCTGTGTACACTCACACTGTACACCGTCATACCGAGTTGGATAGGTTGTGCTGTCGGATCACTGATAAATGACAACGCTATCGATAACGTGGCTGCGTTGAACGATTGATAAAAGTAAACAAGGTCGTAGCTAATGGGAATTGATGTAAAGTTGTGCCACTAGAGTGCGTTGATGAGTCATTATTTCTTACATGTTCCCCAATATTTTTTTACTTAAGTATTATAAATTAACTAACATTTTGGAAACGGGTTTCTTTTCCACGGGAAACGGGGTTCTTAGCACTTGAAATGTGCTAAACAAACACTGCGTTTCCTTTATTACGTGATTCCTAAATGAGGATGTTCCCAAACATTATCCTACACCTTCCTATTCGTTTTTTTCTAGCTTTTTTGAGTGCATACGAACAGCCGGAACAGCTGACTTGAAAATGTTATCGTACGGCGCAAATTCAAACGCAACAGTGTTAAAAAACAAAATAAGTAAAACCGAAATTCACCCATTAATTTTCTAATGAAATATCTTCTTCATAATGAAAATCGGATTTTTATAAATGGCTTGTTTTTTTCAAGACTTGTTATTCGTAAGACAATTTATTCATGAATCACAACCGATGTAACTGTCTCACCATTAGCCCGTTAGTCTTATCAGTCCGTGCTGATAAGACAATTAAACAATCTATGTAATGAACTACACTATTTCGGTAACTAACCAAACAAATTAAAATACTCAACTAACACCACCAGATAAGACTGAAATAAATGTTTACACAGTTTTTAACGTTTGTCCTCATTCAAAAAAGAGTTTAGGCAATGAGGAAGGGATGCTTCAATACTACTGTAAATGCTACGAAGAGAAAGACATTGCGTCTAGACATATTCAAACAGTTATAGACGAATTCCAGTGGCAGTAGTCTATAGGGTATTTTTAACTTAGGCTCCACCCCCTGGAGAAAGTATGTTTTTGTCCAGCGCGGTAGTCGTTCGAAAATCGTCGTAAATATTTAGAAAACATGCATCTGTTTGATGATCTGACAATTTACGTAGGTTTATTGCCATTTTTGTAACTTTTTCGGGACGACGAAGACAACATTAGGTTACACGAATTTAGGGAAATAAGTGTTAATGGCGAAGCAACATATTAAAAAAAAAAATAAACCAAACCGTAAATAGTAGTTGATCAATCATCCATCGAAAATTTATATTAGTCTCATAGTATTTAATTTGTGAAAATGCTGGACTCTCCTTGAAAAAAGGGATATTTTATTCTGGGGAAAAAGCTAGATTTAGGTAAAGCATAAACGAAAATTCAAACATACAAATGTTGTTAAAGACTTTCAACCAGTGAATACATTTTAGGAACAGTTTAGTCGCATTGTTATTTTCAAGGCCGCAATTGTTTAGGTGAGCTAAACAAACATTCGAGATGAATAGAATGCTGTTAAAACCAGACAAACCAAAACCTAACCTCAAAATATCCCAAAGGTTTTCAGCGTCCAACGAAATATGTTTGTACATAAATATAACTGTTTACAACAATCCTGATGTGATTTTAAAAGTGAAGCTGACCACACAAATTTAAGAAATTCAATGAAAATAGCTAAGAAAAATAGTATATATTACACTCCTACGTTCCTAACATAAAATATAAATAAACTGGTGATAATCGCAATGAAATCGAGTCACTCGTTTGTCTAAGTTAAAAGAAAACACATTTTCCTTATAGCTAACGTAATAAAACAATAACACAAACTCACCATGTTCATGTTGGTGTCTTTAGCTTTAGCGACTATCAGCTGACGAAGCATTACCGGGTCTGTAGCACGACTGACCAGACTGTACCGGGTACAGTCACGTTACAACAATGCGATAGACAGATAACAGTGGCCACGGCTATCATGATATAGTCGTCATGTGGTTTGCATACTATAAAATGTTAAAATTTTTAACTATTAAATTTAAAACGCAAAGTTGTATTTTTTTATAAATTACCGATTTTATGCGATATGGTACATGTAAAATGCTAAGAAAACTGTGTTTGTATATGAGGAATCAGTGTTTTTTTTTTATATAAAGTCATGTTCTTGTGCGTCGACCTATAGCAGATAATTTTAGAACCATCAGGGAGTTGGAACAATTCATAAACTAGCATTAATAATTTGTAATTTGTAAATACATCTCATGTAACCAACACTTGAATAAGTCCAAGGGGTTAGACTTAGCAATCAATAGTCCTTCTAGGAAAATTACGGTAGCGTACTTCAAAATACTTTAACTTATTTACTGTTTCATTACTGAGAAAAATAATTCTGCCTAATTTCAAGTCTTCTTTATTTTATCACATTGTATAAACACATCAAAAAGCTATTACAGTACTTGTAGGTGCCGAAAATACAAAACAGAATTAACTGGTAAAAAACTATGATAAAAAAACTATAACTCTCCAAAGAAAACGAATGTTTTCACTAGGAATCTTCAATGTTAGGTACAATGTGAGTAAATAACAAACAAATTAATAGAAAATTAATACGAGTGGGCGTAGTGGCTGCCGAACACAACACGCAGTGCATCTGCGTATTGTGAAGCGGTATTTGCAACATTGAAGGGACTGATGTTGGAATTTTAATGACTGAACCAAACTTAAAATGTGTGCAAATTGATATAATTTACAATTTATAAGGAAACTATTAACAACGATAATGCAATCAGTGTACAAATATCCGTTGCAACTCATTGGTGTTAAGGATAAATATCCACTAACTAATGATAAAACTACAAATTACCAAGGATATAAGAACAAAAACTGTATGGGTCATAAACATAAACAAATGACGTCACTGGCCCATTTTTAAATATGTTAGTAAACTTATTTGTATTATTATTTTAGAATTGAACTGTCAAAAAAATGATCAAACTGTTTGTTGATTTTATTAGTATTGGATTCGGGCCAGTGACGTCATTTGTTTATGGTCCATACCGTTCCTGTTTGAGTTACAATATTCGCGTAGATTACAACTGGAGTTGTCGTTTTACTGAGTACAATCCCAGTGATTTTGTTTGCGAACCAATTGCAACCATTTGTAAGCCTTTCTGCATCCCGACATCTTTATCTAGCTGAAAAAGGTTGTCGGTTCGAACCTAGCCGTTGAAAAACATGTGTTATAATCAAGACCCTTATCAAGCTAATTTAAAAGCATGCATTACATAAATCACAACCAGAAATGCGTCACAAGATTTTTCAAACGTAGACTATACAAACTGCGCACTTTTGAAAAAAAATTACAGTTGAAAATTAAAAAAAGGTTAATGTAAATTAATAACATTCATAAACATAATTTTTTGGGGGGTTGACGGTTTTAAAATGTCCTTGTAGATAAGCCAAAACAAACGTTCATATTATCAATACATTCCAGAACCGAGTTACACTGTCCAAAGTCAAATGATAAAAGCTTGTTAAGTATTTACAGTCAAACATAACAATATGATTTACGTTGAGTGCCTACGTTTTCTAAACACTTCACTTTCGTAAAAATAGGTTACGGATTTAAAAGGAAAGTTACACATATTTGTTGTTTTCGAGCTAAGCATATTGAAAATGATTGGGAGATTACAGTTGAAACTGTTGAATTTGAGCTTACTTTTTCGGCTGACACGAACTGCACTCACGGTCAAACGAATTTACAAGGGGTGGAAGGGTAGCCCGCCTAAGCCATATGGAACTGCACTCACGGTCAAAAATCGGTCTTTCACGGCTGAACGCTTCCATCTGTTTATTCCGTCCTCTGTCTTACTTTATCCAATACTTTATTTAATACACGTTTTAGTGGGGTCTGACTTAGGGGAGGTACGAATGAGGCATTTAGTTCAAAATTCCTCCGTGAACAGCGCTGTAGTAGAGAGCACTTTGGCAATGAAGGTTTACTAATCGCAAAAATAGTTCTGTACATAAAATAAAATTATAAATGCATCAAATTCAATTTTATTATTTTTTTAATTATAAAATTAAACTATGATAACCTAACCGAACTAACCAAACTTGCTGATAAAGAAATAATATAACAAAAGTTTAGTAATCGGAAAAATAATTCTGTTTATTAAATACAACTAGAAATTGCTCAATTAAAATTTTATAATGACTTAATAATAAAATTAAACTGTATTAACCGAACCAAACCAACCAAACTTGCTGATAATAAAAAAATCTTGGTCAAAAAGTTATTGCTACCAGCGGGATTCGAACCCGGGACCTTCTGTATATCAGCCCGGCACGCTATCCATTAGACCACCGAGGCCGATGGCTATCGACCGTTTTGTTACGCTAATGACGTTCCCTCAGCTATTAAGAAGCCCACAGCTGTCATCGTAGCCTCTTCTATACCTCCCCTGAGTAAATACCGTTTTAGTGTCTGTCCCAATAAATACAACAATAAATAACCTAACGTAACCTAACCTTTACAAAAGAAGTTTCGTTATAATAAGAATATAGCCTATCATGTTATCGTAAATACTATGCTAGAATTTTCTGTGCACATATATATGTGTATTTTTTACAATGTCAGTAATAAGTTTATTTTTTGACGTTTAGATTAATTTAATCAAAACTTTTCAATATATTTCAACTAATTTAATAAGTTTTAATCAATTCAATCATGGTGTTGCACAATGTGATATAGGCTAATTAAAAACTGACCGTGAGTGCAGTTCCAGTACCTCCAGAAAGGCTCAAAGTGACCGTGAGTGCAGTTCCGTAGTTGGATTAGGACCAGGGACTGACCGTGAGTGCAGTTCCAGCCCTCCCGCTTTTTCTCAAATTTCTTAATCTACACCGTTCACAAAATTTAGACGGGGAAAAATCTATCCCTCCCACTTTCAATCCTACCATAGATTAAAAGAACTAACTTAAATAGCTCAATAGCTGATGTTTGCCGAAAAATCAATCAGCTGTAACAAATACATTAGGCGTAAAAAAGTAGTGGAGGAACTTCCCCTTAAAGCGCCTAAATCTTGTGAACAGGGTAAAACAACTGGCTTTCCCTCTATCAATGCCTCTATACTCTACCGATTGACCGCTATAATAGAGAATACTCTCAACTTTGGCCACCGCACTGTGAGCGGTTGACACTATACTCGAATTGAATAAACTTGTATGCGGTAGCAATTCAAAGTTTTATAATTTGCAAACTCCAACTCCGATTTTCAGTAAAGTAATTAATTTTACCACCGGATTGTGATAGGCCTACTAAATTCCAGCCACAAACAAACGCAATTCCCACATTTGCATGTTTAGCTATTCCATATACACAAAGTATATAAAACTACAATGTTTTGTCGCAGCTCCAATAAACTCTCAAATTAAAACAAAATGGCGCATGTACAACCTATAAGCAATAGTGATAAAACCAGAAAATCGCCGGAAGATACATTATCTCTCAACCCGCAATTTCCGTTCCTGGACCAGATTAATCATCATAAGGAAGGACTCACAATCTTCATCTTAGCATCAAGTGGAACATTTCTTCGCTACAATTTAACACTTTGTCGCTGCTTAGTCATTAGACGAAGATGGTAAATATGTCATGTTGAGTGTTAATTTCAATAAAACACTATGAATTAAGGGAATTCTTCACTGCAGAGAAGGGTCTCCTTGCCTGAGATACTTATATTTTCTTATCTAGCAGTTAAGATTTGCACCTAATGGTAGTTCTAAAAAACTGGGATACAAAAACCATTGCTGATCGGTGGGATTTGAACCCGTCCGCCCTTTGAACAGAAGTTCTGCGCTCTAGCGCAGTTGTAGGCAGAGAACCTTGTCGAATGGGGAAAATCACAATAGTTACAATAACTTCGTAACCGTATTTTTTATAGAAATGGGGGTTGTACAATTTTGTTAAAGGCTATATCATACTAAATGTTTATCAAAATCGCTCGAGTTGTTTTTTGAAAATCCAAGTTTTCTGTTATTTTATAGCGTCACCATAAAAAGTAAAAATTAATTTTTCTTTAACAAAAACCTGGAGATACCATGTATTAGTACCGGTGCCCATATCAAAAATTTCATCAAAATCGCACCAGAGGTTAGTCTGTGTTTGTAGCTATAAACACATCCATAAACACATAATTTCGAAACCGATTTTTTGGGGGGTTCAGGGCTCAGGGGGGCCCGAAACTGATATAGCCTACCAAAACTTAAACTCGGAAATTTTTACGAAAACAATCCTTTCTACATATACTATGTATAGGGGAAGAAAGTAAAAAGAAGAAACACGTAGGCGCATTTGGCTATTTCATTGAACCTATTTCGTGCCTGGTGGATTTGTATATTTTGTCGGACTCTATAATTCGCAAATCTACGCAATAAGGAAACAGCTGATTTCGAAACAAATGGCTACACAGATCACCTCCATTCTTCACTCATCTTGCATTCATATTTCAAATTACCCACCAATCACAGTGATTCTCACGGTCACCACGTGGGAGATGGTATTGAGAAGTTTGGCGACACGAGTGTGACAAAGACAGAAGGTGTGGCATTGTCTCTCTCACTCCCTCCCATTGTTTAGGACACGTAGCAGAGGAGAGTTGCAATAATTCACTCAGACTCCCACACACTATGCAACACCAGCCAAAGTCGAACACCACAGAAAACTGCGAAATGAGCACGAGGAAAAGACGGGTAGAACCATTGACTATATAACACTACTTGTAGTGTTATATAGTCAATGGTAGAACTACGGTTTTCCCATACTGAAGTAGCCATTTCTATGGTGTAAGCTAGTCAAAATTTGATTCTCGTTTTCGTTACAGTACTTTGATTGACCTAATTGATGGTAGTTGTAAGAAATGCTTTAGTTTCCAGTACGTTTTCCTTTTAGTTTTGCGTGGTTGAAAATCGCGACTTGTATGTATCACTTTAGCTGGAAGCATGTTAAATAGCTATGACTCAACAACTGGTTTGTATGTTTGCATTTTACTTGGAAACGTGATAGGGAAACAGCGAGGTGTTATTCTAGAGACGGCTATGATGCGGGTCGTGCATTAATTGCGCCAAAGAGTTCCTTAATTGCACCAAGCCCTCAAAGGGTCCGAAAATTGTTTCTTAGTTGCTCCAAGCCAGGTAGAGGCGATTTGCCAGCAGAAGGAATGTTCTTGTTAACGAGTCATCCTAACCTAACTGTTTCCTAACCTAATATAACCTAACCTACTCATTCATGCAGTCAAAGAGTGCCGCCCCTTGGCTTAGTTAAGAAACTATCTCTGGCTCCCTGGAGTAGTTGGCGCAATTCAGGAATACCCGACTACCTGACTCAGGTCAGTTGGTGCAAGTGCCCACCCTGTACGCGTGCTAGACAAAAAAATATGGGCTGGGTGGGACCGCGTCTCGTTGTCCCTCCGTCTCGTTGTCCCTCCGTCTACTTGTACCTCGAGGCCTAGGGACAACTAGTCGTAGGTACAACTAGACGTAGGTACAAGTAGACGGTGGCTCACCCGACTAGTTGTACCTGCAGATTTTTAGGAGGTACAATTAGACGTAGGTACAAGTAGACGTAGGTACAACTAGACGTGTATCCCACCGACAAGTAGTATCACCTAGCTTGTACGGATGCGACCAGTTGTCCCTACGACTAGTAGTCTCTACGACTAGTAGTCTCTACGACTAGTGGTCCCTCCGTCTAGTAGTCCCTACGTCTAGTTGTACCTACGCGTATTTTGCGTCCTTATAGTCTAGTTGTATCCATCCTTCAATTCGTTACCCCTGTTTAATTGATTACTGCACGAGTACTTTTTAATAATACCCTTAATTAAATCAGGAACTGCAGTCGATTGAGTATGATTGGCAAATATTTTTCACCGCAATACGATGTTTTAGTAGTTTTACAGACGTTAATTGGAGGCTGAAAGCTACGCATTGCTGTCCAGGGGTCGAAATGGCAGCTATAGTTGTGATTAAAATTGTCCAGCCCTAGTAACCGAAAAATCGCTTATTTAATTAAAACATTTATATATATATCATTAAATATACAAGCAGTATATCCCTAATGAATTGCAATAGACCGCTGCCCAGCAATTATGTATTACTATTTTTGCTGATTCCTTTAAATATTTTTTTCACATAACCTTAAAGTATTTGCATTGTTTAGTGTGCATATCTTATAGTTTACAATGGATTTCCCAGTGATCAATGAACAATGAAGTGTACAATGAAGTTGAGGTCCAGCGGTTGAAAACTCGACAAAAACTATGCAATGTACTACACATACTTCTCCTTTTAGCGAATTTCCCTATAGGGAAGTAGCTATTACCGTAGGTCTCATGGTAAGACCTAAGCCCGGGACCGATTTACTTTTTTCATTTTGATGTCCCCAGAGGCCAAAAACACCATTCGTTCAAATTTTTATATATCTATATATATATATATATATATATGTGTGTGTCCATCCGCACGATAACTTGAGTAATTTTTGTCCGATTTTGATGAAATTTGGTTTGAAGGTGTAAGGCGGGATAAACTTGAATGAGTTCGCGAACCAGCATGATCGGACTATGGGAACGGGGGTTTATGGGGGGTTTTATGGGGTAAAAATAGGTTTTTCCCATTTTTGACTCTAAAAACACCAAATTTCTAAATTTCTTTTCAAACCATTTTGTAGAGCTTAAAAAAACAAATAATTTAGTATATTGAAACGTTATTATGCGCCTAATTGTTACGGAGAAAATTAAAAAAAAATTGTAATTTTAAAATTCCCAAGTTATTCTTATGGAGCAGAAGTCAACTGTTGTAGTTTGCTTGTTTATGAAAATATTTTAATCAAATTTGGAAAATACATTAACTTCTTACTAAACCACAGTACCTTTTAACATTTTACATAAAAAAACTTGTTTACCCTCCCTGTTGCAGCAAACCTAAGTACTCATTAAACTAATTCTGTTTAAATAGGGAATAAATGTGATATTTTTAAGGAGACATTTTAGTTGAAATCCAATCAGGCAAATGGAAATTCGCTAAGTCTGCAGGTTTGCTGCGGCGGGGGTATTAACATACACTGTAAATAATAAATGTGATTGGAATATGTTCCATTTGTTTTGATTTTATTTTCATAATTAGTTGTTATTTCGTCACCAGCATAGCAACCCGTTAAACCCATGTTAGTTTTAAACATTTGTAATTCTTTTTTTTATGTCTTTTTAGCCTATTTTAATTTATAAAGGCATTCTGTAGATCGACAGGAAAATACATTTCCACCGATATGCGGATATTTTCTCTGTGATGTTCACGAGCTGATAAAAAGGTTGTAAAGAAACATGCTTGCCTACATTATTGATATATTTTCTCAGTTTTGTATAGTTTGGTGAAAAACAGCAATCGTACCACGGACCGATTTCATCTTCGTCTCGAACTTAAAAATGATCCCGAGCTGAAAAAAAGTCATTTTCGGCCCTAGGTACGAAATACCGGGTGTCCCACGAAGGGGTTTAAACGTTTGATTTTATATTACGTGCCCATTTATGCACCGAACCTTTTTAAACTTTACACAGTTTACAAAGTAGGTTCTAAAAATATTCTGGAAAAATTTCAACTCCCTAACCTTAGTAGAAGCAAAATGGCGGCATATTGAAAAACAATGCTTAAAAAAATAAAAAAGATATTTTTGGTTTCATAAAATATTTTTATTGTTACTTTCCAGGGCAATATGACTTTTGAATATAAAAAAACTAGAACATAGCCTAATGGAAAACCTTAATGTCCAAAATTATTCAAACTTTAACCCATCCACAGCAACACACTGATAACAGCGCGTAACAAATGATTCGTAAGCTCTTAGAAAGAAACTCCGCGAAATCCGGAGAAGTTCCTCTTATATTGATCGTTTTAGTTCCTCATCATTATTTAAGCTATGGGTATAAACTTGTTCCTTCAAGTAACCCCATAAAAAGAAGTCAAAAACAGTTAAATCAGGTGATCGGGGTGGCCAATCTAATAAATCATTTCCACGACCAATCCAACGGCCGTGAAGGTTGCCATTTAGTAATTGCTTGACAGTATTTGCGAATTGAGGTGGTGCACCGTCTTCTTAAAGATTGCTTGATTCATTACAATCATTACACTTAACAATCAAACAGCTGTTCTTCGACAATGAGCGTTAGAACCACAACGTATCACACATATCAGATAATAAATCATGAAAGTAGTTTTATAGAAAGCAAATTGGTAATTTTTTTAATATACCGCCATTTTGTTTCTACTAAGGTTAGGGAGTTGAAATTTTTCCAGAATATTTTTAGAACCTACTTCGTAAACTGTGTAAAGTTTAAAAATGTTCGGTGCAAGAATGGGCCCGTTATATAAAATCAAACGTTTAAACCCCTTCGTGGGACACCCTATATACTCTTAAACTATCGTAGGATCGGTGAATACTAAACTCTATCTTGGAGTTGCATACACTCGCTCCTATCTTTAAGTTTACATTGTTGCCATACAATAAATGTATAAATAAACACAAAAATTCACAAGTTTTGTTGTAAGTACCTATATCATGTATAAATAAAAACATACAATAGCATCATGTGTAAGTGTATTCTGTAAAACTTTAAACAAATATTAGTAAAATAGTTTTCAGGTAAACTATTGTTGAATGAATTAGTTTTAAGTTGTTAAATTAAATTCGACCCGTGCTATATGTTTAATGGAGTTTGTCCGGAAAAATACCATAGTAAAATTAAATCAAATAAATAAAATCAAAAGCAATTCATAACAAAAGAATAATAGATACAGAATGAACGTAATTTCTGAAAATCGACAGGGCCCACATATGCGAAGCCTGTGCGTGGGGACCAAGTTGACTCAATAATTGGCAATTTGTCATAGTCTTGTAACATAACTAACTACCACTACTATAATTATCAATACATTTTCAAAGGAGAAACAAACGTCCGATTATTTCTAGGCAGCCACAACAGATAACTTTAGAAAACTACGTTATAAGAATTAGAACAACTCAAAAATTAAATTGTTAACATGATTTGTTTAGCCTAACGAAGAAAATCATGAAAACCAAATTTAACTCCCATAAGAAAAACATGGGGAGCAATTTCGTTTACGTATAAGCCGAGTGAGATAATAGAAAAATATACGCCGATGCTTGATGGCAAATCTGTGCGTGCATACCTTTAATTTGAGACCTCAATAATAAAAATGGTCGGGTAGCAGAGCCAAACGAATAACCCATTTTCTTAAATTTATAAGATTATTTAATTATTTATTTATTTTAATTATTTATTTATTTTACTTGACTGTTAATACCAAAGCAAAAGCTTCAACTTCGTATGCGTCCGGATTACGAATAAACCTAAAACAATCTTACACCAATTTACCAATAAGTTTAATAAACCAAAATTGCACATACTCCGGACAGATTTCTTATAAAGAGATGCTATGACAATATGATCAAATCTCTATTTAATATCGTTTAGGTTGTGTATTGATTAGTCAGGACATTGATTGAATAAATAAATATTTAAAAAGTATATATACTAAAACATAAATACAGTACAAAACAAACATAAATGTAAAACATAAAACATAAATGTACAGTACATAAATATCCTAAGTGTTACAATAAATTAACAATGATCATTTGTTAAATTAATCAGTTCAATGTTATTTATATAATACGACCATAAAGATAGGCGAATGTCTCTCGTGTTTATTAGGACAATAACACAATATACCTTATTGTTGATTCAGGAACACGCCATGAACAGCTATTTCTGAGAAAGGTGAACGAAATACCTGTTGTAAAATGCAGCCAAAGACATCTGCTACAACGTATTTGACTTATTGTTTAATATAAGCAAAACCATATAGATTCAGTACTTGGAAAGGCAAAGGAAATATTTTGTAAACAGCGTACAGAATGTCCCGTTAATCCCCACACGTTACTCAGAATGGACTTCATTTGCAAATTCTTAGAGTTTCCTTTCACAACAATCCATTCCAGTTATTGGGGTGTTGGGTCAGCCCTCTATCGCGTAGTTGCGAGAAAGTGATTGACCTCCAATCAACCTAAATATTGTTTTGATTTTACGTAGTACTGTGGTAGTTGCTAAAAAAAAAACTCTTTCACTCACAGTATTAAACATTTTCAAAAAAATGTTTATTATATCAAACTGTTATGAACAGTGTGATTTTTTTATTAATAACATAAGCTTTTAGTTGAGTATTTTAAACTCCTTGAATGACAAAAGTTTTAATGTAAAACAGATCTATAATCTGATGTACGCTGCCCAACAAAGACGTTATTTATTTATTAGTTTTGAAATAATTCCTGGTAATACACATAGCTTAAAAATTAGTCGATTTCGAGAAACAGGTACACTACATTATAGTGCAAACAAAACGTAAATAACACTTAGATTTTCAATCCATTACTGATTTTATACTGATTTTAAGTCTAAATCTACACAGGCAACGTAACTTATGAAATACTCTTAGTTTATGAAGGGTTGGTATAAAAAGTCTTGTAAAGTGCCATTCTTGTGTGTTCTCTGGTTAGGAAACTAGCCTTAATATTTAGTTGTTTATGATATAAGCGGTCTGATTCATACCTACAGTGTATTCAGGTTTTGGACTGGCTAGGCCTATATACAAATATGCATGAGTGTTCGATGTCATCATGAGCGTTGGAATGTTTACCTAAAAAAAATGTCGTAGTAGAGGGTGATAGTGTAAATCATAGCTGTTCCCTGGTCCATCGGCCGGTGCCTCGAGGGGTAATGACCGACGGACTAGGGATAGAGCTGATGACACATCCGGTCATGTGAACATCGATATATTAACTAATACTATTTAATAGTAACTAGGTGAAACCCGTCGAAATCGACGGTTACTTTCAAGGATTACGTTAATTCACCTAACTGCGATAAATTGGATGAAATATAGGCTACATATTTTGAGCATTTAGCATTGTTTAAAGAATAATAAGTGTAAAAACAATATTGATATTAATTGCGTTAGTCGCCAAATTCGGTTGATCATTCAATGAATAAAATATTCCCCTTACCATACGTCATCGGAGTTATTATTAGTATGTTATCTGGTATCTCTTCCTTTGGAAGAACCTTTAAATAGTATTAAAATCGTATTGGTGGATCTTTTGTAGTTAAACACTTCCGTGATTTCATCAGTGTAATATGATTTTATTTGAAAAGAAAACTTTTTTTGGGAAGACATATTCAAAGGGAGGTATATCCGTTACAGTGTAAGTTTGATTTTTCCTTCGTCACGTCGCGTCAGTTCATATCTTACTTCTGTGCCAACGAATGCACCCTCTAGCTTACTTTTGAGAAATTTATTTTGAGGTTACTGTTGAAGCTGGAATTTCTTGACATGGGGGATGTCAGTTTCTTAAATAGGTGACATACGTAATTTTGATCACCACAGTCCATATTACAATAATCAGCAATAACATTGCGTACTCCTTTATGCATGCTCAAACCCCCTCAGCTCCTGGACTACAAGGCCTGGCCTTTGTGTCAGTGGAATTTGACAAGCGAAGTTTGCGTACACCACCAAGAACCACGGCTAGGTGTTGACTATTTGACTAAAGCAACCAATCAGTTCTCACTGATCAAATAAAACTTACTAACTATATTAAGTAGTAATAAAAATATACCGCTTTTAAATTACTATCTAGATAAATAAATGTATATGTAACTTGGTCTTATGTGATTGTTGGATGTAACAGCCGCTCATACACTAGACAGAATTGTCACGTATGGAAATGTATAAGCGGTCTTTCGGCCTTGACGGTTTTATTCATATTTACAGTTCTGATTATGTAAATACTTAGCGGCTACTATTACAATTAACGTTATTAGTAATCTACAATAGTACAGTTTCTAAATTAAAACTATTTACATTAGTCAGTTCTTTTGGTCTTAACAAACTTATATATAGTTAAATATAGTTACTACCCAAGTTTGTGGAGGTATAATATCGCTTTAAACACGGAGCTATGTCTCTATTGTAATGATACCGGTATTGTTTGCGTATTCTTTCGATCCTTTGGTCCAGCATAAGATAGCGACCAGAAATCATAATGTAGCCAAAATAAAGTGTCTCCTAAAACTAATAATGTTTAATGGTAGCTCAACGTTATTATCTGAAGCAACATTGATTGAAACCCAGATTTGTGTATGTTAAAAATAGTATTTATATGTTACTATAACTTTTACAGTTAAAGATATTTAACAAGGGATTGCGACGTTGTATTCCGCGTTGGATGGTTACTACATTTAGCCATGTAAAACAGGTTAGTTAAACCTTCAACCCTAACAGAACTGAGCGATAAATAATTAATTGTAATTAAGAAACTGTAAATATTGTACATTACTAATAACGTTGATGTAAATAGTGGCCGCTAAGAATGTACATGGTAAGAACAGCATATAGGAATACAACTGAAAAGACCAAAAGGCTGCTTCATACATTTCCAGACTTGAATTTGGCTTAAGTAAAATTTGTCTAGTAATGTATGAGCGACTGTTACATCTACACTCTATCTATTCTATCTATATATTAATTACGTAAGCCGATTCTTTGCGTCAAAATTGTGGTGAGAGACTGGGAAATCGTAGAACGATTGTGGCATCTGTTGTGGCTGCCTAGAAATAATCGGACGTTTGTTTCTCCTTTGAAAATGTATTGATAATTATAATTAAAAAATAAATGATTCAGGATTTAATGGAAAACTTTTGCTTTGTTTTAATTTCAAAACATATGTTCAAGATTTATTCAATTTTTTTATATTTTATTTTACCAATTTTAATTTTAGATTAATTTATTGTGGTGTTTAATCAATTATTGTATAAAGGGATAAACCTCAACGGCCACTCTTGGAAATCAACCTGGGAATAAAGATGAAATAGGTTCGTTCAGGACAGGCAATATATTTGTTCATTAATCATCAAGTAAGTACTATGACAAGTTCCAATGGGCGGAAACACATAATTTTTTAGAGGAGATTTTAACCAGGTACTCCAAAAAAGGTTCAAATAATATAGCCCAGCATGTACGGTTTTAAAGGAAGCATCCATATATAACAGTAAAACCTAGAGGTAGTTTCCGTTTCTTAAAACCAACCAAAAATATGCATGTCGAAGATTCTGATGAAAAGTAATTAATTGTTTTTTAACTGGGTAATGGAAACCTAACCAGTCGCAAAATAGTTAGGAATCAGCCGTTGAATAGACCCCTTTTTGATAGAATATTTAAAATCAATCGCACCTTTAGGAGGAATACCACCACATAATCTACACTAGGCTAATAGTAGTTTTTATGTTGATCAGAAACAAATCTAGCGATACGTTTGGTCAATGGGATGCTTTTACTTTACACTAATTTTGTTAAACCTTTCCAAAAGGAGCATAAACGTAGAAATAATAACTTCGTAGGGATGCTAATTTAGCGGTTTTGACCAAGAACTAAGCTTATCTCAACACACCTTTATTTGCCTTTTCATTTTTGACGAAGACGATTTCCAATCTTTCAATCAGGGAAGCCTTTTTATTATCATTATCATCAAACACAAGACCAAAGCTACCTTAGTAAACCAATATTTATTCACAAACATGTTTGCTGCCTTTAGTAGTAGAGTTAAACCTCTGGAGTGATATAAATTATTTATTAAAAATAACGTCAACAAAAGCAAAGAAAGACTAATAACAAACTGTTTCTCAATGAGCTGCAGACAAGCCAAATTTTCCTGGCTTTTGTAGCAAGTTGTTTATAATAAATTGTTGTAAGATTGTATGATTTTTAAAGAAATAAAATAAATCTCTTAAACCGGTGACAAATTGAAGGGGAGATACAACTAGCCGCAGGTACAACTAGACGTAGGTACAAGTGGGCGTAGGTACAACTAGTCGTAGGTACAAGTAGTCGTAGGTACAAGTAGTCGTAGGTACAAGTAGTCGTAGGTACAAGTAGTCGTAGGTACAAGTAGACGCAGACGTATGAGGTACAAGTAGACGGTGACGTTCCCGACTAGTTGTACCTGTAGATTTTTAAGAGGTACAACTAGACGTAGAGACAACTAGACGTAGAGACAACTAGACGTCCGCACCATCGTCAAGTTGTCTCTACAGCTTTGGACGGGGTACAACTAGACGCCTGTCACCAAAATGCAGCAGGTACAACTAGACGCCGGTACAAGTAGACATCGCCCCGGCTGGGTTTGGATCATAATGTAGAGCACCATCCGATAATATACTTGAGGATGGATACAATTTTGGCGATTTTCGGAAGTTTGGAAAACTGTGAGGGTCGACCATTGGGGATTTCACATGTACCACAAACTAGGGTGATTTTGTTCTACAGAAATTACAAACTTTCATTTTTGAAGGCGAGTACTATTATATAACAAATTTCCACACAATTATGTTGCTAGTAAACTATACGATTTCAATAATTCTGAAAGTATACTGGCCATGAGAACTTCATTGACAATCAAAAAATGAAAAACCCTAACAAAAACCACACCGTCAATTTCTAAATACGACTCCCACCGGGAACGCACTTAGTCCCTACGTCATCACGATTCCCTCCAAATCCTTCCCCTCTTCCCGGGAAAAGATCGAGATCGCGGCGCTGAAATGTTTCCAATCAAACTGGAACAGACTGGGGCCCTGTCTCCCCCTCGATGGGCGTAGGAGGGGGGGGGGGGGTCTGTATCAAGCTATGTTTGACTCAACACATGTGTCTGTTTGTTTGTCCTTTCTGTTCATTGGTCCGTTACCGACACATCACAGACCATGATCACGTGATTCGTCGTCTTGAACATCTGTTTTGGTGACACATCGCTCAACTTACGAAATACCTAAGGAGTTTGGAAAGTTGTGGTTACATGTAACGATGAACAGAGATATATAGTCGGTATGTTTGAGCCAGTCTCCTGACCCAACGTTTACCTTGGACCTTAAACAATTGGTCGGGAGACAGGTCAAATCATACAGAGTATAGTGTTTTTTGAAGGAAAACTAGCGTTTATTTCCCAATCTCTTATGCATGTCTTCTTGTACGGATTGCATGGTATTTTTTTTCTTAGAAGAAATCGCAGCCTGCTGTATGAACAAATTTAGGGACATATAGGTTAACAAGAAACAATTAGGAAATAAAAATTTTGGATATATCATGGTGTGAAGAATTTATTTGATAACATGCAAGAGGATAAGAAAGATACACAAAATTGGGAGGAGTGGAGATAAAATAGTTTATTCGATTAAGGTAGCTTATTTTTGACAAATATAGAAATTGTACTTTCAAACATAAACTGCGAGCTAGAAAATACATTACAACAACAATGGTGAACCTAATGTGACAACAAAAGAGAAAAAAACAATACTGAACAAAGCCAATGTCACATACATAATCAGGCAATGTTATACTCGCTGAAAGAAAATTATCATATCATGTTTGATAATATCAGAGAAGACGATGGTATACAAATTACAGCTGCCATAGAGAATACTAGAGACTAAACCAATAATGTATGCATAGTCGAGGAAGAGTACAGTAGATGTTTTGCAGACGAAACGTTGGAATATTACCAACCAGAAGACCTTGGGGGGTACGTCATGAGGATAATCGTGACGTGAGAACACATATACATTGACAGTGTTGTTGAGTCATACAATAAACAACAAAATAAAAATATTATCTGTCCAATAAACGGCTAAAGTGGCCAAGTGTTCAATATCACTGTAAGTTCAATCCAATATCACTAAACGCTAGCTAACTCACGAAAGACAGAGCATCTGACGACGACACGGCGAGAGAAAAGTGGCAACGTCGCAGCCTCGGCCTACCGAAACAGCTGTTGCACTGATATGCAATATGTGTACACGTTTGTTATTACTGTCGAACCGGCCGGTGCGACGTTGCCACATACAAACACCGCGGCCTTAAAAGAGGAGGCTATGGTTTAGAACAATGTAGACTTAATGAGACGACTCCGACTCTAAACCTACTGTATTTTGAATTTAGCTCACAGGGTAACTTAGTATACAGAAGATAAATTTGCGTTACGAGTCTAACTATCACGCATTACGAGTTATCATCACGTCCATTACAAACCTCTAGTAAATTACGTCACAGTGTAGCGTGGTCTGGCGTAGGGGGTTCAATGTCTCCATGGCAACGCGTCTACCCTCTCTGCATCACACAGTACATCTGCTAGTTGTATCACACCACAGCTGTAGCTGCCTTGACCTTAGTCGCCCACACGCGGTCGTTTGAGACGTTTTTGCATGTCTAGCGACTTCTCACATGTGAAATGTTCCTTGAACCTCCAGACTTTTTCGAATGTATCGAAAAATGCGTTATCCTTTACTTTGTTGTACACGTTTAAGTTGTTGCCAGTTTTAAAATTCAGATGAACATAGTGATCTAGCTAACGATAGGATGTGTTGATGTCAATTATCAATTCTGTCCTACAAATGCATAATGATGAAAATGAAAGACCATATCGATGACGTACACTCCAATTTTTAACCACACCAAACTAAAATGACAACTGTCAACTATATAGTATCCTTTACAACTCATTAATAATTGCCGATATTTAAACATTGGCTATTCTGAGAGCTGCTCATTTAACTTTATCAGTTTCGAATACAAATTTGCTACAACTGATCCAGATCCATATACAGTTTATACTTCAGTTAGACGTCAAAAGTATTACCATACAGCGGAACTAAGGTTATGTATTTTCAAATAGGGATGGATAGTGTTAAAACGTTTAAAAACTATTCAAGCATTATCTATCTTGAGAAAGCATAGTAACTAGGAGTAATCTCAAAACGAATTCGCAGCAAAAGTAGAACTGTAAATTTCTGACACACACCAAGAACCGAATCACCAAGATCAGTGTAAAATCGTGAAAATATTCCATTTGCCAACTAGAATAAGTGTACGAATTTAAACCTAAATTTCTCAAAATATTTCTCGGACTTCTGTTACGATAACGTGACGTCATAAGTTTATCTCCCTATGACAGACATCCCCAAACACATCACATTGGAGAGTAGCAATCTTGCGATTCGGCCGGATGAGTCACTGAGGTGGCGATCCGATTATCGATCGGATGAATCATCCGGTAGTTGATGACCTTGTCGGGGCGGCGTCTACGTCTACATCACTTCACATGCCGCCAGCGTAGCCTACTACAATGGACTCTGGTCCATTCACTGCTGAAACACTGAGATTTTCCTGTCTTGTCTACTCTATCACACTATCTTATACTCATCCGTCTTATCTTGTACTCCGTCACACTATCTTATACTCGTCCGTCTTATCTTGTACTCCGTCACACTATCTTATACTCGTCCGTCTTATCTTGTACTCCGTCACACTATCTCGTTCATCATGTATACTCGGTATTTGGCACAAACATTACGAAGTAGATTGAAACCTAGATTCTATATAAATTCCGCTATTTTTGGTGGGACACTTTTGAAATTTATTTCTAGACTTTTTACAAGTGCATTTCTTAAGATTGTCATTGAATATGTAGGAATTAATTCAGGTGGTCCTATATAGCACAGAAGCACGTAGCCAGTAAAAACCCAAACCGAATATTAGAATTTACATTTAACAAGTTTTGTGTTTTGGGCAGAATAAAATGTGTGAAGTGAAATCGGGTTGAAATGATACGGCGGAAATGAAACGTACATGTCAGTGATTTAAATTGCAAATTAGTGTATTTTTTTTAAATGGGTGTCTACTTGTAGGAATTAAAATAAATTTGTTGGTTATGAAACTAAACTGCCACTATGTCCAAAATCGACGAGTAGGAAAAACGAAAAACTATAAACATTTAAATGAGATCCTTAAATTGACAATTCAACACTGATAGCATAGAATAAATAAACACCACCTTCGTTTTACAGCATTCTCTTATAATCTCTATCACTTATCACTTTAGACTTCCCTAAGCCAAAATAAAAGTTTGGCAATAAATTTCCACCGCCATACCTGCGCATTAACGTACAATAATTAGTCGATGAAAAGAATCGAATCAACGCCATACAATGACTAACCATGTGTTTCCCAATATTCTGAGTCATTAAATCAATAGTGCCATATGCATCAACTGTGCATGTAGAAGTATTGCCATAAGTGGGTTTATGACATACTATTGTATAAAAAACCTAACTACAAAGAATAAAGGTTAACACAAAAATTTGTAAAAATCGACAACGATAGAGACGAGATTAATTTGTTCGCTTCTAATATTTAGAACGAAAAACATGTAGGAATAAAATTTACTTTAAGAAAATCGTCAAAGTCTCCACAGTAGTCAATTGAATGAAGTTAATAGCACCGTTATACCATTTGGCCGACAATAGTCCCGCATCGACGGCTGTTAACCAATCATCAAGCTTTCATTGCCCTTGTAAACACCAATTACACGAGTATACTGTAGTATGTAAGTTTACAAGTAAGATTTAAGTAAAGATTTCGCAAACGATCCTGGGGTTATCCTAAACGATCTGACCAAAGGATAGATACTTTTTCGGTTTCAAACTAGAGTGAACCATTTCATCGACAAGTCACTTGGTCGACAAGCCATTTGACTGCCAATAGACAGCTCATATGTGTACAAAATACCTAACAATTATATCTGATTTGTGCGACGCCAACCATGGTGCAATTAGGCGAAGATGGGTGAAAGTCAAATCAAATATCTTTATTTTGCACAAAAATGTATATATAGCAGAATACCCCCGCCGCAGCAAACCTGCCGACTAAGCGAATTTCCATTTGTCTGAATTGATTTTTAGTTAATTTATATTTTAATAACATTAGGTTTAACGAGTACCTAGGTTTGCTGCTACAAGGAAATAAATAAAGTCTGTTTTTGAGTAAAATATTGATAGCTTAGTACAAAATAAATAAATTTGACAAGTTTGATCAAAATATATTCATAAACAAGCAAACTACAACATTTGACAACATTCTCCATAAGAATAACATGGGACTTTTAAATTTACATTTTTTTTTAATTTTCTCCGTTACTAATAATTGAACAAAAATACTTTTATATACTAAATTATTTGTTTTTTTAAGCTCTTTAAAAAGGTCTAAACAGAAATTGGGAAATTTTGTGTTTTGAGGGGCAAAAGTGAGAAAAACCAATTTTTACCCCATAAAACCCCCCGTAAAGCCCCGTTCCCATGGTCCGATCGTGCTGGTTCGCGAACTCATTCAAGTTTATCCCGCTTTACACCTTTAAACCAAATTTCATCAAAATCGGACAAAAATTACTCAAGTTATCGCGTTCACGGACGTATATATATATATATATATATAAGTCTATATATATATATATACTAGTGGCTTGTAGGGACATAAGTCCCTAAAAAGCTCAAATGTAAAACAACTTTTTGCAATACCTTGAATCACTCCAGTGGTTTAACATGAAAAGGCAGCAAACATATCATTTTGTGAATAAATACTGGTTTACTAAGGTAGCTTTGGTCTTGTGGTTAATGAGGATAAATAAAAGCTTCCCTGTTTGGAATTTTAAAAATTCATTGGAGGTTCGCCTTCAGATGAATTGAAGACGCCTGCAATTTCATCTGCAGTAGGCTTATTATACCTACGACGATCCATATTTATCCTGTCTACAGACCTAAGTTCTAATTCACTGTCACCTTGTACAACCATTTCTTCCGAAACTCTTTTGTAAATTTGTGCAAATGGATTTTCTAATAGAATTTCAGCTAGTTTTGACAATATTTCAGGTTTTAAGTCACTATTTTCTCGACGCCTTTGACGAATTTCTGTTGCTGTTGATGTGTCAATAATGTACAATTGGCCATACACGGGGTCTTCATCATGTTGAGGCAGCAAATCTGAGATTGAACGATAAATCTGTCCTTGAATTTTGAAACAGTATGGTCCTTTTCCTGGAATATCTTTCTTACTGGCTGAAAAAAAAGCAAAAGCCATCGCACTGTTGCATTGTCGAATGAATTTATACAGTTGTGGGCTCTCTTCAAACAAACTTTTAAGTTCTACATTAGTTTTTGACTGAGGAAGGTTAATAAGTCCGTTATGGCAACATGTCATAAAATGATTATTCGTTAGTTCTTCTCTAAAATGAAGAGCACTACATTGAATGCACTCTTGGTCCAATAATCCTGCATCATGGATCTTTACATTTCTCTCGTCTACCATGGGTCTCCTAAAAAGGGGTTATAACATATCTTGATTAAGTTCGTCATTATCTACTCTTGCTCTCCTACGCGCACTGTCATTCCTATGAACAGTTCCCCGCCTTTGTGGTATTCCCCTGGCGTTCAAATTAATTACGGTACTTATAATGAAAAGAATATATATCCAGCAGCCTACATACCAAAACATCTTGAATCCCTGGTGATTTTATAAAAGTATGATCGAATATGATTATTCTACGTTGTATATTCACTGCACTAAAAAAATTTATTTACGAAGGAATGCAAATACACCATTTTAGAACCAATAACATTTATAGGTTATTTTAGTTGTATATATTTACACAACCTTAACCTTAAAATGTGTAGAAATATAAAGAAAACAACATCATTTAAAATAAACTTGAACATATGATTTAAAAATAAAAACAAAACAGAAGTTAGATTTAATTTCGACTCTTTGATTATTTATACAGAATATTTATTCTATGTCGTTTATTCCTTTAACACGACAATAACGTAAAAGCATGAAAAAATGAAACTTGAGTATATGATTTAAATATAAACAAAGAATTTTCTGACTAATCTTCAATATTTCAGTTTTATTATAGTATACATTTCATAGTTGACTGGCTAAAAGTTAACCAAATGCGTGTATTGATCACTGTTTTCAAATCTGTGGCACAGCTGTTTTAATTTCAAAAGATGTAAACAAATTAAACCCCATGTTGTTTTAATGGGAAAAGTTTTATTCTGTTGCGAATTTATGGTAAAAAAATAAGAAAAATGAATAGTTTTCCCTCAAAATTCACGTCAAGACCTTTAAAATAAGACCCCTCCCATCCTTCTACGGCCATCCAGTCACTCACAATTTCTTTACAAAAATTTGACTTACGGAATTATATATATAGATATCTATCTATATATTAATAGGCAAGCATGTTTCTTTAAAACCTTTTTTCTCAGCTTGTGTGCATCGTAGGGTAAATCTACGCATACCGTTAGAAAGCAATTTTCCTGTAGGTGTGCAGAATCCCTTTATAAATTTAAATAGGCTCAAAGATAAGCACAAAAAATGAATTAAAAAATTTGAAAAAATTAACATGGATCTTATGCGTTGCCATGCTGGTGACGAAATATAAACAGAAAATCAAAACAAATGGAAGAAACTCCAATCACATGTTTTATTTACAGTGTGGGGTGAAAATAGAGAAGTGAGTACATTACATATTTTTGGCCGAGTTTCGACCACTGGACGACCTCTCGTATATATAAATACATATATAAAAATTTGAACGAATAGTGTTTTTGGCCTCTGGGGACATCAAAATGAAAAAGTAAATCGGTCCCGGGTCTAGGTCTTACCGTGCCACCTACGGTAATAGCTACTTCCCTATAGGGAAATTCGCTAAAATGTGTCGAATAAATTAAATTATAGGCAAGATACAGTCTAAATAATTTTCTACGTCTTTCACATTTTCTCGCCGATTAAGTCGATCTAGCACGAACTTGTTGGGGATAAAAAAAGTGTTTTTGCGCAAACATAACTTATATAGCTAAACTTAAAACTTGTGAACTTGACACATCTCGTTTATGCCAACTGGAAACTAGCCAAGTAATTCATTAATGCATGAATCTTGTGGTGTTAAATGAAGTTGTAATTTTATTTTAGTGGACTATTATATCAATAAAACTGTTGATTCCTAAAGCATAAAAATGGTGGGGAAATTATGTACCTACAAGAGTTGATTATAAATTAAAAAGCATTTAAAAATGTTTACGCGTTAAAGGCTAAACTAAACCAACGTTGACAATCTTATCAATGGGAGGAGGCTGAGTTCAGGAAACTCTGATAAGAATAGTGATAAGCGAAGTGTCGAACATGTTAGCTTTTCAATCGAAACTTTTCACACAAGTGCTGTAAAAGTTCTTATCCATTATAGTTTTCTACACCTTCCATGTGCAACCTTGAAATGTAATGTTATTGGATCTGTTTTGTAAACAAATTGCGAGTTATGGTTGGCTGCTCCCAAGATGTCTTTTACGCTTCGTAGCGTCAAATTTGAATATGACGTCGTGTCCGGTTCACTATGAGTTCTCTCCTACAATCACACGGCATAGGAGATACTGTACCTACAGACACAAGCAATTAAAAAAAATATCTTACTCAAAGATCATCAATGTGTAAAATGTGTGTTGTGGAAAGCAACCAGAAATGTCGTATATTTGGCTGCGTGGCTTCACAAATAATTATGGTTACTTACTGACGTCCCAACATGCAAAAACTGATGGTATTAGAGGTATTTGTTGAAGTTGTCTGTGTTGAAGTGATGTAGAAGATTTTACACTACTGGGGATTATGTTTTATTAGATTTTACACTACTGGGGATCATGTTTTGTTAGATTTTACACTATGGGGATCATGGTTTGTAAGATTTTACACTACTGGGGATCATGGTTTGTTAGATTTTACACAACTGGGGATCATGTTTTGTTAGATTTTACACTACTGGGGATCATTTTTTGTTAAATTTTACACTACTGAGGATCATTTTTGTTAGATTTTACACTATGGGGATCATGTTTTGTTAGATTTTACACTACTGGGGATCATGTTTTGTTAGATTTTACACCACCGGGGATCATTCAAACGTGTTCTTCAATTAAATTAAAACTTGCAACAACGTTCTCCCGAGACTTTTAGCCACCATATTCTGCATTTTATCATGGATGAAGTATCTACGCGAACCGCCCTTATAACACACGAGTTTGTACCTTTAAAAGTAGATTCGGCACACCCGGGTAGCTACGATAACTCCATTAATGAGTTCCTACCATCGTTTCAACTCAAGTTATAGCAATTAACGCATTACACTGGGTTAAACCTGAGTTATTCAAGACTTTTAGAAAACAGTTTCCCAACGGGTAATCTAGGTTCAAATCCATTTAGCCACTACTACTACTCATTGATGAATTCCTCTCTACCAACTCAAATACTACAGTACCACTCATTGATAAATTCATATCCTCTGCCAACTCAATAGCAGGCCCTAACCTCAAAGTTTACACGACTTCCCACTCAGCAGACGTCCCCATAGATTCCGAACCACCGCCCCCGGCACGTGCACCATATGGTCACTATATATAGACTCACCGCCGCGGAGTCGGGTTGGTCGAACAGCCGCTGTCTGTTGGCCAACCTCTCTAGGCCCGCCAGTCTGTAGGTCCCTGGGCTGGCCGCCGTGTACTTGGGCAATGTCGGGGGTGGGGTCTTGGTGGAGGCGGCGAGCAGACTGCTGCTGGAGGTGTAATGGTAGGACGCCGGTGTTGTCGCGGGTTTGCCCGCCACTCCGTTCGCACTCATCACTACAGCACTCACACATACACTGACTCAGACTCACTCACTACTGTGTGTGGTGCCGCCGAGGCTTGCCCACGTTCGGAACAGTTCGGGCATCTTCGGGGAGGTCCGGCGCCGCCCCCACCACCCCCGGGTAATCGAGTACGCGTCGAGTCGAGAGCCGATTCAAATTCAAAGGGAAGCGTAATTAGTTTACGAGTTGAAGAGAGAAGGTGATCGATTTGTATATGTTTTACATTCTACAAACTTGGCTAAAAAAATTTTTACTACTAGAACTAAAAACCCTCCTATCTAGTAACTTATTAGTTTCTTAAAGAGAAGATAAACATTTTGTAGCAAGTTCAAAAACTCTTAAATAGAAAATCAATGTTTAAATGTTGACGGATAAAACTATAGATTTCATTTCCATAACTGAACTAGAAAAGAGTTGTAATTAGTGTGACAGAGATGTATCGATTTGTATAAAAACTTTCGCAACGAGATTAAGACATTACAAAATCATGCTTAAATTGAATAGGGACTTTTATGTTTAAACTTTATGACTGAGCAGCAGGAGAACAGGACCCATTGCCATGTCAACGTTGGAGAAAAGAGCAATAAATTAGTTTACAAGTTCAGTATAGAAGGTGTCCGAGTTGTTGTATTTTAATAGCGAATACACACTTGTGAAAACTTCAATAGGAACTTTTTAATTGTAGCGTCCCTCCTAAAGTATATTTCTCTGGAAGGCATATACTTCCAGTGCTGAACAAAGATAAAAGTGTTTATGAACCTGTTTGTTGTAAGCGAGGATCGGCGATTTGTTGCGAAATCGGATTATCAATGAACACCGAAGCTATATAACCCTTTACTGTACAATAAATTTAAGGATCACCTAAGGCATCATATTCCCAAGAAGTTGTAGAAGATAAACTACTAGTTTCTGTCAAATACGAAATCTTTAAAAGCCAAAACTAAATTAAATGACAACCTAGAGTGCTAACAGCATATTTTACTCATAAACTATCAAAAAACTATGGGAGAAATGGAACTGACTTGTATCCATCGATGTATAATAACTCTATACATCGATGCTTGTATCACACCCTAGTGAATTATCAACTATGTCCGTTTGAATAAAATATTGGCTACAACTAGGCCTTATAGATATAATGTCTAGTTTTCGTATTCAAGTCTTAGATTTAAGGAACCTTATTGATGGACAATATTGAAAAAAAGGTGTGAACAACTGCATTACAACCAATGTTAAAATGTATAACTGCAGGCCCCACAATCATCTACCGAAATCCATTATGATTATAAGGTCACAAGCTACAACCTTAAATCGAAGGTACATTATTCTTTCTGATGTAAAGACATTACCAACCCAAGTACCATAGAGTATGACGTAATGAATGTCGTTCAACGATTAGAGAACGTCAATGAAAACGCACAGTAGAAACTGTTTTCAAAAACACAAAACACGACAACCGACAAAATTACCAACTCCCTAACCATTTACCAAACAATTTCTTGTCTTTCCCAACAAGATTAATTTTCAATATCCAAGCACCCGCGGGATGAGCTATCAATCCAGATATCAAAACAAAGGGGGCAATTATCACTGATAACAAAGGTCACAGTGATAAGTTACGAAGCCGTCAATCTTGGCTTATCATAATGACCTTATCGCGCCTTATCAAGAAACGTATTGAGAACAAAAGACGGTGCGAATTACGTTACGTTTGCAAGTTTTAAAACACTTTGGGTGAACCATACGAGTGTTCTGATAGTGAAGGAAAAAATAAAATAGAGTATGAACAGTCAAAATCGTAGTGAAAAGATGTCTGAAGATAAGACGACGAATCCATGGTTGAAAGAGAGGTCTGACAGGAAAAAAGGTAACAATGAATTTTATCTAGAAAAAGATAGTGTCATTACTTTAGTTATGCATGATTCAATGCAAGTAGAGGAAATTATTGTTTACTGTACAGTATTTCTTTTGCAATTCACACTGATGCTAAATACTTACATTGCAGAAGACGTTAAAATTTTACAAAATGTTACGTCGAAAGATCGTGTTGTAAATTAGTAAACGCACTGATTTTCTTTCTACAGATAAAATGAAGATGAACTGTGAATTAAATTTGTCAACCACGTATGCTTAGAATTAGAGTAGACCTAAGCTTCTACGAAGAAAAACTTAATGATCTATTCAATTATGAGTAAACTCATAGGATTGTACATGCCTCTAATAATTGATTCAATTGTAACGTCGTGTTATTTTTCTCGAATTCGTTATTAAATTATCTATAAAATATAATTTATACACATTTACATCAATAGAGGGTTTTAAAAAATGTTGAATGTTGATTCCAATGGTACAAAACGTTGAATCTATATCTATATTCTATATTATGTTACTCCAAAACCTACTGAAGAAAATAAACCCCGCTGTATCTACGGACAAATCGACTACGATAGCCTCGAGTTTGCACCCAAAGATAGCCACATCCTCTGATAACAGGCTATTGATAAAACACGCAAACAAAGCTTCCATACTTTACCCATAGCCTTCTCTGCAGCGGCGTTGATGTGGCAACGTCGCACCGGCGGCCTATTGCCATGGCAATAACAGCAACAACAAAACATTGCACAGATACTAGATTGTGTATTAGTGCAACAGCTGTTTCAGTTGGCCAGGCCTGCGACGTTGCCACATTTGTCTCGCCACGGCCTTGTATTGGTGGAGGACATCATTAAGAGAAGAGTTCCTTTTAAAATAGTCCAAACTCCAATTTATATTTATTTTTATTTCAAGCTAGGCCTATTCCTTATACGTGTTGTGATTTTCATAGGCTACAAGTTTACATTTCAATGATGTTATCCACTTTAAAATGTTAAGCAAATTCTTAGTTAGCCTAAAACTATTAATCCGTTACACACAAATGTATCAAAACAAACATACACATAGTGCGTGAAAGCATGCATGTACGCAATGTATACAAACAATGCGGCTTGCAGGTTAGCCAACCGAGCAAAACAAAATACTTACAGCTGTGGCGATACGCAGACAGGGAAACAGCACCGAGAACAGAAAGAAACAGAGTTAGTTTAGCATTGTTGGCAATTGTTGCAAACTTACAGCTGATTATTGTAAACAGACTTACAAGAGAAACAACAGATAGTAGACATTTCGTCGCGCCGTTGGTCCATTGGTCTGCAGTGCGCCGGTGTGTAGCGGGTTACGTATCGATTTCGGCAGGCGCACATTGCACGGGCCTCGCCTAGCAGTACCCGGCTAAATATTGAAAACCTCCTTACGACGTTAAATTATGTTTTTAAACTACAAAAATAAATAATTAATAGACAATTGTATTAAGAATTTAATAGATCATATAGACTATGAAGAAATCAAATTGAGGTTACAAGAATTAAAAAATGTAATTCAATTTCTCGAATTTGATATTTATTTTATTAACTAATATCGTTTTCATTACCTTTCCTAAACAAGAATACCTACATATTTTACTAGTTATGAGTAGGCCTATTCTTAACTAATTCTGAGACATTTTGTAACTATTATCAGTGTTTTAGGTCGACAATTTTACGTGTAAGAAAACTCACCTGTAGATTGAGATGCATAGAGAAATATTAATTTACCAAAATCGTCACCATTTTTATGATAAGTTGACGTTAAATTTAATTGTACTTATTTCACTCCAAAAACCGACGATGCTGACAATAAAACACTTCCCAACTGCATCCCAAATGTTATGCCAAATTACAGGTTTAATTTATTTAATAAAATTTAACCCTCTAAAACAAAAATGCGCCTTGGAAATAGCAACAATACAATGGCGATATTTCAGAGTGTATAATCTTTGACTATCATTTAAGAATGTGAGTGAAGGATGAGTATTGAATAAATCAGATGACAGATATGTTACTGACTGAGATCTGATTCTTTGGTCCAGTCTTTCACTAAAAATACTAATAATCGAGCATTCTAAAACATAAATCTTTTGTAAAACCATATCGATCTGTCAAGTCCTTAGGGAAGCTGATCTGTCACCTCCAATCTTTAACCAGTACATACAAAATAATCACGTTACCTAGCAATGATTTTAACCTACCATAAAAGGATAAATCTCAGCAATCAGCAATTAAGATGTTCAACAAGTTTACGTCAAGGTCGGTGACAAGGTGAGTACATTCCAAGTGCGGCCATTGTAGCATCTCAAGTTACCTTACTGGTACAGACTGCATCACCTGACCAACCAGTCAGCTGTATGGCTGTCCATGAGGTTGTGCTCACCTTCAAGCTGAAGGTCGCTGGTTCAATCCCAATCGATAAAAATTGTGGCCAGATGTGAAGATTTTGTCTTTGGACTATCAATTGATGCCACAAATAGTAACACAAATGTTTGGACTGTACCCTACCCATACAAAAGACACCGTAGAAATGTCATCGGTGTAGCACAGCATAAAAATATAGTCAAATCAGCACCTTCTCGAGAAAACTACAGGGTTACACAAGGATGAACAATTGGTGAGTTTTCATATCCTGTAAGTTCTGGACATATTATGACGTATAACAGGTCATATCGCTAGAAGAACAAAGAGTAGGCCCTACTTTTAAAATAATGTCTGTATAAAAACAGCTGATTACCAAATAATTTATGTTGTCATAGAAGCAGATTTCAGCTTGAAGCAGCCATTGTAAAACTCAATTAACATACAGCCTTGCCTCTTAAACATGTGGCAGTCAAACAATCACATAAAAAAAATGTGAAAGCCACCACTTTCAATGTGCTATGGTTTGAATATTTCTGTGAGCTGAGTAGATAAGAACACAAGACATTCTACTGTAGCCTTGTGCCATACACAAAAAGAACTAAAAGCCACTTCCATAAGCATTTCGATAAGCATTGAGTTGATAACACACAAGACATTTGTGTTTGAAGTTACCATAAACCTTGCCTCTGAAAAAATTTGGATATCCAGTCAAACGTCAAAAAAAAAAATAAATAAATAAAAGCCACCTTTCCTGAGCATATAGATGAGCTGAATTAATAAACAAGAGAAAACGTTTATTGCTTTATAGTTACCATACCTTGCCTTTTAAAACATGTAGACATCCAATGAAACAAAAAAGAACTAGAAGCAACTAAGCATGTTTCTGAAGGATCCCCGACAAACATAGGTAAAATATACAGCCAAATGGTTGTAAAATATAAGGTTATAATCTAAACAAATGATGTGTAGATGATTTCAAGTGTACATAAAATATAGTGTTATTTGTTATACAAAGAAATACAATGGTTACAACTTATGATAAACTCAAGAAGCTTTTACACGGATACATAGAACTATAAATGTTCAATATGGCAACCCCTTCGCTACCTCAAAACAATAATTTACCTGACATCAACAAAGTTACAACTGAAGTTCCCTGATGTAAAAAACTATCTCGCCCCGAAATGGGTCACTTTCGTGACTAGTAGTGTAATACACTATTAACCAGTAATATTTATAATCAAATTAGGAACAATATTTGTAATTAACCCAGTACAATAAAACCCAATTTTAATGATCAGCATTACTATCAGCTGAGTTTACAAAGACACCAGCCATTCACAGATGTTCCTGTAGCATCAGCATTATTTGTGTGTTTGTCAAATAAACAATCAGCAATTGTACAGTAAGAAAGAAACTATAAGCTAACTGAGTTTGTTTGCGATTAAGGTATATTTTCAGGTGTAAATCAAGATAGTAGTTTTTGGAGGCTCACTGTATTGTATGAGATATTTTCTAATTTTATCATTGTTGCTGACATGTGGGAAGTTTGAGCTGAGACAGCCATTGTCATTTGACACTTGCAGCCTCTGTTCCGAGCAGTGCACACTTCACGTCAAACACATAACACTAGTTGTCCTTCGGGGATCAGTTATTAAATCAGCTTTAAAAAATACAGTAGAACCTCGTAAACGAGACTCATGGCAATTTTGTCAAATTTATCAAGGTAAAGTTTGCAATAACAGGAGTAAAACCAGGGGTAAAATAAATTCAAGGGGATTTGAAAATTATTTGTTATCAAGTGTGACTTGTTATCGACGGTGACTTGTATTGTCTCATTATGAAGGTCCTGGTGTATTACAATCACACTATATATTGCCCTTCTGTATGCTACTACTATTGGTTACCAGTACTAATTCCTATCAATGCACAAAATAAAGAAAAACAGATGAGATAGCAGGAAATAATATTTGTAAGAGATTGTTCTTGTACTAAGAATTGAGCCTATGTACCAATAATAACTACAACTTTGATATTTGAGAAAACTACAGTACAAAGTAAAAAACAGAGGAGATTTTACTAATGTAGAAGTTCCATAAAACTCATCTGATTAAAACAAGCACCCTTTTGCCCGTGTTTTATAAATCGAATCTAATACTTTGTCTAAAGAATAAACATGTCAAAACAACCAAAGAAACGTCATTATTTGAGAACTGTGACTACAAACACAGTGACAGATAAACAAAAGTACCAAATTAATATCAAACAATGTAAATTTTGAAGAAATTAAACACAACTATTTCATAGGAAGCTTAATAATGTTAAAATAGCTTGGTCAAATATTAAAAGATGATTTGGCAAGTAAATAAATGTCACTGGAAAAAAGCCAAAGCTCAGAAATGTCATCAAATATCGCAGCAACATTCAATTACATCAGCAGCGGAAAAAGGTCACCAAAAAGTGTATCACTAGCGATACAGTGTTGAGAGCTCGGTATTTCAGGGATGGTTTACAGCAAAATATTTTTATTAGACATAAATAGTTCCACATCTCTTCATCGGTTTTAAGTTTTTGGTCTACGTTAAAATTTTATTACTTAGGAGTCAAACTTGTCGATGAACCAAAAATGTTTTAAAATTACTCATGTTAACGAAAAAGATGTAGATTATTATTGATTTTCCTCCTCAACCCACCAACTATTCTAACAATTTCCCAAAACTTGTCTTACCCTAATTCATTTTTTTAGTCATTATCTTATTGGCTTTAACTCCATTATGAGAATAGTCACTTTTTATACTGATAAAGCTCAACAACTTCAGCTGATGTAAGATTTTTAAATTCTATATCAAAACTTGCCTTCAGATCTATTCCCAACTAAGTATTTCTTAAGGTGCAAAGCTAGTTGGAAGGCAGGTTACCTGCCTCAGGTAACTTGAAATGCACTAGAGGCAGGTAACCTGCCTGTCTAATTGCCTCGTGTAAATGCGGCTTCATAGACAGTTTCTAGAATACATCCAAAAGTTAGCAAAAGAAACAATGAATTGAAAAACAATTGTGGATCATGTTGATGTAGAGATAAACACATTCTTGAATGTTTCTTAAAAACAAGTGTCAAGTAAAGAGAATGGTCCTTTATTTTACGTGGCTTTATAAATTTAATTCAAATACATTTTCAACTAAAAAATCAAACTAGATACTTTTCCAATTGACACTAGTTGCACCTAAAGTTTTTCCTTGACCCAACCTAAATTTGAGGGATCTAGACCACTCTCCTATAAAACCTAATTTCGTTATGCATCAAAAAGGAAACTACGTTAAAAAAATGTACAAAGCCATATGTATAAAAGAATAATCACCGGCATCATCCTCTTTCCTATTGTCTTCCATATGATCACCAGCACACACTAGACACATTCACACTACACACTAGACTGGTGTGGCTATGGCTCAACCATGACATACTGCTGACATAAACACTGGCTCATCATGCATCACCACTCTGGACACACTACACCACTACACTACAATTCTTTTCACTTAGTGTGTCGACTGAGATGATCAATTACAACAATCTTGTATGGAAAATTGGATTGTGGACAAGATTGTTTCAAAAGTGTTTTTAGTTGTGATAAAAGTAATGAGGTACATATTAAGGAGTCTTGCACTTGGAAGAGAACATTAATGTTTTTTTTTTTTTTTACTTGTATAGGTATATTCTTGTTTTAATTGTAATTATTGACAGAGGTACGTGATGTATGCTAGATGAATAAAGCAAGTAGGGTATAATTTGAAGTGTTTGTTTAAGGGATGGTTGGAAGTGCTTTTTTCTGTTTGAATCTCGTACAGAAGTAAAATCGAGAGTTAAATTAAATAGGATAATCCTTTAGTTTATTTTTATTAGATTAGGCTATTTTACTTCTTACATTTCAACCCTGGAAAACATCTTAAAAAATATATTTTACGCCACACTACACTGTTATAACGAACATCCCACACAAGGATTTAGTCCAGTAAACAGCTGTTTGCCACCAGCTTAATCAAATGGTTTCATTATATTTTACTGTACTGTAATGAGCTTTTACATCATACTACACAGAAACAGGTACATTTCCATCCATATTGATAGGCTGGAAAGTTGCCCTTTACCGTGCCCAAACACAAAAAATGAACGTTATGTACTTTTACCATACACTTAGTCAGCTAATGAAATAAACAGCTAACTGCAACGGCCTATTTTATTTTCTGTAATATAAAAATATTATAATTTATGCTATGCCGTGAATAAGTTGTGTTAAGCGTTACAATGTACCGTACCTATTAATTATTCTGTGTATTATGATGTAAAGTATCTTATGTTACTCGCCCGGTAAGCTTAAACGTACTCGCACAAAAATTTCCTGGGAACTGTCTTGCTCGCACGGTAAAACACC
Source organism: Macrosteles quadrilineatus (assembly GCF_028750875.1). NCBI lineage: Eukaryota > Metazoa > Arthropoda > Insecta > Hemiptera > Cicadellidae > Macrosteles > Macrosteles quadrilineatus. The sequence goes on from NW_026542599.1 coordinate 70,722,355, forward strand.
ACTTACCGGGCTAGTAACTTAACGTAACCAATCAGCTGATTATTTAAACAAAAACGTAACCTCTCTTAGAGGATATAAGAAGTGATTGTTAGTCCTTTAGTCGGTAAGAATATATAAGGATTCATAGATATTTTATTGTTTAGTTAGCTTAGAGTAGTACCTGTAGCATAAAATATTGTACGTCACTCGTCCAAAATGTGTTTACCGGACTCGTATGGTAATGCCGCATTCAAACCTATTTTCAGGACTAGTATCGTAATGAAAACTATTAAACCTACGTGATTTTGGCTAAATCCCCTTAAGCTATTAGTCATCTACTGGACCGTACCTATAAGAAAAGTGTGCTTTAAGTATGAATCAGAATATAAACATGTGAATTTCAGTTACGCATAGGAAAATTAATAGGCTAGTAAAGAATTTATATCTATAATAGCCTAAAGCCTAATAGGCTAATAGGCTAATACAGTTAGGCCTACCTCTGTTAGTTTTTCTGTTAGGGCGGTGTTCTCGGGATATCTGTCCTATAGAACACCGCCCTAACGGAAAAACTGACAAACAAAAATCCACGTTCGCACAAAACCTGGTAGATAATAATCACCACTTTTAGGTACTTGATTTGGACAATGGCTTAGAAAATCTACACACCTATATTTAATGGAAATATTAAACACCCTTGAAGGATATGAGACAAAGCTCATAAAATGAGAAACAACAATGAATCCAAGTAAATGATCAATTAAAACTTTAATATCACACCATTTTCAATAATATTATCAAACAAAGCAAGCCACAGACAAGGGATCAAAGACCAGGAGATACCGCCACAGCTGGTACAAACTAGCAGTTGTCCAGTCAGCTTCCGTAGACCTACCAGTAGGCCTACTGGTGGTATCGATCATCATGTGCGCGACAAGCCGTCTCTTGTTTTAAATATTTTAGCCTAAATGATTTTTATCGTGTTTCGTATGTGTGTAAAGTTTGGCGACGCCAAATCTGGTGGATGGTAGGCCTACATACTATCTAAGGATGGCAATTTGATGCCAAAACGACCGTCATACGGAAACTTCAGAGCTGTGACGAGGTAATTGAGTTATTACATTATAGACCTCAATTCAGGGGCTAAATCATGTCTATTGAGAATTTATATGTCTAAATCAATAGATAACTTGAACGGATACAATGTTTCAATGTCTTTAGTCTGGGCCTCGGGTGGGATTGTAATGTTTAAAGTGTTGGTAACTGAGGGGAGCGAGCTGGTCTAGTGGTAGAGCAACGGAACTTCGGTCCCTGAAGTCTCGGGTTCAAATCTTGCAAAATCACCCTAATTGATTTGATCTAAGTGGTAATGCCGCAACCCCTAGGTCAAGCCTGAAGTAATGTGACAAACAGAGTTGTCAGTCCAGCTACAATCATGGAACGGTTTCACAGACTTTCTGTGCAATGTGCTCAAGAAAAGATAGCTAGGTAAGGCTCGGCCACACTAGATGACTCAATCGCCACTACCTGGTAGCCCCCGAACGGTAATTTCCCTTTAAGGCAAAGTACTATACTAACATATCAGTTGACCTATTATAACTCAAAGGAGGCAGTTTTGTTAACCTTGGGCCTAACTTATGTTAAGCCTCGTCCACACATGGCGATTTGTCTGCGGAAACATGGTCTGCCAACTGTCTCCAGTATGTTGCTATTTTGTCTCCAGTATGTCGGCCGACTGTAGGCAGACAAATTTCGGTGTTTCTGGAGACAAAATACAGTGTTTTCTGTTTTCCGTTCGAATGGGAAACACGGAGACAAGAGACAAAACTTTTGTCTCAAGTCTGCATGTGTGGACGTGTCTGGAGACAGGAGACTGGATACAAGCCGAAGGTGTTCAACATTCAGCCCATTTAGTTAGATTACAAAGCGGTAATATTACGATTTTTGGGCGGTAATAAAAGAGCTGGATTGAGTTTCTTGAAAGTTTTGGAATTAGTTTTCAATGATTTATATCATTATATGACATTTTATTGAATTGTTCATCCCTTCAAGTTTAAAATCTTAAGACCAACAAAGCCCAGCAAAATTTCAAAATCTTTAGAAGTCGACCTCGTGAAGTTACTAAATCCTCCACCTAATCTGAAGGTCTGATAGAAGATTGCGACCATCGTACAAACCTTGCTCGAGAAAATGTTGAGTCCATCATCGTCTCTTCCTAGATTCATCAGGCCCATGGCTCAGAAAAATGAAGCCCGCACAGGATATAATTACGTCCTCCTCGGTCACCATACCAACAAACATGGAAACACTGGCTGGCTAGTGTGGACGCAAAACACATCGGAAACTTGTATCTGAAACTGTGTTGACAGACTGTCTGCCGACTGTCCGCGCACAGTCGGCAGACAGTCGGCCGACTCAGTCTCCATGTGTGGACTAGGCTTTAGTTTAAATGATTGCCAAAGTGAAACTGCAATGAATAATTAAGCTAAACCTATAAGTTAAGCTTGAAGCGTCATAGCATGATTTGATTCTTAAGGTGATCTAGGTAATGAAAATGGTTGTGAAGATGGAGTAAAAAAAAGACATTCAGACTAGGCCTAGTGGGCCTAGGTCCAGGCCCCAGTTGTTGTTTGTTTTCCTCCCCAAACGATACCTTCAAAACTGTATGGCACTAAAGAATGCCAATTGAGTAATTTGGCAACTGTAACTATATTTCGAAGTACACAATCAATCAAATATGAAACAAATGCGCTGCTGAAATGTAAAAGTTAATGACAGTTGGCAGCTCATACTTATTTTGGCGCCATTATTTACCATAGATCAGTTCTGCTTCTACTGTAATTAAACAAAGAATAATGTAAAACTAAAAGTGCCTTACCGCTTCTCTGCATTTCGAACTAGTAGGTAATCACAAGAACACAACACATAACTAAAAACCCAATCACTTTAGACTTTTCACTCAACTTTCGCAAATTCAATTCAATGAAATTGGTCAAGCAGCTTCAGCAGCACAGACGGCGACGGACGGACGGACGGCACAACCCGATCACATCAGCAAGAGCAAGCAAAAAGCATCAAGCAAGGAAGCAAGACAAGCATTTTGTGTTTTCGTTTTGTGCCGACTGCCGAGCAAAAAAAAGTAGTTACCAATGCTACCTGCAGCATGACCTGCAGCTGTAAATTACTACAATAATTTAAACATTAAGTTATATGTTCTGTATTGCATGTAAAATATTTGTTTTTGATGATTGGGTAATAAATGCATAAATAGTTAAATTGTCTACAAATTACATTAACATGCGCACAGAACTTATGTTAAATTATTTTTAAATTAAAATAAAGGAATTAAAACATTAAAATATTCTCAAAAGAAAGTACAAAATAACTTTCAAGGTATTTTTTGTGTTCTCATTTTACATTATGAGATTTTAGTACATAATAACAATAAGAAGTTAGAACACAAAAAATACCTCCATTTGAGAATATTCAATAATAATATAATATAATGAATGATATAATAATAATTAAAGTTTGGTTACTCTGACCATTCTTAGAACAGTGATCCATGTTCTATAATATTTACTTCTATATAAATAAAATTAGAGTTTTGTCTGTACATCGCTCAGAATTAATATTTTTTTTGCGTTTTATACTTTGAAGAAGCCGAAACAAGTCTTATCTCAATGTCTGTTCTGTCTGTCTGTCTATTCTGTCTGTCACGCCCCAGAAGGCATTTTACATGGCCTTCTCCTGAAAAACTAGAGTATTGATTGGGATTAAAATAGTCTTCTTGTATTCATTGTATTGGTGAGAGTGCATTTAGCAATTAAAATATGGCCTCACTACTTTTGAAATAAAATAACTGACGTTCAAAAACACAATTTTGTTCAATTTTTGTCTAGTTTTCTCCCAATGTTTGGTGAATATACGAATCACCTGTTTGCAGCTAAACTTCCTTGAACAAGGTGTTAATCGGCATCAATCAACAGCTCAGCAGTCATATAGCCATATAGATATTTAACATAGATTACATTTTATAATTTAATTTGCAATTCCAAGTTGATTCCATGAATTGAAGTAAACGCGTTGAGAAACTAAGAACGAGAAGGTAGAAGGATTTTCCATATGAAGAATGATATAGCCAGCCATAGTACAACCAACGTTGAATATAAATAAATAAAATAAACGTATTTAATCTATGATATAGCCTTACTGAAAATGTCCTTAAACGTTGTAGGTTGGCAACAGCAACAAAATGCCAACTTTTCCCTCTATATCGTCTGCCTGCCTGTTTTACTTTTTGTCCATCTGTTCTGTTTCTTAACTCTTAACCTTAAAACTTAAAGTGAACTCGAAACTCGATTTTGCGTATTGCAGGCAGGTGTTGCTTAAATTGTGAAACGTGTTACCTGTAAATTCTACGTTGAGTTTAATTAGTGTTACCCTACGAAGATTTAAGTGTCTTTAAACCTAATTTTAGGCTTGCAGGTATATTACTTTTTCCTGGAATAAGTCTACATGTATCAGAAAATTGCCAAAACAGGATTACAACAAACCGAGCCTTCGAATTAATTGTATTGTAGCCTTATCTTATAATTTGCTCCGATTTATATTATTCATTGAAACAACCCAAAAACGTTTTCTTTATTTAATACCTTAAGAGGTAAGCTAGGTTTTAATTTTGTTGTCTGCTGCTTTCTGCCAGCCTTGCCTCTTCTACCCTGCTGTCATCATTTCCTGGCTTTGGCTTTCTTTGTTTTAGCCTACACTACAGTAAGCCTATTGTAAGTTAGAGACACCACTTTCTTCTTACTCTCAATCCCTTCAAGCCTTAAAGGTTTATTTATTGAATGTTATGTGTAAGTGTTAGTTGGGCCTATAGAATAACTTTTCCTAAAATTGTCTAATTATTTGGGAGAGTAAGTTATGACTTAAGAAAATACTGTTGAAAACTCTGCTTGACACGTGCAGCATCCAGGGATCAATGTTTCCACACGACCAAAACAACAATCCCGCTTACTGGGTCGAGAAATCCCGTAAACCTGCTTTTAAATTGTGAAAAATCCCGTTTTATCCCGCATGATTTTTTTCGTACAACCCCGAGTATTATAGGCTATATGAAGTATCATGTTTCAAAAGTTGTTTAAACATTACTTTTATATTTAGCTACAGTATTTTAATTAATTGGAGTTAAGTTAGTTTTTCTGTAAAATTAAGTAGAAAAGAATAAAAATATGTCACAGCCGCAAATCCCGTTTTATCCCACATCCCGTTTAATCACACTCAAGGTCTAAAAGTCCCGTTTTCGGGATGATAATCCGCGAATGGAAACACTGTCAGGGATACAACTTAGGATGAGAACTACTATGACTATGCATGTATGCCATAATGTTGCATTACCAGTAGGCCTACTGTAACTTAATTTTAGCGGTGGACCATTCGGTTGGATCAAGTTCGTCGTTAAGAGGTCTGGTTAAAAACCTATAACGGCCTGCGAGTAAGTTGATGAGATAGGCGAATGGGGGGGGTTTGAGCCATAAGTGATTTATGGAATGTGACGGACATACTGTATAATATAGAATAAGTTAAGTTCATAAAGTTTTACAGCAATTGGCCTGATGGTTCGACTCTATAGGCCTCGACAACACTACGGTATCATTTACTATTTTTATTTGTAACATATTTTTTTTTTTTCAGAAATAAATATAATTTATTTTGAACATCTCAAGTTAAGACAGATACCTAGCCTACCTATAAGTTACATCCTTGGAATGTTTGATCAGGTACTCAATGGCCCTTTACCCTATGAATCTCAAATTTTTTTAATTGTAAAAACACATTGTTTGGGATTAGTGAAGAGATCAACTGCATCTGTTAAATCTGAATATTGTTGGATTTGGGTTTCAGACTGGGGAGTAAGATTTTGCCTTTGAAACATTTCTCAGGCAGCTGCTTGGTTTCGGTTATTTTTTACAACTGACTCTCTTTGTGTAAATCACTGCACGGGTCACTAACTCCCCAACTACTTTTTTATGTGAGTCTGGGCTTGGGATAGAGGCCAAATACCCTAAATCTCACAAGTTCACTATTTTGCCTCTGTATAGCTTGGCTTGATATGTCGGTTCAAAGAGTTATAATTTATTTTGACTTTGAACCATTCAAAGAGTCTCGGCATGCTTGAAAAAGAACCTTCACTGATAAAGACTCATGTCTCTTGTGCGATCACTGGAAAAACTGATAGGACCAATGTTTTTAGTGGTCTTCTGACAGATGTCCAAACTATTGTATCACCGTAGAATCTAAAATTTTTTTTACTGCATCTCTGCTTGTGGCTACAGTAGACTTTGTAGAGAAGATAGGGTTCAGATCAATAAACTTGAAAACTTTACTTTCTTGTTTTATCTTAAAACAATCGTCATCCTGTAAAAAAGCAAGGTGCTACCAATGAATGCTTCGTAAGATATTTCAATGGCTTAATTTGCGTATGGTATACGGTATACAATTTTCCTAATGCAGTGCCCAAATTTTCTGAGCTTTCTTACTTTATCATTATTTTATTGTTCCTAGATGGCAACAGCCTTTCTAGAGAAGATAGGATTTGGATGAAAAAAAACTTCAAAACTCGCTCCCCTTGTTTATGCTTGAAAATATCCTATTATTATTTATTCAATTTACTCAATAGAACACAGCAACCAAAGTTGTTACAAGTGGAGCCTGTTAACAGGGTTTTGACGTGTTGCTTGACAGGAAATTGAAGATCTGTAAGTTTGACTGTTTTTGTTAGAAGCTCTAATGTCTAATGTCCCGATTTTTCCCTAACCTAAGGTGGCAACCCTGCTCTGCGCAGGACTTGCCTTTATGAGAAGGTCCTTTTCCATGAGATACTCGAGCGAAGTTCTTCATACTTTTGCCTTGAGTTGTAATTAGCTCCAAATCCATGATGGATTGGAAACAATATCCCTGCTCAATTAAAATTCACGTTAAGATAGGAATTGATAGAAAATTTGTAATTTTAAGCTGTTTTTTAAATGTTTTACCTTAGTTCAGTTTGCATGTTGTTGTGCGACAGTTCTTTCGAAAAGCTAGTGTCTTTGGTAGCCTATATTTAACAAAATAATTGCATTTATATTTATTCATTAACTTTCCCCCAGCTGGTGCACACAAAATGGTGCGCCAAGGCTCTAAGGTGCTTGTGTTGTGCGGCCCATCTGGCTCCGGGAAATCTTCGCTGCTCCGATTGTTGTTTGAAGAATTCCCGGACAAGTTCGGATTCTCTGTGTCTCACACAACGAGAAGTCCAAGACCAGGAGAAGAGAATGGGAAACATTATCACTTTACCACCAAAGAGGAAATGGAACAAGCAATTGCTAGAGGAGATTTCCTCGAGTCTGCTGTTTTCTCTAACAACATGTATGGTACAAGGTTAGTTGCTATTTTAAACAAAAATTACTTTATAGGCTTAGGCCTACCTCCGTCAGTAGTCTAAATTTGCGTCTAACTTCAATTATTATTCAAAGCTGACATGTTTCGTTTCAAGCCTATAAAGTCATTTGTAGTCCAGGGGCTATCAGAATGAATACTATGAACAAAATCAATGAGTGCACATGCAAAATTTATAAGTTACTCTTCTGTATAAATTCAAGCGATAAATATAATTGTTTATGAAGAATATATCTACCCTAATTAACTTGAATCAAGACACATGTTGTTAACTTATAATGTTAAGCCTAAAAACGTGTAGGCCTACTATTTTCCTTCTTAACAGTTAACTAAACTTATGACACGCCACAGACCACAGTATGTCTATAAGTTTTGCATTTTTTGAGATTTTGTCTGTCTTCTTTCACATTGCATTTAAATGTACACTTTGGCCTTAAGATTGTGTTTGGAGCTGTGTACTATAGCAGATTGTAGCCATTCTTGTATCCAACAATGTATACTAATTAATAAAGATGTTTTCAATTGAATTGCCTCTATAGTCTGTAGGCCTACTAATGACTTACCACAGTTTATTTAAACAACTAAAAATTTAATTTATTCCAGCAAAGCAGCTGTCAATACTGTTACGGACTCCGGCAAGATTTGTGTTTTGGACATTGATGTAGAAGGTGTAAAACAGGTATTTATATTTCCTTTATTTGTATGGCATCGAACTTTCTTGGATGGTATAAAAATGTCTATCAAAGCTTTTGTTGTTAATCAGGCTCACCTACCCTTTATCCTGTAAGATATGGTGAACCAGGCATCAATAGTTAGAGCAAATCTTCAAAAACAAAATCAGATTTGGCTTTGCAAATTTGTATATTGTATCACTGTGTGAAAGGCGAAAGGGCTACTGTTTAAGACAAAAACAACTCAAACAAACTGAAGTACATTTTAAGTACTTGCATAGTTTTTACCTCAAATATGCTTCAGTTCATTTTAGATAATGGAAAATTAACTTAAAACAAAGGAAAGTTTGTTTAAAATGAAAAAGATGTTTTCCAGGTGAAACTGACGGAGCTTAAGCCGTTGTTGGTGTTCATCAAACCTCCGTCATTGGCCGACCTGGAGAAGCGGCTGCGCGGCCGCAACACCGAAACTGAGGACAGTCTACAGCGGAGACTAGACGCAGCACGCAAGGAGATGGTCTATGGTACGTCCACTCTCACTACCTTTCACTAGTATTGGGATAATTTGTTCTTTGCAAGACGTAGGGGTGCACCTACGTTTTTATATATAATTATGTCTATTTGTCCTGCAAGCGTAAAATATTAGCGGTATTTTAAGCCAAGTACGAATGGAGATGAGTTTAGGATGAGTGGTGCAATCTTGTAGTCTTGTTAGTGACTAAGGCCGACATGTAATTAATAGCCCATACAGCAATGGTAACTAAGGGACCCGCAGTTTATAGTGGGATCCAAACCACATTTTTGCCTTGTAATTAATGAATTGGTCTAATTAACAGGATAGTAGCCTACTGTGAATAGTCGTAGTATTCACTAGTGTGGACGTTAATCCATACCAGGAAGCATCGCATCCACATAAGGCAGTTGATACAATGATTAATGGGACAAGAATAATTCCCTTCTTCTTCACTACCATAGTGATTTCCTGGCTGGGTGTTTGAAACAATTATGCATCCTGGTCTTGCAAAGGGATACTTCTTAACAAACAAGTAGTTTCCTCATTTAAAAAATGCCCAAAATGTTAGCGCAGTTGTATCATTCCCACTAGAACAGGTGATCTTTCCTTTTCCTTAAACAGAATTGTTTCGTCATTTCAAAAATCCCCAAAATGTCCGAAAGTTACATTATTTCCAATAGAAAAATTGTCCCAACGCTTAAACTTTGATCACAAGCTTTCATGAATTATAATAATTTTTATTTCCAATATAGGATGTTTAAGCTAACCACAACCGCTAATTACAAATGAAATTGACATATTACGATTTGTTGGTTAGGACGATTGTTGAATAAATGTGGAGATAAACCCGACTAATCATCTGTTTGTAAAAGTATAAATTGCTAATAGTTATTTTTACCTTTCAGGTGAAACGCCAGGGAACTTTCATTTCATCCTGGTCAACGACAACTTGGATAAGGCTTACAAAAAGTTGAAAGAATTCGTACTGCGGGAATTTGAACAGTCAGGAGATGGAAATGGTAAACTTCAAAATCAAGATATTAACAAGTGTTCTGTTGAAGTTTGTTGCTAACTTGTATTTTATAGACATAAACATTCAAGTTGGTACCAATTAAAATTCCATACGGTACACTGTTTGATAAAATCTGACTAAATTAAATAATAATGTGTTGATAGTAAAAAAAGATTATTATATTTTTTCAATTTTAGAATAAATTTTCAAATTCAATCACTAAGGAATTGATTAAATCTTACATTATTATTGCAACTTCATGTTTTTAGATGCATTTTGCGTTTGGGTACAAAATAAGTAAAACGTAATAGACTAAAATGTTTGAGCTTTATAAAGCCAAATCATTCTGCAGTTAGGCACCTGACTGTAGTGTTCAAAAACACGTCTAGTGTGTAGGGGTTAGTTCATGCAAGATTTATCTTTGGTGATGCTATTTTTATACAGGGTGTCCCAAGAAGATGTTGATATTTTTTAATTAATATACCAGACGTATCGAACACGCTACAAACTTGAAACTGTTCAGTTACAATAAATAAAAAATAATACCCCAGAGTCTCGTTTGATTCTGATCATTCAGAAAAAATTGCCGAGCAACATACCGGTAATAAAAACAAAATTATGAAAAAATGTTTGCTAGCATGATTAAAAGTGCATAGAACTTTAATGGAAATCAGTTTGATGGAAGGTCTAAGAATAACATTAATTTAATTGAAAATATACCACTACCGGTATCTTATATATTTAATTATTTTACCTACGAATGTTTTTTAAACCAGCCATTTTAGCTCAGTTCTTAGAATTTAAAAGATTCACTTAACAGCATTGTTTACTTACTTAACAGCATGAGTAACAGACCAATGAGGTTCAAGTATTGAGAGAAAAGAAGTAAAATTGTAATGCTATGAACTTCAACTAATCAGCTGTTTACCAATTTAATTGTTAATGATTGGTGCATTTAGTAGTTGGTACAATGAGTCATTGCATGTTTAAAGTGTGTAACGTGTTTTTGGGACACCCTATATAATTTAATGTCAGAAGTCCTTCCTTTCTGCTAATAGTTTTTTACTGTAAATATTTGTAAAGTCTCCAAATTTATCTAATCACAAAATGACATTTTCGTCAATAAAATAAATGTCTACACTGTATATTTTACGGTAAATCTTACTAACATTTTCTTGTTCAACAGCATTTGTTGTTAAGTTTGTACATTTTGTTGAGTGTTTGTTTGGTTTGTCAGAAGTTTGTGTTTGTTGCATGCTCAGAGGAAAGCAGTCGAGCTGACTGAACTGTCTGTTTACTCTCGGTAAGTCTAACGTTGATTTGCTCTGTAGTAACGCCTCGATCAGACAAACCTAGTATTAGTGCTAACGTAGGGTGCGTTTACAAAGAAAGCTGGTTACAAGTAACATATATTCAGTGCTTGCTACAAGCGCTTGAGAATTTTGTTGCGTGTACACAACAAAAGCCTGCATTTCAAGTTAGTTTTTTGTTAAGACAATTTCTTCATCAAGTGATGAAGAGTGATTTTTGTTTGAAAATGTCAAATTAAAAATTCGTAGAATGAAAGTCGGTGTTCATGCAACTCCGCAGAAGAGGTATTTTGCGGAATACTACCATCTATTTCCTCGATTGACATTGGACAATGTTTAGTTTTATGAGAACGGAGTTAACCATGTTTAGTTACATCCTCAAAAAACTCTATTAGCATGTAGTTTGAGGCGTTTGTCCGAATTAGCCCCCCTTCTTAAGACTTGAGATATCAGTTCATTGACATCCATACTGCACAGTGTTGTTTGTCACTGACTAGTTGGTTCGGTCAACAAGAGCCGGAAAAAAAGTACAAAATATTCTTGCGTGCTTGTCAGAACTTGAAGCAAGCGCTTGCTAGCCGTAACTAGCATTGTGAACACACACGCTTGATACAATGTAAACTTTTCTCACGCCAGTTGGAACTTACAAGCTTTCTTTGTGAACGCACCCACCCTCACTATCAGAGACTAAACTAGCGCCGAGTGAACTGAACATTAACAGCTTGTAAAAAGCATTGCTAGAAAATTCTCGCTTACTACAGACTTTGAGCATGTTTAGCTACGTAATACTAGTTGTCTATTTACGCATTATTAGCTTGTGTGAACCAAAAAGTTAGTACTAGTTGGAAGTTAATAGGATAATTTTATCAACTTTGAATAGTGAATCTACACTGTTTTGTCTTCAGATGTGTAAATTTAATTAATCTGTATTTTCTTTAAATTGTTTATTTATTTCCAAAAATAGGTTAAATAAAATGTATTTGGCCTAGTGGTAGAGCGCTGGACTTTGGTCCCTAAGGCTCTTATAACATCACCAATGGATTCATCATAGTGATAATGCTGCAACCCCTAGGCCTGGAGTAATGTGAAAAACAAAACAATCTCGAACTAAAGCCTAGTGTCGTAGGACAAAAATAAATATAGGTATTAGAGCGATATCCCTATTTAAGCAAAGTACATGGCTACATGAGTACATATAGTATATAGGAAGTGGTGGTGTTTGAGAAGTGTGGTCAGAAGTGGAATATACAGTCAATCGTGTTATCCAAATAAAATTTGTTTTTCACATTACTTCAGGCTAGACCTAGGTGTTGCTTCAATATCACTTAGATCCATTGGTGACTTGGTGCAATTTGAACCTGGTACCTCGGGACTGAAGTCCCACACACTAACCACTACACCAGCTCGCTCCCCATATTAACTAGATATAGGTACATAATTTCTTCAATTAGAATAACTTTCTATTCTAACCATCTTAACTAAAAAAAACATTGACTGTATGGAGGCTCCTTGTTTAGTTTAATGGATAATGAATATGCATAAAATTGTCTTGCGCTTTACGCTTACAAATTTTGCTTCTTAAACCTTCCCAGAATTGTTTGTTGTTCATAAAATCCTTATATATTCCCACCGACTAAAGGACTAACAATCACTAGGCCTCTTATTTCCTCAAAGAGAGGTTATGTTTTTGTTTATAATGACTCAGTGCCAAATAAAACAGCTGGTTGGTGTAAGCTGGCGGCAAACAGCTGTGACTAAATCCTTGCGTTGGAAGTTTGTTAAAAGAATGTAGTGTGGTGTAAACTAATTTTCTTATAGACAAGGTTAGTTTAGTCTTGTCTTACTGTTTCAGATCAGCTGATATTACCTGAAGATGACCACTTGGCCATTTCCTCCCTTCCTCGCTAGTAGTTCCTCCAGACTCAGATAAACAGATTCGTAGTCAACTGTCAGCCGGTGTAAGCTGTGTTGGTGTTGTGACAAAATGTAGAATAGGCGTCAATTGTCTAACATAATACATATGTAGGTCTCGCTCTTGTGTCAGTTTGGTAATTAACTTAACGGAATCTGTTCAAAGTGTCAATTTTCTATCCTGTGCTTGGTTTTTACGTTTATTCAATACGGTTTAAGATGAATACCTAAAAAACACAAGATCTTTTTGATTACATAATGAGTGTTCGTAATTACTAGTGTCGACCGAACAGAACTTATTTGTGGTTTAACAAACCTTGAATCTAGATCTGAAAAATGTTAATGCCAAAAGAAAAGTTACACTAATTTGGTCGGCGTTGTGTTGTTACGCTCTTAGAAATAAATTTTTAATTCAAAATACTCGTTAATAACTTGTTACAAAACATTTTATTGCCATGTACAATTATAAATCAATTTTGTAAAAACTTAGGCTATTGAATTTTTGTCTAGAGTTTTCTGTGGAATTGACGGGTATTAAACCAATCGATTGTCAATTAAGAATTGTTGTATTTGGTATTTAAAATACCAATAGGCTTTGTTTAGCAAATAACTATTGCAAAGTGTTTTGTTTATCTAGAATATTTCATTGTTGTAAAGTTCTTCGCAAATAGATTACTTGCTATGTATTATTTAGAATGGCAAAATCATCGGTACTTAAGTATTAAACGGAGGCCACCTAACCTACAGAAATATTTCGTACCGGATACCAAAAATAACTACATACTTGGAAAGAACACACTTTAATAGATTAACAGGTGAAGTTTAGAATTAATCTGACGCCTGGTTCTGACGTTGTGCAACCCAGAACGCAGCAATGTCGGTAGGCCACATTTTGTCAGCGTGCTGCGGCGGTTATGTTAGGTTGGGTTATCGTAAATATTATGTGTGTAGGACTTTCCTCGCTTCGTTATGAATCGAACGATACCAGACGAGTTATACTTTCTATTATGATAACCCAACCTAACATAACCGCCGCAGCGCGCTGACAAAATGTGGCCTCCGTTTCAGACACAGTGACAGGCGATGACAGGTAATGGCGCGCGCTCCGGTCAACGACCCTGACATTGGCCTACTTGGAGGGGATTCTGCGAGTAGACACATGACTCATCTGATAACGCTCGACTCACAACAATACTAGAATAGTTCTACTACAACATCTATAACAATTTAACCCTCTATAAGTGCCGCGGCGCGTTTCGTAATGGTGGCCTCCGTTTAATACTGAAGTACCAAATCATCTTATAACTGATCAGAATGATCAGATGATATACACTGTTTGTAAGTTGATCATAATATTTGTGCAGCCTAGTTTTTATATTTCCTCAGGTTATTAGTAGTCGTCTTACTATAGTCGACCACTTAAAAAAAATGTGACATCTGATAAATCAATGGAAATTCAGCAACTTTCAATAACTTTATAAAGTCTACTCTAGTGTCATAGTGTTATTTGCGAATAAAGGGGGAATCCGTTTAAAAGTATTGTTTTCAAATTATCTGTTTGTTGTCTGTAATTAAGTCACTTTAAATTGCCTCATGATAGGTTTTTAGCTTTCAATTTTATCATGTAAAAAAATTACAATTTTAGTTTTAATTTTATATGTATGAAGATTTTAGTAACATATTGAGTTAGTTTTGGTTAAACAACTTTACTCCTTTAGGATCACCAAACACCTTAAATTCAAAGTAAATACAGTATGTTTTTTTTTTATCAAGGAGCAATTTTATTTCTTTGCAATTATTGGTCTTGCAAGTTTACATACTGTAGCTGGTTATAACCTGAAAAAAGGCTATTTTATATTTAAGGAGAAATCTTACATTTGTAATATTTGATGGTTATCACATTAATTGTTGATATTAAACTGAAATATTTATTTTTGTAAATTGTTTGTAAATAAAAATAATTTAAGAATTTACACCTAATATAGTAGTTTTTTGCGTGTCTGAAGTTTACAATCAAAACTAATTTTTTAACATAAGTAAACTACTTGTCAAACAAAAGATTCTTTTGAAAATAAATTTTGAGATGATTTGATATTACAGAAATCTTTCGGATGTTTTGTTTCACTTTTATTATTTACAAAGGTATATTTTAGTTTATCAAGTAATTTGACAGTGGATGTGTATGAAACAAATGATTGTGGCAAAACATTCCATGTCAGACTGTAATAACATTTTTCACTTTGAGTGGTGTTCAGACATGCATTTTATTCACATTCACTTAGGCTTTCAATTATTTCAAGGTTTAGAATGGAGCCAGTAATGAAAAAAGTACTTTTTCAGTATTCTGTGATGAATTTTTAGCTTAGAGAAGCAACATTGTTTTAGGCATTTTGTATGTTTATAGGGTTTATTTCTTTGCTTCTAGGTTTTGATATTGTTTGAATTTATTATATACAGATATTGATGAGTTTTGACGATATGCCAATAAAGTATATCTAAACAAAACTATAGGTGTAGTTATTTGACTATTTAAATATAACATTTTGATATTGAGTGTTTTTAGTGTAACGTCTTAGGCTCATATGTGAGAGGAGCTGGTTCTATTCCTGGAATATCCACAAGATTTTTAGAGCGTTGGACTTCTTTTTCTCAAACAGCACAAAATTGTATGAGATTCTTTAATTTTTCAAAACCACTGGTTTCAACAGTAAAAATCTTGGTTTTGAAGGACGACACATTCCTCACCTAAAATTACCTTAGTCTTATGTTTACTGTTTTGGTTTTGATAAAGATTCTTTAGGACTTAAATAGTGCCTAAGGGCCAGGAACACACAGACGATTTTGAGTCTATAGTTCGGCCGCTTAGAAAACAACCTGCACGCTAATACTAAACCAATGCTGGAGGAGGTCGCTTTCTAAGCGGCCAAACTAGCAACAGTTGCCCAATTGATTGGGGGACTGCTGCACAATTCACTCGGAGACTCTGAAGTCTAGCGACAGTTGCACAGGAGTTACACAGGCAACTGTTTTAAGACGTTACAGTATGGATTCCAATATTACAACAATAGTATGTTCGTTATTGAAGTTTTGCTCGCATAAAAGAAGAGGATAGATTGTTCCAATCTATCGTACTTCCAAGGATACCTCCTCCAACAACTCCTTCAGATTAATATCAGAATAGTCTGCTGAAGCCTTCAAATATAAATATTAAGGTTTTTCTCAACTTGATAAATTGTTGTTCAACATCCTCAACGAGAACATTCATGCTTAAAAATGTACTCTTACCGAAACAAAGTTTACACAACAATTAATCAAGAGAGCAAACACAAGTTTATTATCAACTCACAGTTCACAGGAGTAGCCGACTGAGACTGAGCGACACTATAGTCGTATGTGTGCACGTCTAGATTTGTTCCAACATTCAGTCAGAAACATTCCCTTTGATGAACCCACAAAACCTTTGGACTGTACCGGTACTCTTGATTAGAAAATAACATAGACTGAATAGTGAATATACAGGGTGAATAAAAAGTCAAGACCCCCCCCTCTAATATTTTTCCAAGTAAATATACAGAGATATCCTTTTGGTGATCGAGCAATCTTAGCAGGAAGTTTCATTTTATCATTTAAAATATTTGAGTTGCCCCCCAAATCCCCCCTTTTGGGGGGACACTCAAAAATTTCAAAGTGATAAAATGAAACTTCCTGCTAAGATTGCTTGACCACCAAAAGGATATCTCTGTATATTTACTTGGAAAAATATTAGAGGGGGGGTCTTGACTTTTTATTCACCCTGTATAGGACCAGATCAGTAACATGCTTTTACAGGTCTGTTACTTTGCTGCTAAATCCACGCCACTAAATAACTAAATTCTATTTACTGAATGTTTAACATGACATAGTTCACTGACATTTAGTTACAGCATTGACTAACGGTCTGTTGCTGTCTGACTGAAGAAAAACTAAATGCCATTATATAATTATTAATTTTTAAATAACTGTTTTGAAGTAAAATTAATTGTAACTGAATCTAGGATCACAACCTGAAGGTTTGATGTCAAATCCAGGTCTTCAGGTGAACCAGTTAGACTGGAGGCTGACGATTTAGATGTGTAGTAGCTTCCATCTTCAGAGCAATAAAAACTACTATAGTTCATAAAGTAGTCCCTGAGATCACAGATTGCTACATTATGACTTGAACCCCTTCAAGTCATAAGCAATGTTGGTTTAAGTACTTTGAAAAGCAGGGACATCATTACAAACTCAAAAGGCAATCGTGAAATGGTAGGGTTAATTTAATTAAAAGACATTTTATAAAGGAACGATGGATTTACCTCCTATCGATAACTGTTGGAAATCCATTACGTATACCAACTAGTATGACTTTCGTTAATTAATGGACGAGAAGTTAGGATTTTTGATCACTGAGATTTGGTTTATTTGCCTATACAAATTACATTGTGTTCACCAGTGACACTGGTAAGTAGGATATTTGCTAGGTGGAAGACCTGTTGCGCCCACGTTCACTCATCCCGTTGCGCAGAATAAGCGTATTAATAGTTTACTTTTAAGGGGTTTTCCCAAAGAAAAGAAAGTAATTTTCAGAATCAGGTAGAACTTTGAGTACTATAGGTCTATGAAACATTTTTAAGTGGTAGGATGAAATAAAACTAATACGAAAACATTTCAATTCAAAAAAGTCTTTTGTACTTTTTATTTATGTCTAGTTCCTTTTAAGGCCAATGATTCAAGTTCACTGATGTCGACTATTTATGATTACTCTTATTTGGAGTTTGAATAGAGTTTAGCCCTATCTCCCTATGGTTTCACTGGATTCCATCAATCATGTATGTATACCGGTACCTAAAAAAATAGTTGGACGATTTCAACATTCCAAATTGAAAACTACATTAATTCTACTAAAGTATCTTGATTTTGCAAATTTTAATAACCTCATATTAGTAGCAAAAAATACCGACAGTTATTAGATCGTAAGGCACAAAAATAACATAATTTTAAACGGAATAGTACATCTGTAGCCCTGATTATTATCACGCTAGATCCAACTACCGTCAAGGCTCGTAACAGTTCGCCCAGTCTCCGCTAGATGTAGCTGCCATCGAGGCTCGTAACAGTTTGGCCAGTCACCGCTATGTATCACTAACATCGACACACTCAATCCGCCCGTTGTGTTTTTAATTTACTTACGATTAATTTAAACTGTAAACATATTGGAAACATATTTGATCTTGACTTGAAAGAAATGACCTTTTCATTTATGTTAAAACTCAAACTTTGATTTTAGTCCTTGCTTATTAGCTAAGAAACACCTGTGTATCAGTTGACTCTCGCATTGATTTTGGGTTGCTCAAACAAGTATGTCACCTCAACGATCCGGAGTTATTCAATGTTTGTTGCTGGTCTAGCAAGGCGTAATATCGCTATCACTGTTTGAAAAGCCGAGAGTTGTGTCCCTTACCTGGGACCAATGATTGGCTTATTAGGTATTAGAAACTTAGAAAGCTAGGTTTAGTTAACTAGCAGCGGTGCACTGTTACTGGCTTTCAAGTGGCGCTAAAAACGTGTTGTAAACCTTACTATAACGGTAGCCGGTAGGTATTCCTCAAAGGAGGTACTCACCGTTACTACGGGTGACGTCAGGAATGAAACTCAGCACTCGCTTTCAAAACCCAACATTACTAATTACTCAAAACAAAACAAAGAACACAAGGATAAACTAAACTAACAATCAAAAAGGTAGAGTAGACTGGAACTGTATAAATCATTTAGTTCGAAACTGAAACCCCAATTTAGAAATTCTTACTTGGGCCCAAGGCCTAACAAGGGCCTTGGGGTTGGGCTCCAACTCCCCCAACAGGACCCCGTCCTCTGGTGGACCACACTTAAGGCCCGTTGTCCAAGAACGCGTCTGTTGCGTCTGACGCTGGGTAATAGACGCTGGCGATGGACGCTCAGTGACTGCTAAGCATTGGTTTCTATGGGCCTGTTGTCCAAGGGAGCGTCTCTAGCGTCAGACGCTTGAGACGCTTGAGCGTCTGACGCAGGGCACTGCTCCGGGAGCAGACGGGATCGCTGACGGCCAGCGTCTATTGCGTCTATTGCATTGTTGTTTCTGTGTTCTCCCGTATACTCCATAATATACAGATTCTTAATGTAATGGCTATAGTCAAAGAAATATAGAATATGACCTAAAAAGATTGCAAGATAATGTTTTAGGGTTTTATTTTGTAGTGTTGAGTCTGCTGAGTGTTATACTAAAAATTGCCAAAAATCGGTCCATGGGAAACCCCCTAAAATCATTATAAAAAATGGTAGCTTTTCCCAACATTGGAAAAATAATAAAAAATGATTCCACATGCATTTTTTATGCACATTTTCGAGATATTGACTTAAGACTACCACCAGTATTTATTGGGTGGTTAGTACTTCATTTCGATAGGAAACACGTTTATGGCCGCCATCTTGGATCCGCCATATTGGATATAAATATTGTTTTTATGTAATGATAGTTTTGTGACACATCATTTACAAAACTAGATTTTCATGCTAATTTCAATAAGGTAATCCGTTTTTATTTTTTTTCGTTTTAAAGTTATTCAAACGAAAACCCTTCCCCATACATTTCTTATAGGTTTCGTACTTTTATCATTTTAGCGAATTTCCCTATAGGGAAGTAGCTATTACCGTAGGTCTCATGGTAAAACCTAGGCCCGGGACCGATTTGCTTTTTCATTTTGATGTCCCCAGAGGCCAAAAACACCATTCGTTCAAATTTTTATATATCTATATATATATATATGTGTCCATCCGCACGATAACTTGAGTAATTTTTGTCCGATTTTGATAAAATTTGGTTTGAAGGTGTAAGGCGGGATAAACTTGAACGAGTTCGCGAACCAGCATGATCGGACTATGGGAACGGGGGTTTATGGGGGGTTTATGGGGTAGAAATAGGTTTTTCCCATTTTTGACCCAAAAAACAAAAAAATTTGCAAAATCTTTTCAAACTATTTTGTAGATCTTAAAAAAACAAATAATTTAGTATATTGAAGCGTTACTATGCGCCTAATGGTTACGGAGAAAATTCCAAAAAAATGTAAATTTTAAATTCCCATGTTATTCTTATGGAGAATAAGTAAACTGTTGTAGTTTGCTTGTTTATAAACATATTTTGATCAAATTTGGAAAATGTTTTTATTTCTTACTAACTATTAACATTTTACAAAAAAAGCAGTTTTACCCTCCCTGATGCAGCAAACCTAAGTACCTGTTAAACTAATTCTATTTAAATAGAAAATAAATGTTAAATTTTTAAGTACCGGTGGACATTTTAGTGTAAATCCAATCAGACATATGGAAATTCGCTTAGTCTGCAGGTTTGCTGCGGCGGGGGTATTTTTTTTAATATCTCCAGCTCTTATTAACGCTTGCAGTTCGTATCAACCTTAAAATATTCAGTAATGTAAGGGATTCCATTTGAGTTATTGATAATTAAAATCAGACGAGTTAGAGACCCGCTACGAAGAAAAACACAAAATTAAATTAAAATTACAGTCTAAAATAATTCACCAAAGTATTGACTTTTATTTTAGCTATGGATTACATATTGGGAGTTATTTAGAATAGGAGATATCTGTATTTAAGTAAAGACAAAATTTCAAAATAATAATAAATTAGTGTTAAATTAAATTATTACAATTTAAACTTCAAGGGATTTAACGGAACTTAAACTGTTTCCATTAAAAGTAAAAAAAAAAACCCACTTAACAGACTCTTGTCTGCATTAAAGTGGTTTTTGATAAGTATTCTAAAATATCCTTCCTCACTTCTCTTTTTGAAAACACTGTGGGTACACAATCGAGGTTCACTAAAGGTCCAGGATTTCCTCGTTTTCTATCTCTTCGATGAATAGGATCTTCAAGACTTGGCTCTTAACGCTAATAGTGAGAGCAAAATAAATTTTAACACAGTCAGCAACCAACTGTTGAACTGAATAGACGCGTTCTTGGACAACGGGCCTCCAAGCGATCGACGCCCAGCGATCATCGCTCGGCGATCATCGCTCTGCGTCAGACGCAACAGACGCGCCTTGGACAACGCAGCTTTTACCACTACACACAAAACTGACCCCTTGATCAAGTGCACTGGCCTACCAAAAGCAACAGCCTTCAAGTTCAACAACAAGTTATCGTTTAACTTTTCCAGCCTACTCACACAACATTTCGAAACACTTCCTCTTTACAATATTTAACCCCTTTCATTACATTACGTCCCCCTTTAAAAGGCCCAATTTCAAAATCGGGAGGGACGCCACTGCCACTAATACAGTATATGTTTCGAGTTTCGACATACTGTATTAGTGGTGCCAATATAAATCGCTGGACGTCAGTAAACGAGTGGACTTGTGCGTATATTGCACATTGTACAAAGGTTTAAATCCAGATCTTGTTTGAATAGCAAAAGGAATCCAATGCAATACCTTTCATATTTCAATGTTTGTCATCTCCATTCATGGATTAAAATACCTACTTTGTATGGTCGCCATTTCATTGAACACTATAACAATACCATACCTTTCAAATGTCAGTGATTGTTGAAACATTCTCCAGGTGAATAAAACCACCAAATTTAAATTACAATGAATTTAATTAGTTGATTATAGATATACATTTAAAAGAGTGATTCTTGTCACAATCTTTGAAAAGTAACCTATTTTACATCCATTTTCATAAACCGCCTCGTCTCCGAGGCTCACGAGGCGTGAGCTCGTCTCCGAGCTCGAGTGAGTCAATCGCTCACTTTGCTCACTAGTTGCACAAATAACTATTTCCTGTTATCTCTATTTTAAAGAATGTTTTGTTAAGAACAGCAAACATGTTGTTCATTGAAAAAAAACTTAATGACTACATGTAAAACATTAACAAACCAAATAATATACTAACAGCTGTTTAGTAGTATTATATCCCTAGGGTCTAAACACACTTTTTGTGATGACTATATATTTCGTCATAATTTGAGCAAACCATATTACAAAACTAATAGTTTGCATTTAAAAATATAGCCTCTCAAAACTACTTCTCAAGGCGTAGACTACTTTTATGAATTTAATTTGCTAATTAAAACAAACAGCTGTTTGGTGATTCAATCATTTTATAGTCGCCATTTATAGTCTATTCAGTTTGTGTACATAATACTATTGATTTGTCGAATTATCCTATACTTATTTAGATAGAAATCAGAACATTTCATGTTTTGAAGGGAAAAATTAAATTTCCAATCATAATCCCGCACCGTATAACCATAGAATAAACATCTATGGTATAACCCTGTTCCCATTGTTCGATCATGCCGGTTCGTGAACTCGTTGGAATACATGTTGGTTTACGTGTTCGTACCAAATTACCTCGTTCAAGGCATTGTGCTAACTGTGTATGATATATGAATATAATACTCGTATCATTAATATACCTAAACTGTACAGATAATATATTTGGCCAAACATAGTTTATTTCATGTTAAAAGGTAGTTAATTTTATGCAAATTATCTATTTATTAAATTATTTCGTTGGAATTTATTTTATTTTACGTTTAAATTTTACGTTTAATTATATCATAGTACTGAATTTTTATTTCAACTTTAGAGAAGATCGAAACAGCTAGCGCTTCTGTGGCGATGAAAGGCAACTACCCTAGTAGTTTGTGTATTCTCCGCTGACGAGTGTAGCGCTAGCAGTTTGCTTTGTCTCAGCTGGTTATCCACTGTAGTTTGTTTATTTAATATTAATTTATAGTGTATGAGTATTAGAAACAAAATTGGCTTCAGCTAGAAAGATAACAATAAGTTATAGATTGAAAATGTCACACTTGTTTTCAAATTAAAGCCGTGCTATTTAACAAGGACACCTTTGTATCAGTTGAATCTCGGAGTGAATTTTGGTTATTATAAAGATAAGTATCTCACTTGCAGTCGTTAAAGTTCAACCGACGATGATGCTGGCTGATTGTGAATACATTAGCTTTATTATAAAATTGTTTGACAAGCCGAGAGTTGTGTCTCTTACCTGAGACCGACGATTGGCTTATAATCATGAACATCAGTTCGTAACTCCATAACGTATTAACGGATTTACCGTTTGACGAGTCAGCATTGAAGATCTTTACGATGACGTGTAAATACGTCTAAGAATACGTAAGATAAAAAATAATATGATAGATTTAGGTAAATAAAACTACTAAATTACACGTACTATAAATTAAATTCGTCGATTATAGAACTATAACAAAAGAGCGATTCAGGTTACAATCTTTCAAAAGTAGGTAGGTAGCCTAATAACTTCCATTTTTATCAACCGTTCTGTCTCCTGTTTACTACCTGACTTATAGTTAATCATTCAACTTAATGTCAGCTGTTAAATTGGTTTGAAATTGAACTATAAATGAATTTAACTTGGAAGGGCAAAGTCCTTAAGGAAATTACTTACGTATCTTTCGTTTATCATTCGCAGGTGAGCTTGATCGCAAGATCCAATTAAAATGACACCTTTATCTTAAAATCCGGTTAGATGGCTGGAAAATGAGTGTTACAAAAAACCCATTTATTTATTGTATTAAGTAAATAGATAGATTATATTTTAACTACACGACGGCGAATATTTCTTACCTTAAGTGTCAAAGCTCAATAAACAATTAGGATGAACCTAATATATTCTAATAATTTAATATATTATTCTAATTATAATGTATAATCTATTCTATTCTAATAAAAGGTCCACTCGAAAATGTCCATAGCATTAACATCTTAAGAACCTTAAAGTACGTTGTTAATAGGTTGCTAACTTATTTATTTATACATTTCCCCGAGCAAAGCTCGGTCCCCATGTGAATTTATATTAAATCACGTTTGTAAATCTTTTTCAATTGTCTCGATCTTTTGACTTGTTGGGTTTTACGTTATGTTTATCTGAAACAGTAGAATTTTCTCTATACTAATGTGACGCAAAATGCACAATTATTGACTTTGAAGTTTGAATACTGCAAAAATACTTATCATTCTATTGTAAAATGTTCAATCTGTATCGTGTTTGTGACTGGTACAATTATTGTACTATACGCCGATGTTAACAATAACATTATTCTGTTGTACCGTTTGATATTTTTACGATTTATATTTAACATTTGGTTATACATAATAACAAAAGTAAGGTAGTTTGAGTAATTATGTAGCTTTTCGATGTGTTAAAGGCTTTTAATTGTGTTTATGTCTAGTTCATTTCTAGATTATTGAAGTCGACAGATGCTTTATCTCATTTTCTAATATGTTAGAACAGAGTTATAACAATTTCCAGGTATAATTTATGTTTAGTTTAAATTTCACTGTAAACAATAAACAAATAACACAAATCTTTCACTGGGTGCCTTTACAAAACTTTCACCTGAGACTTTCCCAATTTCATTACAACCATTGTGCAGATCTAAACAAACAATCTTGTACATTGAAGCACTGTTGTACGATTTTGATGAAATTTTGTATTTGTGTTCGTGGTATTTCCGGATTTTTAATTTAGATTTCTACGGTGATTTTCCCATACAAACCCATAAAACAACGGAAATTGAAAAACTAAAATTTATTTGTTATACTCCTAAAATCCAAACAAAATGGCAACACCACATTGCTGTACAAATTACGTGTGCGAGGTAATGGGAGAATTTCTAATTAGTTGTCAGATTGTGGATCAAGTTTATTTTCAGGTCCCTTGATGTTATGTAATGTTGGGTATATACATTATGTTCGTCAGGAACAGTAGATTTGTCCCTGTAATTGATATTTAATGCGGTGCAAAGTATACGCCATTGACCCTAAGTAATTCTACTTCTTACACCATTGTGAAATCTGAAGTCTGTTATATTCATGTTTTTCTTTTTGACGGTTATAGTGTTATTTTATGTAAAGTAATGTAGTTAAAATCTTATATTCATCCCATTCAAAATAAATATACCGTATAGACAAAGTTGGTATAGTTCGAAAACGCTAATTCTGTCAATCACCACTAGATGACACTACCGTCGTGGTAGAACAGTTCACTTAGTCTCCACCAGT
Organism: Macrosteles quadrilineatus; assembly: GCF_028750875.1. Taxonomy (NCBI): domain Eukaryota; kingdom Metazoa; phylum Arthropoda; class Insecta; order Hemiptera; family Cicadellidae; genus Macrosteles; species Macrosteles quadrilineatus. Next base: position 70,747,307 of record NW_026542599.1, read on the forward strand.
CGCAGGTACAGTCGAGGTTCGCCTATTCACCGCTAGGTGTCACTGGTATCTACACACTCAATCCGTAGTAGTTTTTAAAATATACTTATAAATTATTTAAACTGTAAACAAAATTATAAACATAATTGGCTGAAGATAGAAACACAATCAGCTGCACTTTTAAATTTAAGCGCAAATTTCAATTTAAAGCCATGATAGCTAAGTAAGAAACTTTTTTGTGTCCGTTGACTCTCGCAGTGATTTTGGGTGGCTCGTACAACCATACCTGCATTGATTTGAGGCTACTATAGTCAATGCTACTACTAACTACCATTACCAACAAATCCTATACTCTAATACGAGCAATGTTTGCTTGTATGCTTGCTTGCTTGCTTGCTTGCAGAAAGATCTCGAAAACGGCTCCGACGATTTTCTTCAAATCTTGTAAATAGTTTATTTTTGGCCTAAAAACGAGTTTCATGCAGTTGGAACTGCCAACAAAAATCTAATTACGTAGAAAAACGAAACTGAAAGTCACATTTTTTTAACATTAGTCTTATGGGTTGCTAAGTAACCATCTTGGCTGAATTAAATAACAAGGAAAAAGTAAACAAAAGACTTGTAAGTTGTCTATCCACAGTATACTAGCAAAATAAAATACAGTACAAAAGGAAAAACATCAGTTGTTACTATTGAGCAAAGATTATACTGAAGATTACTCGATACATTGTAGTCAAGGGTGTATGGAGTGTGGGATCTGTTAATGACGATTAGATTACGGTATCTGCAATCTGAAAATGCTAAGGGAAGGGAGGGAAACAGGTCCGCGACGTCGGAAGTGGTAAAGAAATAGTCAAGGCAAGCTGTCCGGAGTGCGGGAACTGTTTATGACGATTAGGTTAAGGTATTTGCAATCTTAATATGCTAAGGGAAGGGAGGGAAACAGGTCCGTGACGTAGGAAGTGGTAAGGGAAATAGTCAAGGCGAGTAGTCCGGAGTGTGGGAACTGTTTATGACGATTAGATTAAGGTATCTGCAATCTTAAAATGCTAAGGGAAGGGAGGGAAACAGGTCCGTGACGTAGGAAGTGGTGAGGGAAATAGTCAAGGCGAGTAGTCCGGAGTGTGGGAACTGTTTATGACGATTAGATTAAGGTATCTGCAATCCTAAAATGCTATGGGAAGGGAGGGAAACAGGTCCGCGACGTAGGAAGTGGTGAAGGAAGTAGTCAAGGCAAGTTTTTCGGAGTGTGGGAACTGTTTTTGAATATAAGATTAAGGTATCTGCAATCTTAAAATGCTAATGGAAGGGAGGGAAACAGGTCCGTGACGTAGGAAGTGGTGAGGGAAGTAGTCAAGGCGAGTAGTCCGGAGTGTGGGAACTGTTTATGACGATTAAATTAAGGGATCTGCAATCCTAAAATGCTATGGGAAGGGAGGGAAACAGGTCCGCGACGTTGGAAGTGGTGAAGGAAGTAGTCAAGGCGAGTTGTCCGGAGTGTGGGAACTGTTTTTGAAGATTAGATTAAGGTATCAGCAATCTTACAATGCTATGGTAAGGGAGGGAAACAGGTCCGCGACGTAGGAAGTGGTGAAGGAAGTAGTAAAGGCGAGTAGTCCGGAGTGTGGTAACTATTTATGACAATTAAATTAAGGTATCTGCAATCTTAAAATGCTATGGAAAGGGAGGGAAACAGGTCCGCGACGTAGGAAGTGGTGAAGGAAGTAGTCAAGGCGAGTAGTCCGGAGTGTGGTAACTATTTATGACAATTAAATTAAGGTATCTGCAATCTTAAAATGCTATGGGAAGGGAGGGAACAGGCCCACGACGTAGGAAGTGGTGAAGGAATTAGTAAAGGCGAGGAGTGTGGATTTTGGGAATGGATTAATGTATCTGCAATACTAAGACTGCTTTAATAGTAAACTAACGATTTACCCGAGCAAAGCTCGGTCCCCAGGTACTTCTTTCTTTATTTGACAAGCCGAGAGTTGCGTCTCTTTCTCTTACTAGAGACGTGCAATTGGCTTATAACACGAAATTCTAATCATATCTCCATAACGGCTTAACGGATATTATTTAACCTTTGGGGTGTCTAATTAAAGGTATTTTCACGTGAATGTGAAAATATGTCTAAAGCTAAGATAAAAATATTACGATAGAATTATGTAAATAAAACGACTATATGATAATAAATTAAATTTAACAATTATAGAAATACACCATAGAACAGGATCTGGATCACTTATTGTAAAACTACAAAACACTATTTGACAAGCCGAAAGTTGTGTCTCTAAGTTGAGACGGACGATTGACGTACATCATTATGAAAATCAAAACCTAGCTCTATAACGGATTTGTTTGAGGGTCAAATTAAAGGTATTCTATCGTAGATGTGCAAATACGTCTAAGAATAGCTAAGATAAAATTACTACGATGGAATTAGGCAAATAAAACTACTAAATCACAATAAATTAAATTTGTCTATTATAGGACTAAACAAAAGAGTGAATCAGGTTACAATCTTTCAAAAGTAGGTAGCCTATATTAACTTCCATTTCCATAAACCGTCCCATCCCCTGTTAACTACCTGACTATGGTTAGTCATTTAACGTAATGTCAACTGTTAAATTGGTCTATAATTCACCGTTATAAAGCATGTCATAGCATCACTGGATCCTTGAAGTTGAACTAGAAATGATTTGAGGGGCGAACTCCTTAAGGAAATTACTTACATCTCTTTCGTTTACCATTCGCAGGTTTGATAAACCTTTAACTTAAAAATCGGTTAAATAAGATGGCTGGAAAAAGTAGTGTTACAGAAAACCCACTTATTGTATTATGTATATAGATAGACTTCAATTTTAACTACACGACGGCGAGTATTTCTTACCTTAAGTGTCAAAGTTCAATAAACAATTAGAATGAATTAAATTTATTTTTATTCTAATAAGGGTTCACTCGAATATCTCCATAGCCTTAACATCTTAAGAAGTAAAGTAGGTTGTTAAGAGGTTGCTGACTTATTTATTTATACCTTTCCATGAGCAAAGCTCGGTTCCCATGTAAATTAACGTTAATTCACGTGCATAGCTTAAATCTGTTTCTGTAGGCTTGATCTTTTGACATGTTGGGTCTTACGTTATGATTATCCGAAACACCGCTAGATGTAGCTACCATCGAGGTTCGTAACAGTTTGACCATTCACCGCTAAATGTAGCTACCATCGAGGTTCGTAACAGTTTGACCAGTCACCGCTAGATCTCACTAACGTCGACATACTCAATCCGCTCGATGTGTTTTTGATTTAATTACAATTAATTAACATGTAAATATATTAGAAACATAATTGGCCTTGACTAGAAAGAAAATGAGCTACACATTAAATTTAAAGCTCAAATTTTTATTTTAAGCTTTGCTTATTAGCTAAGAAAACCCTTTGTATCAGTTGACTCTCGCATTGATTTTGGGTTGCTCATACAAGTACGTCACCTCAACGATCTATCAATTGAACAACTAAGATTAAACAATAGATTAAACATTGTTTGAAAAGCCGAGAGTGTGTCTCTTACCTGAGACCAACGATTGGCTTATTACAATTACAACTGTATTGATATGATACAATTTGATTCCAAACTATCATTACAGTGAAATCGGCGATTGTTAAACTATCACCTCGAAAGTTTAAATCCGTTAAGTCGTTATGGCGTTATGATTTCAATTTCATATAAGCCAATTGTCCGTCTCAGGTAAGAGACGCAACGCTCGGCTTGTTAAATACCGTTTGATTACTAATATGTTAAAAGAAAAATTATATTGAGTTTATGACGTATGGGCTTATCCCGTTTCATTTAAATAAGATAAACATATGTTAATTGTTTGTAACTGTTTTGTTTACATTTCAATGTTTACTTTCATCTTGTTATTGACACACAGGACATTGCAGGTAGTCCAAATCACATTGTGAATAAAAAATAAAAAAAAACAGATAAATTTGTCTGCTTTAGAACTTCAATAATATCGGGCAAACAAATGGCGAATCTGTTGAAAGGGAACGTATTGTAGGTTGTTAGCTGCTTTAGCCATTAACAATCTTTAAATACTGCTTCGCTCATTTATGCGTCTAAAGTGTAACGGCAGACCACCCTAGTAAAATAATTATTTTAAATCAATTCAAGTTTATTTTTCTGTTTTCTCTAATTTAAATAATGTTTTGTTAAGAACAGCAAACATATTGTTCATTGAAACAATCAAAACTTCATGACTACATGTAAAACATTAACAAACCAAATAATATACTAACAGCTGTTTAGTAGTATATTATATCCCTAGGGTCTAAAGACACTTTTTTGCCCGTGTGATGAACTATATTTTTCATCATAATTTGAACAAAAGATTTCACAAAACTAAGTTTGCGTTTAAAAATATAGCCTCTCAAAACTACTTCTCAAGGCGTTGACTACTTTTATACTTTTATACTCGTTGGAATACATGTTGATTTACGTGTTTTTACCAAATTAATTAAAATCGGAAGTCTTGTTCAAGTCATTGTGCTAACTGTGTATGATATATGAATATAATACTCGTATCATTAATATACCTAAACTGTACAGATAATATATTTGGCCGAACATAGTTTATTTCATGTTAAAAGGTAGTTAATTTTATGCAAATTATTTGTTACATTATTTCGTTGGATTAATTTTACGTTTAATTATATCATAGTACTGAATTTTTATTTCAACTTAAGAGAAGATCGAAACAGCTAGCGCTTCTGCGGCGATTAGAGGCAACTACCCTAGTAGTTTGTGTATTCTCCGCTGACGAGCAGTTTGCTTTGTCTCAGCTGGTTATCCACTGTAGTTTGTTTATTTAATATTAATTTATAGTGCATAAATATTACCTACTAACGAAATTGGCTTCAGCTAGAAAGATAATAATAAGTTATAGATTGAAAATGTCAATTTTTTCAAATTAAAGCCGTGGTATTTAACAGAGACACCTTTGTTTCAGTTGACTCTCGCAGTGAATTTTGGTGATTATAAAGATAAGTATATCACTTGCAGTCGTGTAAGTTAGACCGTCGCTGAATGCTGTATACAATAGCTATTAATAAAAAAATTGTTTGACAAGCCAAAAGTTGTGTCTCTTACCAGTCTTACCTGAGAGAGACCGACGATTGGCTTATAAACATGAACATCAGTTCATAACTCCATAACGGATTTACCGTTTGACGAGTCAGATTAAAGGTCTTTACGATGACGTGTAAATACGTCTAAGAATACCTGAGATAAAAAATAATACGATAGATTTAGGCAAATAACACTACTAAATTACTATAAATTAAATTCGTCAAATACGAAATACAGAACTACAACAAAAGAGTGATTCAGGTTAGGTTACAATCTTTCAAAAGTAGGTAGCCTATTAACTTCCATTTTCATAAACCGTCCCGTCCCGTGTTTACTACCTGACTATGGTTAGTCATTAAACTTTGTCAGCTGTTAAATTGGTCTATATTTCACCGTTATAAAGCATGTCGGTCAGCACCACTGGATCCTTGAAATTGAACTAGAAATGGTCAAGTTCACTGATGTCGACTATTTATGATTTCTCTTATTTGGAGAATAAAATAGAGTTTAGCCCTATCTCCCTATGGTTTCCCTGGATTCTATCAATCATCATGTATGTATACCTAAAAAAAATATTTGGACGATTTTTAACATTCAAAAATTAATACCCCCACCACAGCAAACCTGCAGACTAAGCGAATTTCAACTTGTCCGATTACATTTTCACTAAAATATTTCCATAAATCAGACATATTTCTTCCCGATTAAAATAACATTAGATTTAACGATTCGATAGTGTCAACAGTTTTGCCAAGTTTCGTAAAAATATCTCATAGGGGTTTTGAAATAATAAATATTTTCCCCAAAACACAAAATGGCGGATTACGGCTAAACTAAGCCGAAAAAAAATATTATCCTTCATTTTTGACTTATTTTCTAATGGATAATTAGGTCCTGTATTTTCCATCACACTTTTTTGTAACATCTTATACCTATATATATATATATGAATTTGATCGAATGGTGTTTTTGGCCTCTAGGGACCTCTAAACGAAAAATTAAGTCGGACCCGTGTCCAGGTCTTACCATGAATACTACGGTAATAGCTTATTCCCTGGGAAATTCGTTAAAAAATACATTAATTTCTACTACCTCGATTTTGCAAATTTTAATAACCTCATTTTAGTAACAACAAATACCGACAGTTATTAGAACGTAAGGCACAAATATAAAATAATTTTAAAAGGAATAGTACATCTGTAGCCCTGAGTATATATTATAACGCTATATGTAGCTACCGTCATGGTTCGTAAAAGTTTGCCCAATCACCGCTAGGTTTCACTAAAATCGACACTCAATCCGCTCGTAGTGTTTTTAATTTAATTACAATTAATTTAATCTATAAACATATTAGAAACATGATTGGTCTTGAATAGAAAAAAAATAAGCTGTACGTTGAAGTAAAAGCTCAAATTTAGATTTTAAGCCATGCTTATTAGCTAAGAAACACCTTTGTATCAGTTGACTCTCGCATTGATTTTGGGTTGCTCATACAAGTAGGTCGCCTCAACGATCTAACATTTTAACAATTTCATGAAAACATTATTAAACATTGTTTGAAAAGCCGAGAGTTGTGTCTCTTACTTGAGACCAACGATTGGCTTATTACAATTACAACTGTATTGATATGATACAATTTGATTCCAAACTATCATTACATTGAAATCGACGATTGGCTTGAAACAACATGAAAATCAAGTTGTAACTAAATCGGCTTAACGAATTTTATCGTTTGAGGATGAGGTGTCAAATTAAAAGGGGTTTTCACGTAGCATCACTGTATCCTTGAAGTTAAACTAGAAATTAATTTAACTCGAGGGGGGCGAAGTCCTTAAGTTGTTTCAAGCCAATCGACGATTTCAATGTAATGATAGTTTGGAATCAAATTGTATCATATCAATACAGTTGTAATTGTAATAAGTAATTACTTACACCTCTTTCGTTTATCACTTGCAATGTGTGCTAGATCACAAGATTTAATTAAAATTACACCTCAATCTTAAAAATCAACCAAATAAGATGACTAGAAAAAGAGTGTTACAGAAAACCCATTTATTTATTGTATTAAGTATATAGACAGATTATATTTTAACTACACGACGGCGAGTATTTCTTACCTTAAGTGTAAAAGTTCAATAAACAATTAGGATGAATTAAATTTATTTCTATTCTAATAAGGTCCACTCGAACATCTCCATAGCCTTAACATCTTACGAAGTAAAATAGGTTGTTAATAGGTTGTTAACATATTTATTCGTACCTTTCCACGAGCAAAGCTCGGTTCCCATGTAAATTAACGTTAATTCACGTGCATAGCTTAAATCTGTTTCTGTAGGCTTGATCTTTTGACATGTTGGGTCTTACGTTATGTTTATCCGAAACACCGCTAGATGTAGCTACCATCGAGGGTCGTAACAGTTTGACCAGTCACCGCTAGGTGTCCCTAACATCGACACACTCAATCCGCCCGTTGTGTTTTTAATTTACTTACAAATAATTTAAACTATAAACATATTAGAAACATAATTGTCCTTGAATAGAAAGAAAATGAGCTATACTTTAAAGTTAAATTTTAAATTTTGATTTTAAGCCGTGCTTATTAGCTAAGAAACCCCTTTGTATTAGTTGACTCTCACATTGATTTTGGGTTGCTCATACAAGTATGCCGCCTCAACGACACACTCTTAATTGCTATATATTTGAAAACTAAAGAAACATTATTTGGAAAGCCGATAGTTGTGTCTCTTACCTGAGACCAATGGTTGGCTTATAAACTGTGATCAGTTAGTTAGATAGAAAAACTTATTTAGCATGCTGGAAGCGATAGCGTCAGGCGTCACTCTAAACTGACTTTAATTTGTAGGCGCCTTAAAATAAGAAAATAAATAGCAAAACCTAGAAATAATTAGAACACAGATGAAACCATTGTTGTTCGATAGTGAAAAGTATTGTGAATAACATATCAAAAGTCTCCAAAAATATCTTTGGTGGTACACCACCATTTTTCCAAAATGGTGGCCAAATCCAGTAGTTTTTTGCTTTTTATTGAAATTCTGACTTTCCAGTCAATATTGGTGAAAAGTCGTCAATACATTTAATGTTCCTCCTGAAATTACCTTTAAAATGATACCAAATACATGTACCTACAACAAAAAAAAACCCCCGTAGAAATAATAAAATATTTCAAATAAAAATATTTGTTATAAATTAATGTAATAGTCCATAAGCAAACTAAAAATAACGTACACAGGGATCGTATAAAAATTTGCAAGTAAACATTTTATGGTTTTATTTTTATTGTTGTGGTGTGCAGAGTGACATACCAAAAGTTGCAAAAAATCAGTCCACCGGAAACCCCTATATTAAGGAAAAAATGGCGGCTTATCCCAATATTGGACAAATTTTGCAAAAAAAAAGATATCACATGTTTTTTGCACATTTTTCGAGATATTGACTTGGAACCACAACCGATATTTTTTTGGATGGTCCGTACTTAATTTCAATAGGGGACGCTTTTTGGGCCACCATCTTGGATCAGCCATATTGGATATAAATATTTTTAAATGTAATTATAGTGTGACACATCATTATGAACTAGATTTCCACGCTGATTTCAATGCTGAAATCAGTTTTTAAATGGCGTTTTACGATTTTAAGATATATAAAAACGAAAACTCTCCCCCATACATTTCTTATGGACGTTTCGTACTTTGACAATTTAAAAACACATTGAAAACTACCACGGCCTAAGGGTGTACCATCAGGTTCAAGTATGGCGTGGAAATAGTTCACCAGCAGATCCAACAGATTGGGAGTGGTGTTGACTGATGGTACCTATAACTAACTTACTTATAAATAACTGTACTTATAAATAACTGTAACTGTGTAACTTGGAAATTATATTTAGATAAACATAGGATATGGCCTTTAAAAAATTTCAACAAACGTTTTATGGTTTTATTTTGTAGTGTTGTGCAGAGTGAAAAGGGGAAAAACTCGCCATAGCTATTCGTTCAAGTATTGACATTTATTTTAGCTATGGATTCCTTATTGGGAGTTATTTAGAATTGGGGATAAATGTCTTTAACTAAAGACAAATTTCAAAATAACAATAATTCATTCAATAGTTCATTGAAGGTAGGCCTACATGATTCGTTTTAAATTTGTCATGTGTCATTTAATAATCAATAAAATTAAAGCCAAACATTTACTGAGTATACTTTGATACCAGAACGAACTTGTTAACATATTAACAACTCATATAAATCTTTTAACAGAAACTGATAAAAAAAGTTAAATTTAATTTTGTGTTTGGGTTTGTGCCTCGTCTACAACTAGTCTGTTTTAACTATAAATAAAACAAAATGAAAGCTAACTAAAATGACAGCTCTTTTATCACTGAATATTTTAAGGCTAGAACGAACTGCAAGCATTAATAATACATGGAGAAGAATAATCCGAACACATTTTCAAAGTACGATACGTCCATAAGTGATGTATAGGGGAGAGTTTTCGTTTTAATATATCTTAAGCAACGAAAAAACCTATTTAAAAACGGATTTCAGCATTGAAATCAGCGTGGAAATCTAGTTCATAATGTTGTGTCACAACACTATAATTAGTCTACATTTAAAAATATTTAAATCCAATATGGCAGATCCAAGATGGTGGCCCAAAAAGCGTCCCCTATTGAAATTAAGTACGGACCATCCAAAAAAATATCGGTTGTGGTTCCAAGTCAATATCTCGAAAAATGTGCAAAAAACATGTGATATCTTTTTTTTTTGCAAAATTTGTCCAATATTGGGATAAGCCGCCATTTTTTCCTTAATATAGGGGTTTCCGGTGGACTGATTTTTTGCAACTTTTGGTATGTCACATTCTGCACACCACAACAATAAAAATAAAACCATAAAATGTTTACTTGCAAATTTTTATACGATCCCTGTGTACGTTATTTTTAGTTTGCTTATGGACTATTACATTAATTTATAACAAATATTTTTATTTGAAATATTTTATTATTTCTACGGGGTTTTTTTTTTGTTGTAGGTACATGTATTTGGTATCATTTTAAAGGTAATTTCAGGAGGAACATTAAATGTATTGACGACTTTTCACCAATATTGACTGGAAAGTCAGAATTTCAATAAAAAGCAAAAAACTACTGGATTTGGCCGCCATTTTGGAAAAATGGTGGTGTTCCACCAAAGATATTTTTGGAGACTTTTGATATGTTATTCACAATACTTTTCACTATCGAACAACAATGGTTTCATCTGTGTTCTAATTATTTCTAGGTCAAACCATATATTCAGGGGCCTATTGGTAAATGAAATGGGAATTGGCACTAAAACGTAACTGACTAGTAAACCCTCATAATTTAAGGTCATAAAATATAAAACGCTGGACGTCAGTTAACGAGTGGACTTGTGCGTATATTGCACACTGTACAAAGGTTTGAATCTAAATCTTGTTAGAATAGCAAAACTAATCCAATGCCGTCCCTTTCAAATGTCAGTGATTGTTGAAACATTCACCAGGTGAATAAAACCACCAAATTTAAATTACAATAAATTAAATTCATTGATTGTAGATCTAGACTAAAAGATTGATTCTGGTTACAATCTTTAAAAAGTAACCTATTTTACATCCATTTTTATAAACCGCCTTGTCTCCTGTTTACTACCTGACTGAGGTTACAAAACCATTATGAAACTAATACTTATACAATACAGTACTTCCTAACCCTGCACAACTGTGTCACTGTGTGTAATTTATTTATCTGAATCTTATATGAAATTGCGATTATTTGCTAATAATACCTAAACATAGGTGAATTAGATTTATATAGATTACTCGATCTAATTATATATAATTAATGACTAATGACCAATATATAACTAGTGAAATAATGATTTTCAATAAATTCAAGTTTATTTTCTTGTTATCTCTATTTTAAAGAATGTTTTGTTAAGAACAGCAAACATGTTGTTCATTGAAAAAAAAACCTTATGACTACATGTAATACATTAACATACCACATAATATACAAACAGCTGTTTAGTAGTATATTACATCCCTAGGGTCTAAACACACCTTTTGTACGTGTGATGACTATATATTTCGTCATAATTTGAGCAAACCATTTTACAAAACTAATAGTTTGCATTTAAAAATAGCCTCTCAAAACTACTTCTCAAGGAGTTGACTACTTTTATGAATTTAATTTGCTAATAAAAACAAACAGCTGTTTGGTGATTCAATCGTTTTATAGTCACCAATTATAGCCTATTAAGTTCGTGTACATAATACTATCGATTTGTCGAATTATCCTATACTTATTTAGTTAGAAATCAGAACATTTCATGATTTGAAGTGAAAAATTAAAAAAATTAAATTTCCAATCATAAACCCGCCCCGTACAACCCTGTTCCCATTGTTCGATCATGCCGGTTCGTGAACTCGTTGGAATACATGTTGGTTTACGCGTTCGTTCCAAATTACCTCGTTCAAGTCATTGTGCTAACTATGTATGATATATGAGTATAATTCTCGTATCATTAATATACCTAAACTGTGAACATAATATATTTGGCTAAACATAGTTTATTTCATGTTAAAAGGTAGTCAATTTTATGCAAATTATCTATTTATTAAATTATTTCGTTGGATTAATTTTACGTGTAATTATATCATAGTACTGAATTTTTATTTCAACTTAAGAGAAGATCGAAACAGCTAGCGCTTCTGCGGCGATTAGAGGCAACTACCCTAGTAGTTTGTGTATTCTCCGCTGACGAGCAGTTTGCTTTGTCTCAGCTGGTTATCCACTGTAGTTTGTTTATTTAATATTAATTTATAGTGTATAAATATTACCTACTAACGAAATTGGCTTCAGCTAGAAAGATAATCATAAGTTATAGATTAAAAAAGTCACACTTGTTTTCAAATTAAAGCCGTGGTATTTAACAGAGACACTTTTGTATCAGTTGACTCTCGCAGTGAATTTTGGGGATTAAACACATAAGTATCTCACTTGCAGTCGTGTAAGTTGGACAAACGCCGAATCACTTAAGCTATTATTATAAAATTATTTGACAAGCCGAAAGTTGTGTCTCTTACCTGAGACCGACGATTGGCTTATAAAATCATGAAATGAAAATCAAATTACACCTCTATAGCGGCTCAACGGATTTTAACGTTTAAGGTGTCATTTAAAGGTATTTTCACGTAGAAGAAAGAATATCTAAGAATAGCTAAGATAAAAAACTACGATCGAATTTAGTAATTAAAAATACTAAATTACTATAATTTATATTCGCTGTGCTTTTTAACAAGATTTAATTAAAATGGCACCTCTATCTTAAAAATCGTTAAATAATAAGGCTGGAAAAGGAATGTTACAGAAAACCCACTTAATTGTATTAATTATATAGATAGATTATATTTTAAGATGAATCTAATTTACTTCTTTTCTTATAAAGGTCCACTCGAACATCTCCATAGCCTTAACATCTTACGAAGTAAAATAGGTTGTTAATAGGTTGCTAGCATATTTATTCGTACCTTTCCACGAGCAAAGCTCGGTTCCCATGTAAATTAACGTTAATTCACATGCATAACTTAAATCTGTTTCTGTTAGCTTGTTTGATCTTTTGACATGTTGGGTCTTACGTTATGTTTATCCGAAACACCGCTAGATGTAGCTACCATCGAGGTTCGTAACAGTTTGACCATTCACCGCTAAATGTAGCTACCATCGAGGGTCGTAACAGTTCGCCCAGTCACCGGTAGGTGTCACTAACATCGACATACTCAATCTGCTCGTTGTGTTTATAATTTACTTACAATTAATTAAAACTATACACATATTAGAAACATAATTGGCCTTGAATAGAAAGAAAATAAGCTATACATTTAAGTTAAAGCTCAAATTTTTATTTTAAGCTTTGCTTATTAGCTAAGAAACCCCTTTGTATTAGTTGACTCTCGCATTGATTTTGGGTTGCTCATACAAGTACGTCACCTCAACAGACCTCTTGATTTATCAATATTTTTCAAAAATTTGTTCATTGTTTGAAAAGTCGATCGTTGTGTCTCACTCATGGGACTAACAATTGGCTTAATTTAGATAGTAATATTTATTATTAGTCAAGAAGCTAGGTTTAATTAGCTAGCATGAAGCGGTGATGTCTGGCGTCATTCGTCACTTTTACTGGCTTTCAAGTGGAGCAAGATACAATGTGTAATTCTTACGCTCAAATTAAATTCGATCAAACCATTCGTCAAATTAAATAATAGACATCAGTACGTATTAAAAAAGACTTTGACAAGCCAAAAGTTGTGTCTCTTACCTGAGACTGACAATCGGCTTATAACATTATGAAATTTATTACAAATAGACAAAGTGGCACTTTGCTGCACATGAGAGAGATGTATTTATTTATTCCACCAATGAACATCTCCATTTTACAATACAAATACAAATCAAATTGGTACAAAACTCATCAGAATGGTTAATATCGTTTACGCACGTGCCGCAGGTGAAAGTGGGAAGTTTCTCGAGTGCCAGTATTTTAAATTACCAAATTCTATCGTAGTATTTTTATTTTTATCTTAGCCATTCTCAGACGTACAGTATTTGCAATTCCACGAGAAAATGCCTCTAATTTATCACCTCGAAAGTTAAAATCCGTTAAGTCGTTATGGAGTTATGATTTCAATTTCAATTTCATATAAGCCATATTGTCCGTCTCAGGTAAGAGACGCAACGCTCGGCTTGTTAAATACCGTTTGATTACTAATATGTTAAAAGAAAAATTATATTGGGTTTATAACGTATGGACTTATCTCGTTTCATTTAAATAAGATAAACATATTTTAATTGTTTGTAACTGTTTTGTTTACATTTCAATGTTTACTTTCATCTTGTTATTGACACACAGGACATTGCAGGTAGTCCAAATCACATTGTGAATAAAAAATAATAAAAAAACAATCAGATAAATTTGTCGTTCTTTAGAACTTCAATAATATCGGGCAAACAAATGGCGAATCTGTTGAAATGGAACGTATTGTAAGTTGTTAGCTGCTTTAGCCATTAACAATCTTTAAATACTGCTTCGCTCATTTATGCGTCTAAAGTGTAACGGCAGACCACCATAGTAACATAATTATTTTAAATCAATTCAAGTTTATTTTCCTGTTTTCTCTAGTTTAAATAATGTTTTGTTAAGAACAGCAAACATGTTGTTCATTGAAAAAAAAAAACTTAATGACTACATGTAAAACATTAACAAACCACATGATATGCTAACAGCTGTTTAGTAGTATATTATATCCCTAGGGTCTAAAGACACTTTTTGCCCGTGTGATGACTATATTTTTCGTCATATTTTGACCAAACCATTTTACAAAACTAATAGTTTGCATTTTAAAATATAGCCTCTCAAAACTAATTCTCAAGGCGTTGACTACTTTTATGAATTTAATTTGCTAATAAAAACAAACAGCTGTTTGGTGATTCAATCGTTTTATAGTCACCAATTATAATATACTAGCAGAATACCCGTCCTTCGTAAGGGCTTGGCATATAAGTATAAAATGCTTATTGCAGTTATACTCAAGCTTTGCATTTGCAATGGGAGAGAACACAGTTTGATAAAATTTACTTCTTTAAGTTTACAGTATACTATACCATACACATCTACCATAGCCATAATGTTCTACCAACTTACATAAACAATAGAGAATATTAAATTATCAAAAAATTGCAAAGTATCACACAATAATTGTTAATGAAATTGAAATCATAAATATAACTGTAAACAATCCTACTTTGTCAGTTCTCATTGCGTATCACAGTTTTTTGTTACTGCTTAGTTCAAATTAGCTGTTTTCATAAATGCAAGAAAATAATAGTGCTGCACCCTGTTGGTAAATCTTATAACTTTTCAATGCTTTTCATATCATAGAACTAACTTTTTTAGTTGAAACAGCTGGCCAAATTCTTCCCTTTAAATATGAATTCTCATAAGGTTAATATGGGGAACTACAGAGCCACTGGGGCGGTGCCCGAAAGGATCTTTGAGATAAGAATATGCCTTAATATTAATCGGGAATGTGAGCTATCATCATGCGAAATTTCAGCTCAATCCGTCCAGTAGTTTATGGGTGATTGAGCAACACACAACACACACAAACTCACAAACTTTCAGATTTATAATATTAGAAATATTACGTTTGTGTACATAATACTATCGATATGTCGAACTATCCTATACTTAGGCCTATTTAGAGAGAAATAAAAACATTTTGTGTTTTGAAGGGAAAAACTAAAAAGAAATACCCTAATAAACCCGCCCCGTTCCCATGGTTTGATCATGCTGGTTCGTGAACTCGTTGGAATACATGATAGTTTACGTGTTTTACCAAATTAATTAAAATCGGAAGTCTTGTTCGAGTGATTGTGCTAACTGTGTATGATATATGAATATAATACTCGTATCATTAATATACCTAACCTGTAAACAAAATATTTGGCCAAACATAGTTTATTTCATGTTAAAAGGTAGTCAATTTTATGCAAACTATCTATTTATTAAATTATTTTGTTGGATATATTTCACATTTAATTATATCGTAGTATTTTATCTGAACTAAGAGACAAGACGGAAACAGCTAGCGCTTCTGCGGCGATTAGAGGCAACTACCCTAGTAGTTTGTGTATTCTCCACTTACAAGGGTAGCGCTAGTAGTTTTTTTGTCTCAGCTGGTTATCCGCTGTAATTTATATATTTATTATTAATTTATAGTATATAATTATTACAAAAGAAATTGCATTCAGCTAGAAAGATAATAATAAGTTATAGATTGAAAAAGTCACACTTGTTTTCAAATTAAAGCCGTGGTATTTAACAGAGACACTTTTGTATCAGTTGACTCTCGCATTGATTTTGAGTGGCTCGTACAACAATACCTGCCTCGATTTCAATTGACTTTGCAAATCTTCAAAAACAAAATCAAACCTTTCTTTGAAAAGCCGAGAGTTGCGTTTCTTGCCTGAGACCAACGATTGGCTTATTACCTTCGACTATTAATGTATCCATAAGTCGATGCTTAATACATACAACTACAACTGTAATGATATGATACCAAACTATCATTACAGTGAAATCGACGATTGGCTTGAAACAACATGAAAATCAAGTTGTAACTAAATAATAATAAAATATACAAAGTGGCACTTTGCTGCACATGAGAGAGATGTATTTATTTATTCCACCAATGAACCTCTCCATTTTACAACAATACAAATACAAATCAAATTGGTACAAAACTCATCAGGATAGCTAATATCTTTTACGCACGTGCCGCAGGTGAAAGTGGGAAGTTTCTCGAGTGCCACAAAGGCACTTTGCACTCGTGTTGCACGTTATATTTTCCTACAGTTACTATAAAGTATCTATATCTTAATACGAGAGCAGTTTTCTTTTCACAGTCACAACTCCATTGTCCGGCTTGGTTTGACGGATTTTATTTAGTGTCAGTTCAATAAACAAGTAGGTTCATACTAATTTCATCTAATATATTTCTATTATAATAAATGTCCACTCGAAAATGTCCATAGCCTTAAGATCTTAAGAACTTTAAATTAGGTTGTTAATAGGTTGCTTACTTATTTATTTATACCTTTCCCCTTGCAAAGCTCGGTCCCCGTGTACATTAAAGTTAATTCACGTGCATAACTTAAATCCTTTTCTGTTGTCTCGATCATTTGACATGTTACATATTTATTAGAAACAGTATAATTTTCTCTATAGGTACTAATGTGACGCACAGTTTACAATTAATTGACTTTGAATACTGCAAAATTTCTTATCATCCTATTGTAAAATTTATAGTCTGTTTCGTGTTTGTGACTGGTACAATTATTGTACTATACGCCAATGTTAACTATAAAATAATTATTCTGTTGTACTGTTTGATATTTTACAATTTGTGTTTAACATTTGGTTTTAATATAATAACAAAAGAAAGGTAATTTGTGTAATTATGTAGCTTTTCGATGTGTTAAAGGCTTTTAATTGTGTTTATGCCTAGTTCATTTCTAGATCACTGAAGTCGACAGATGCATTCTCTCATCTATTATATTATTTTAGAACAGAGTGTGCCTAATCTTATAATAATTTCCCTGGTATAATTTATGTTTATTTGAATTTCACAGTAAACAAATAAACAAATAACACAAATCTTTCACTGGGTGCCTTTACAAAACTTTCACCTGAGACTTTCCCAATTTCATTACAACCATTGTGTAGAGCTAAACAAACAATCTTGTACATTGAAGCATTGTTATACTAATTTGATGGAATTTTGTATTTGTGTTCATGGTATTTCCGGATTTTTAATTCATAATTTTACGAAGATTTTCCCATACAAAACCATAAAACAACGGAAATTTAAATTACCATCGATGTTCGTAACAGTTCGCCCAGTCACCGCTAGATGTCGCTACCATCGAGGGTCGTAACAGTTTGACCAGTCACCGCTAGGTGTCCCTAACATCGACACACTCAATCCGCCCGTTGTGTTTTTAATTTACTTACAATTAATTTAAACTATAAACATATTAGAAACATAATTGTCCTTGAATAGAAAGAAAATGAGCTATACATTAAAGTTAAAGCTTAAATTTTGATTTTAAGCTGTGCTTACTAGCTAAGAAACACCTTTGTATTAGTTGACTCTCGCATTGATTTTGGGTTGCTCATACAAGTATGCCGCCTCAACGACAAACTCTTATTTGAATTGTGAATAATTTTGAAAAAAAAAAACATTATTTGGAAAGCCGATAGTTGTGTCTCTTACCTGAGACCAACGGTTGGCTTATAAATTGTGATTAGCTAGTTAAACTTATTTAGCAAGCTGGAAGCGATGGCGTCAGGCGTCTCTCTAAACTGACTATAATTTGGGAAATGGCACTAAAACGTAACTGACTAGTAAACCCTTATAATTTAAGGTCCAATGGCGCAATCGGATCGGAAGTGACACCACTGCCACATGATATATGTTTCGACTTTCGACATATTAGTGGCGCCAATATAAATCGCTGGACGTCAGTTTGAATAGCAAAAGGAATACAATGCTGTCCCTTTCAAATGTCAGTGGTTGTAGAAACATTCACCAGGTAAATTAAACTACCAAATTTAAATTACAATAAATTAAATTCGTGTATTATAGATCTAGACTAAAAGATTGATTCTGGTTACAATCTTTAAAAAGTATCCTATTTTACATCCATTTTCATAAACCGCCTCGTCTCCTGTTTACTACCTGACTAAGGACTAAGGATGCAAAACCATTATAATACTAATGCTCATACAAGACTTCCTAACCCTGCACAACTGTGTCACTGTATGTGTAATTTATTTATCTGAATATTATATAACATTGCGATTATTTGTTAATAATACCTAAACATAGGCGAATGATTGATATAGGTTACTCGATCTAATTATATATAACTAATAACCAATGACCAATATATAACTAGTAAAATGATGATTTTAAATCAATTCAAGTTTATTTTCCTGTTTTCTCTAGTTTAAAGAATGTTTTGTTAAGAACAGCAAACATGTTGTTCATTGAAAAAAAAAAACCTAATGACTACATGTAAAACATTAACAAACCACATGATATGCTAACAGCTGTTTAATAGTATATTACATCCCTAGGGTTTTAAGACACTTTTTGCCCGTGTGATGAACTATATTTTTCATCATAATTTGAACAAAAACTATAACAAAACTACGTTTGCATTTAAAAAATGTAGCCTCTCAAAACTACTTCTCAAAGCGTTGACTACTTTTATACTCGTTGGAATACATGTTGATTTACGTGTTTTTACCAAATTAATTAAAATCGGAAGTTTTGTTCAAGTCATTGTGCTAACTGTGTATGATATATGAATCTAATACTCGTATCATTAATATACCTAAACTGTACAGATAATATATTTGAACAAACATAGTTGATTTCATGTTAAAAGGTAGTTAATTTTACGCAAATTATCTATTTATTAAATTATTTCGTTGGAATTTATTTTATTTTACGTTTAAATTTTACGTTTAATTATATCATAGTACTGAATTTGTATTTCAACTTTAGAGAAGATCGAAACAGCTAGCGCTTCTGCGGCGATGAAAGGCAACTACCCTAGTAGTTTGTGTATTCTCCGCTGACGAGTGTAGCGCTAGTAGTTTGCTTTGTCTAAGCTGGTTATCCACTGTAGTTTGTTTATTTAATATTAATTTATAGTGCATGAGTATTAGAAACAAAATTGGCTTCAGTTAGAAAGATAACAATAAGTTATAGATTGAAAATGTCACACTTGTTTTCAAATTAAAGCCGTGCTATTTAACAGACACCTTTGTATCAGTTGAATCTCGGAGTGAATTTTGGTTATTATAAGATAAGTATCTCACTTGCAGTCGTGAAAGTTTAACCGGCGCTGATGGTGAATGTGAATACATTAGCTAATATTATTAAATTGTTTGACAAGCCGA
Organism: Macrosteles quadrilineatus; assembly: GCF_028750875.1. Classification (NCBI taxonomy): domain Eukaryota; kingdom Metazoa; phylum Arthropoda; class Insecta; order Hemiptera; family Cicadellidae; genus Macrosteles; species Macrosteles quadrilineatus. The sequence continues at coordinate 70,766,985 of NW_026542599.1, forward strand.
AAGTTGTGTCTCTTACCTGAGACCGACGATTGGCTTATAAACATGAAAATCAGTTCATAACTCCATAACGGATTGACCGTTAGACGAGTCAGATTGAAGGTCTTTACGATGATGTGTAAATACGTCTAAGAATACCTTAGATAAAAAATAATACGATAGATTTAGGTAAATAAAACTACTAAATTACTATAAATTAAATTCGTCGAATACAGATCTACACCAAAAGAGTGAATCAGGTTACAATCTTTTAAAAGTAGGTAGCCTATTAACTTCCTAAAATGACACATCTATCTTAAAACCCGTTAAATAGGATGGCTGGAAAAGGAATGTTACAGAAAATACACTTATCGTATTAGGTATATACTGTAGATAGACTTCAATTTTACCGACACGCGCGACGGCGAGTATTTCTTACCGTTAGTGTCAAAGTTCAATAAACAATTAAGATGAATCTAATTTACTTCTATTCTAATAAAGGTTCACTCGAATCTCCATAGCCTTAATATCTTAAGAAGTAAATTAGGTAGTTCATAGGTTGCTAACTTATTTATTTAAGCCTTTCCCCGAGCAAAGTTCGGTCCCCATGTAAATTAGTTGATTCACGTGCATAACTTTAATCTGTTTCTACATTGTTTCTTCATAAAATTGCCAAACGGCTTAATCATTTTCAAAATAAACTTATCACACACTTTTATAGAAATTTCTATATTTCGGCATTAGCCTTCTTCAGGAACAAACACAATAACAAATAGAAGTGTTTACCACTCTGAATCATATGGTTTTAGTATAAATCCAAAATACATATAATTTATGAAGAAGTAAAAAAGAAAATGTTTTGATAGAAAGAAAGAAAAAATTTTATATATATATATATGTATATATATACTATCTCAAATTTAGACCGGAAGGTGTTTTAGATTTAAGTATTAATTGATGAGCTTGCTCAAGCTGTCTTAATTTCAAGTCTGGTGCGTCTTTTGCCAATTTTCTTATTCCTTTTAATGAATAACATTGTTCAAAATTTTGAGAATGCTCTCTCGCATGAATAGCCACAGGTTTTAGTTTATCAGGATGGTTTACATCATATCTGTGGCCATTCATACGAACTCTTAGAGCATTGGTGGTTTTGCCAATGTAGTCTTTAGGACAATTTTTGCATGAAATTACATTAGTACATTAGTAGACTCACAGGTGATGTTACTATTTATGTTATAACATCTTTTTGTTTGCCTGCTTGTGAAAGTTTTTGATGGGATGATTAATTTGCAAGTGGCACATCGTGGTTTGTTGCATTGATTACAGCCCGAAGGTTTTGCTGAGGGTTGGGAAGTGGGAGGTAGTTTGGGTTTTGAAAGAATGTCTATTAATTAAGGAGCTTTTTTGTATATTAGTCTTGGGGGTTTGGAAAACAAATTATGGGTCAGAGGTGAATTTGAAAGAATATTATGTGCCACTCTTAAAACATTATTAACTTTGTAAAGGCCAGGAAAGTATTGGGTGATGAATTTTGGATCTTTTTTGAAATTATCTGTGTTAGGATTTTTTGAGCTTTTTATTTGACTGTCTATTAAATTTTTAGGATAACCTCTTCTGTTAAGTGAATTGCTGAGTTTTTCAATATAATTTTGGTAATCACGATTTTCAGAACAAAGGTTTTTTGCTCGTATTGATAGGCTTTTTGGTATGGATTTTTTCATGTGTGCAGGATGACAGCTTGAGTAAGCTAAGTAATCCATTGTATTCGTATCCTTTACATGGATTTTGGATTTTAACATACCATCTCTAACAAAAACGTCAACATCCAAAAAAGTAACAATATCTTCTGAGAAATTCCAGGTAAATTTAAGGATTGAGAATTTTAATCTGTTTCTGTTGGCTTGATCTTTTGACATGTTGGGTCTTACTTTATGTTTATCCGAAACACCGCTAGATGTAGCTACCATCGAGGTTCGTAACAGTTTGCTCAGTCACCGCTAGGTGTCCCTAACATTGACACACTCAATCCGCCCGTCGTGTTTTTGATTTACTTACAATTAATTAACATGTAAATATATTAGAAACATAATTGGCCTTGACTAGAAAGAAAATGAGCTATACATTAAAGTTAAAGTTTAAATTTTGATTTTAAGCCGTGCTTATTAGCTAAGAAACACCTTTGTATTAGTTGACTCTCGCATTGATTTTGGGTTGCTCATACAAGTACGTCACCTCAACGATCTCTCAATTGAACAACTAAGATTAAACAATAGATTAAACATTGTTTGAAAAGCCGAGAGTGTGTCTCTTACCTGAGACCAACGATTGGCTTATTACAATTCCAACTGTATTGATATGATACAATTTGATTCCAAACTATCATTACAGTGAAATCGGCGATTGTTAAACTATCACCTCGAAAGTTTAAATCCGTTAAGTCGTTATGGCGTTATGATTTCAATTTCATATAAGCCAATTGTCCGTCTCAGGTAAGAGACGCAACGCTCGGCTTGTTAAATACCGTTTGATTACTAATATCATAGACTAGCCAACACAAGTAGACTTCTCATCCCATTGTAAATTTTGAACCACGTTTTTCGTGTCTAGTTCATGTACGTGACACATGGGCGCTAGTGTTGACGAAACTTTGTTTCTATTATTTTAGGGTTAATTTCTTGTTTTGTGCTTTACTGTTTGGTTATATAACTAGGGGACAGGTTATTGTTTATGATTAGATCGTATTATTTGGTTAAACGAGGTTTTAAATGGCTGTAATAACGGGAAACAAATTGTAAACAAAACACGACCTCTACAGAAAACCGTACAGAACTAACAATAAAATTGTCTTCAGCTGTTCCATAAGGATGAGAAATCTACTAAGGGAGTATGTTTTATCTATGCTAATATGTTAAAAGAAAAATTATATTGAGTTTATGACGTATGGGCTTATCCCGTTTCATTTAAATAAGATAAACATATGTTAATTGTTTGTAACTGTTTTGTTTACATTTCAATGTTTACTTTCATCTTGTTATTGACACACAGGACATTGCAGGTAGTCCAAATCACATTGTGAATAAAAAATCCAAAAAAACAAACAGATAAATTTGTCTGCTTTAGAACTTCAATAATATCGGGCAAACAAATGGCGAATCTGTTGAAAGGGAACGTATTGTAGGTTGTTAGCTGCTTTAGCCATTTCTGCTCATTTATGCGTCTAAAGTGTAACGGCAGACCACCCTAGTAAAATAATTATTTTAAATCAATTCAAGTTTATTTTTCTGTTTTCTCTAATTTAAATAATGTTTTGTTAAGAACAGCAAACATATTGTTCATTGAAACAATCAAAACTTCATGACTACATGTAAAACATTAACAAACCAAATAATATACTAACAGCTGTTTAGTAGTATATTATATCCCTAGGGTCTAAAGACAATTTTTTGCCCGTGTGATGAACTATATTTTTCATCATAATTTGAACAAAAGATTTCACAAAACTAAGTTTGCGTTTAAAAATATAGCCTCTCAAAACTACTTCTCAAGGCGTTGACTACTTTTATACTCGTTGGAATACATGTTGATTTACGTGTTTTTACCAAATTAATTAAAATCGGAAGTCTTGTTCAAGTCATTGTGCTAACTATGTATGTTCGTATGGATTTAATATTCTTATCTTTAATATACCTAAACTCTGTACGAGTATATTAGGCTAAACATGTTTATTTCATGTTGAAAGGAAGTAAATTTTATGCAAATTATCTATTTATTAAATTATTTTGTTGGATATATTTTACATTTAATTATATCGTAGTATTTTTTTATCTGAACTAAGAGACAAGACGGAAACAGCTAGCGCTTCTGCGGCGATTAGAGGCAACTTCCGTAGTAGTTTGTGTATTCTCCGCTTACAAGTGTAGCGCTAGCAGTTTGCTTTGTCTCCGCTGGTTATCCGCTGCAGTTTGTTTATTTAATATTAATTTATAGTATATAATTATTACAAAAGAAATTTCATTCAGCTAGAAAGATAATAATAAGTTATAGATAAAAAATGTTACACTTGTTTTCAAATTAAAGCCGTGGTATTTAACAGAGAGACCTTTGTATCAGTTGACTCTCGGATTGATTTTGAGTGGCTCGTACAACAATACCTGCCTCGATTTCAATTGACTTTACAATTCCATAATAACTAAATAAAACCTTTCTTTGAAAAGCCGAGAGTTGCGTTTCTTGCCTGAGACCAACGATTGGCTTATTACCTTCGACTATTAATGTATACAAAAGTCGATGCTTACTGTAATACATACAACTACAACTGTATTGATATGATACCAAACTATCATTACAGTGAAATCGACGATTGGCTTGAAACAACATGAAAATCAAGTTGTAACTAAATAATAATAAAATATACAAAGTGGCACTTTGCTGCACATGAGAGAGATGTATTTATTTATTCCACCAATGAACATCCATTTTACATCAATACAAATACAAATCAAATTGGTACAAAACTCATCCGGCTAATATCGTTTACGCACGTGCCGCAGGTGAAAGTGGGAAGTTTCTCGAGTGCGACAAAGTCACTTTGCACTCGTGTTGCACATTATATTTTTCCTACAGTTACTATAAAGTATCTATATCTTAATACGCAAACTGTATTCTTTTCACAGTCACAACTCCATTGTCCGGCTGGGTTTGACGGATTTTATAGTGTCATAGTTCAATAAACAAGTAGGTTCATACTAATTTCATCTAATTTATTTCCATTCTAATAAAGGTCCACTCGAAAATGTCCAGAGCCTTAAGATCTTAAGAACTTTAAATTAGGTTGTTAATAGGTTGCTAGCTTATTTATTTATACCTTTCCCCGAGCAAAGCTCGGTCCCCGTGTACATTAAAGTTAATTCATGTGCATAACTTAAATCCTTTTCTGTTGTCTCGTTCTTTTGACATGTTGCGTATTTATTAGAAACAGTATAATATTCTCTATACTAATGTGGCGCACAGTTCACAATTAATTTACTTTAAATACTGCAAAATTTCTTATCATCCTATTGTAAAATGTACAATCTGTATCATGTTTGTGACTAGTACAATTATTATTGTACTATACGCATATGTCAACTATAAATTATTCAGTTGTACCGTTTAATATTTTACGATTTGTGTTTAACATTTGGTTATGATATAATAACAAAAGAAAGGTAATTTGTGTAATTATGTAGCTTTTCGATGTGTTAAAGGCTTTTATTGTGTTTATGCCTAGTTCATTTCTAGATAACTGAAGTCGACGGATGCTTTCTCTCATTTTCTATTATTTTAGAACAGAGTATGCCTAATCTTATAATAATTTCCAGGTATAATTTATGTTTAATTTAAATTTGACAGTAAACAAAAAAAAAAAACAAACAACACAAATCTTTCACTGAGTGCCTTTTCAAACTCTTTACCTGACCCTTTCCCAATTTCATTAAAACCATTGTGTAGATATAAACAAACAATATTGTACATTGTTGTACGATTTTGATGAAATTTTGTATTTGTGTTCGTGGTAATTCTAGATTTTTTCATTTTAGATTTTTACGGTGATTTTTCTATACAAACCCATAAAACAACGGAAATTGAAAAACTAACATTTATTTGTTACACTCATGTTAAATCCAAAATGACAACACCACATTGCTGTGCAAATTACGTTGGCGAGCTAATCGGAGAATTTCTAATTAGTTGTCAGATTGCTGATACAGTTTATTTTCAGGTCCCTTGATGTTATGCAATGTTGGATCTTTACATTATGTTCGTCAGGAACAGTGGATTTGTCCCTGTAATTGGTGCAAAGTAAACGCCATTGACTCTAAATGATGTAATTCGACTTCTCGCGCTATTGTGAAATCTGTTGTCCGTTTTGTCTAGTTTTTGACGGTTTTAGTGTCATTTTATGTAAAAAAATGTAGTTAAAAATCTTATATTTTTCCTATTCAAAATAAATATATTAAATAAACAAAGTTGGTATAGTTCTAACACGCTAATTCGGTCAAACACCACTAGATGACACTACCGTCGAGGTTCCCAACAGTTCACTTAGTCTCCACCAGTCGCAGGTACATTCGAGGTTCGCCTATTCACCACTAGGTGTCGCTGGTTTCGACACACACAATCCAACGATGTTTTTAAAATATACTAATAAATTTTTTAAACTGTAAACAAAATTATAAACATAATTGGCTGAAGATTGAAACATAATCAGCTCTACATTTAAATTTAAGCGCAAATTACAATTTAAAGCCATGATAATTAAGTAAGAAATACAATTGTAAACTTTGACTCTCGCAGTGATTTTGGGTGGCTCATACAACCATACGTGCATCGATTTATCAATATCAATTATTATTATTGTGAAAAATGTGTTAACTTTATTTGACAAGCCGAGTGTTGCGTCTCTTACTCTTACTTGAGACGGACAATTGGCTTATAATATGAAATTCTAATCATCATAACTCCATAACGGCTTAATGGATTTTATTTAACGTTTGGTCTAATTAAAGGTATTTTCCCGTGAATGTGCAAATAATATTTCTAAAGCTAAGATAAAAATAAAAATACTACGATAGAATTAGGTAAATAAAACTACTAAGTTAAATTATAATAAATTAAATTTGTCAATTATAGAAGTACAACAAAAGAGTGATTCAAGTTACAATCTTTCAAATTAGGTAGCCTATTAATTTCCATTTTCATAAACCGTCCCGTCTCCTGTTTACTACCTGACTATGGTTAATCATTCAAAATGCCAGCTGTTAAATTGGTCTATAATTCACCGTTATAAAGCATGTCATATCATCACTGGATCCTTGAAATTGAACTAGAAATGAATTTAACTTGGAAGGGCGAAGTCCTTAAGGAAATTACTTACGTCTCTTTCGTTTATCATTCGCAGGTGAGCTTGATCACAAGATTTAATTAAAATGACACCTTTATCTTAAAATTCGGTTAGATGGCTAGGAAAAGGAGTGTTACAGAAAACCCACTTATTTATTGTATTAAGTAAATAGATAGATTATATTTTAACTACACGTCGGCGAGTATTTCTTACCTATAGTGTCATAGTTCAATAAACAATTAGGATGAAACTAATTTATTCTAATAATCTAATATATTATTCAAATCATAATCTATTATCTAATCTATTCTAATAAAAGGTCCACTCGAAAAATGTCCATAGCCTTGACATCTTAAGAAGCTTAAAGTAGGTTGTTAATAGGTTGCTAACTTATTTATTTATACCTTTCCCCGAGCAAAGCTCGGTCCCCATGTAAATTAGTTAATTCACGTGCATAACTTAAATCTGTTTTTGTTAGCTTGTTTGCTCTTTTGACATGTTGGGTCTTACGTTATGTTTATCCGAAACACCGCTAGGTGTAGCTACCATCGAGGTTCGTAACAGTTTGACCAGTCACCGCTAGATGTCACTAACGTCGACATACTCAATCCGTCCGTTGTGTTTTTAATTTATTTACAATTAATTTAAACTATAAACATATTAGAAACATAATTGTGCTTGAATAGAAAGAAAATAAGCTATACATTAAAGTTAAAGTTTAAATTTTGATTTTAAGCCGTGCTTATTAGCTAAGAAACACCTTTGTATTAGTTGACTCTCGCATTGATTTTGGGTTGCTCATACAAGTACGTCACCTCAACAGACCTATTGATTTATCAATATATTTCAAAAATCTGTTCATTGTTTGAAAAGTCGAATGTTGTGTCTCATACATGGGACTAACAATTGGCTTAATTTAGATAGTAATATTTATCAGCCAAGAAGCTAAGTTGAATTAGCTAGCATGAAGCGGTGATGTCTGGCGTCATTCGTCACTTTTACTGGCTTTCTAGTGGAGCAAGAAACAATGTGTAACTCTTACGCACAAACTAAATTCGTTCAAACAATTCGTCAAATTAAATAATAAACATAAGTACGTATTAAAAAATGACTTTGACAAGCCGAGAGTTGTGTCTCTTACCTGAGACTGACAATCGGCTTATAACATGAAATTTATTACAAATAGACAAAGAGGTACTTTGCTGCACATGAGAGAGATGTATTTATTTATTCCACCAATGAACATCTCCATTTTACAATACAAATACAAATCAAATTGGTACAAAACTCATCAGGATGGCTAATATCTTTTACGCACGTGCCGCAGGTGAAAGTGGGAAGTTTCTCGCGTGCGACAAAGGCACTTTGCACTCGTGTTGCACATTATATTTTCCTACAGTTATTATAAAGTATCTATATCTTAATACGCAAGCTGTTTTCTTTTCACAGTCACAACTCCATTGTCCGGCTGGGCTTGACGGATTTTATAGTGTCATAGTTCAATAAACAAGTAGGTTCATACTAATTTCATCTAATCTATTTCTATTCTAATAAAGGTCCACTCGAAAATGTCCATAGCCTTAAGATCTTAAGAACTTTAAATTAGGTTGTTAGGTTAGATTGCTGATACAGTTTATTTTCAGGTCTCTCGATGTTATGCAATGTTGGGTATTTACATTGTGTTCGTCAGGAACAGTAGATTTGTCCCTGTAATTGGTGCAAAGTAAACGCCATTGACTCTAAATGATGTAATTCGACTTCTCGCGCTATTGTGAAATCTGTTGTCCGTTTTATCTAGTTTTTGACGGTTGTAATGTCAATTTATGTAAAAAATGTAGTTACAAATCTTATATATTTCCTATTCAAAATAAATATATTAAATAAACAAAGTTGGTATAGTTCTAAAACGCTAATTCTGTCAATCACCACTAGATGACACTGCCGTCGAGGTTCCCAACAGTTCACTTAGTCTCCACCAGTCGCAGGTACATTCGAGGTTCGCCTATTCACCACTAGGTGTCACTGGTATCGACATACTCAATCCGCCGTAGTTTTTAACATATACTTATAAATTATTTAAACTGTAAACAAAATTATAAACATAAATGGCTGAAGATAGTGACATTATCAGCTGTACATTTACTTTTAAGTGCAAATTTCTATTTAAAGCCATGATAATTAAGTAAGAAACACTTTTGTGTCCGTTGACTCTCGCAGTGATTTTGGGTGGCTCGAACAACGATACCTTTACTCGGCCTCATACCAATATACCTTATTAATTTACAACTAACAAAACAACATTATTTGTAAAGCCGAGAGTTGAGTCTCTAGCCTGGGACCAATAATTGGCTTAATATTATCTATAAAATAGTAACAAGTGGACTACCTGTAGTTGTAGTCGACTAACTAATATACCAGTTGAATTACTAATTATAGTTGGGAAATTGAGAATCTGAATATGGATTGGGGAAGGATCAGCTGTTGAATTGAATTAGGTCTACAATTTCAATTATTTAACCCTACAAAGTATGTCAATCAGAATCACTGGATCTTTCTAGAAATAAATGGGACAAAACCCTTTTGGTAATTACCTTTTTCGTTACCATTTGCAGGTGCATTGGTTTATAAGCTTTAAAATTACCCCTCAATCGTAAAAGTCAGCTGGAAAAGGTATGTTGCAGAGGAAATTCTTATTTTATTAACTAGCCTATATAGATGGATTAATTTGAATTCCACGATGGCGAGTATTTCTTGCTGTTAGTGCCATAGATTAATAACCGATGAATTTCTATTGTAATTCTAATTAAAAGGGGGAAATTAAAACACTGCGGGAAAAGACCGTGAATCAGTGTTACACAGGACTGGAAAACTTATCTTTCTAACTTAAATGAATTTCTATTCTAATTAATTTCTATTGTAATATGGGTTCACTCGAAACTGCCCATAGCCTTGACACCTTAAGAACCTTTGAGTAGTAATTTAACCTTTTACTTATAACTACCTTTCCCCGAGCAAAGCTTGTTCCTCAAGTTGAAATTAATTTCAAAACAGTTCTTTTTCAGCTTTCTCGATCTTTTGAAATGTTAGGTTTCACGTTTTGGTTTTGTTTGTCCGAATCAGTATAATTTCCTCTATAATTAACTAGCTGTACCCACGGGCTTTGCCCCGTTTAACTTCATAAGTATTCGCATGGCTCAATCACGTCCCTGTTGAAGTTCGTTCGCTACGCTCACTCACCTTTAGGTTGGAGCTCGTTCGCTGCGCTCACTTGTTTTCAGGTTAGCTCGTTCGCTACGCTAACTCGCCTCCAGGTTGATGTTCGTTCGCTACGCTCACTCACCTTTTAATTGCAAATTAGCTGTTGTCATAAATTTTAAAAAGTAATCCCTTTTAATTGTTTATAATACTTTGATAAAGGTTTTTATGTTTTAATATTTAACATTGGAGAATTTAAACGTTGTTAAGTGCACAGGTGTGCTGCGATTGGGGTTTAATACATTTGGACTTATTCAAAAGTAAAATAGTTTTCTGTGCTGCACTCTGTAGAAACACTGTGGCACTATTTCAAATCATGACTAATGCTAATACAGAATGTTGTAATTATTCAAACCTACAAAACAGTTGGTAAAAGTAAACATCTGCTTTTAAATTATATTTATTTGTAAACATTGTAGATCAAAAAGTCTGACATTGGCCCACTTAAAACCCTCTGGGGCAGAGCCCTTTTGATAGATCTGCACCAAACTTCACTCGAACCATCCTTGAAAGATGCTTAATAATGCCTGAAAGTTTCATTACAATCTGTCGAGCGGTTTCGGAGTCCATAACGTATATACATACACACACACATACATAGTTCCTCCTTTTATAGATATAGATGAGACGCAAAGTTAAACATTTGACTTTGAATACTGCAAAAAGACTTCAATATTGCCTGTATGAACCTATTTCATCTTTATACCCAGTTTTTTCTTCTAAGAATGGCCATTGCTGAACTAATTTGCTTAGAAATAGAAATACACAAGTTCGCAAATTGCACAGTTAAACAATTGTTTTTAACATTCTTAGAGTAACTAAAAAGTCTTAATTATTATAGGTAACGTTATACCTGGTTTCATATAGTATACAGTATCAATGCAGAATTGACTGGCAAATGAGTATTCTAATGTAATATTTCTCACTGGCTTGATTGAAGTATAAATAAAATCAGCAGTAAATGGCTTCTAATGTTATTCTTATGGAGAACATTTTACGCTATATCTAATTTTGTGTTAAAATTTGGGAAATTTTGCTATTTATCCCGCCGTTACGGGATCGAGACCTTTAATTTGAGCCCTCTCCCGTCGTTCTACAACTTCTCAGTCGCCCACAATTTTTACACAAAGAATCGCCTTACGTAATTACTATATAGATTTACTTTTAGTTAGGCTCACGAATACTAGAAAAACCCCCAGTATGGATCAAAAACATAAACAAATGACTTTAAACAAATGACTTTTTTGGCCCGATTCCTATACTAATAGCATTATGGTTTAGACGGTTCCATTTAAACAATGTTAAATATTGTTTACTTACGGCCAAAAACGTCATTTGTATATGTTTATGATCCATACCGGGTTTTTTCTAGTATTCGTTGTTAGGTTTTATTGAACAAATAATCTAGCATGAAATAAAACCAACAATATATGACCCAAATAACTGCAGAATAAACAAAAACAATGATTTGTACAGCTGTTACAATGAAGATAGATAGGAATCACAGTATATGAGTATACTAGCTGTACCCGCGGGCTTTGCCCCGTTTAACTTCACAAGTGAGCTCGTTCGCTGGTTGAAGTTTGTTCGCTACGCTCACTCACCTTTAGGTTGGAGCTCATTCGCTCCGCTCACTTGCCTTCAGGTTAGCTTGTTCGCTACGCTAACTCGCTTCCAGGTTGAAGTTTGTTCGCTACGCTCACTCACCTTTTGGTTGCAAATTGGCTGTAGTCATAAATTTAAAAAAATAATAGTGCTGCACCCTGTTGTTAATCCTTGTAACTTTAATGCTATTGAACATCATAGAACAGAACCAACTTGTTTAATTGAAACAGCTGTTAAGATTCAATAATTCCATTTCTCATAAGGTTAACATAGGAAACTCCAGAGCCACTGGGGCGGAGCCCGAAAGGATTTTTGAAATTAGAATATGCCTATATGTTAATCGGGAATGTGAGCTATCATCATGCCAAATTTCAGCCCAATCCGACCAGTATTTTTCGCGTTCACTTGTCACAAACATTCATCCATCCATACATCCAAACTTTCTCATTTATAATATTAGTAGGATGACAGTTATACAATAACAGCTAGAGGACTAGATATTGATTAATTATGTAGCTTTTAGGTTTGAAAACAGATTTTGTCTATTTTTTGTCTAGTTCTGTTTAAGGACGATTTGGTTTACGTTCACTGATGTTGACTTAATCATACTATCCACTCATGTATCAAATCAATTGTCATTCTAGCCTTTTATGTTTGACCTACTAAGTTACAGAGAATGACTGAATGCTTTTAAAAACCCTGAGGTTTCATTTTCGATGTTAGCCTCCGGATTACTTGAAATATATAAAGACGTTGGTGTGAGGCAACATCGCAACATCATGCCTATTGCAATGGTAAAACAGAAATAACAAAAGTGTGAACATAAACATTGTCTATACAGTCCCTTATAAATTAGTACAACAGCTGTTTCGGTTTGATGAGACAGTGGTGTTGCCAATTTCGTCTCGCCACGGCCTTGTACAACAGGAGGGCATGATAATGGTGAAATAATTTTGAGCAACACTGGACAAAAAAGTAAATTATATTGTAAGTGGTAAACAAAATTTATTTACATGTAATATAGTGAAATATAATTATGCAATAACATACAACAAAAATGTATAAAACCAACTGCCTATAATTAACATGGATCACATTAAATTAGATTATACTGATTATACCCATATAATCAGAAGTTTTGACCCATTTATAAAATTGAAAAGATTATTGGACATGAAAACAAATTGTAAATTTAAAATTAATACAATTGATTAAACAACAAATTTTTCTCATTGGTGGTTTTTATTGGAATATTCTGGTAGAAATAATGCTAGAACATTAAATGCAAAAATTGTCTAGATTAAAACGTTAAAAGGCATACTTTGATGCAAAAGAGTAAAAATAGATTCTAAAATCCACCAAATTTTAGATGTACTATTTCACACTTTTTATTATTATATAGCTTGGACCTAAACTAAATTACTAAGTGTTATACACAAAAATACCCTTAGTCGATAATAATAAGCAAAAGTACAAAATTACAATACAAACAGTAGAAAAGCTAAAATTACTTACGAGCTAAATCACACAAAAATAAATGCTCTCATGATTTCTGCACAAAATATTAAGATAGGATGTACCAATAACAATATTTGCAAAGAATTTTCTGAAAGATAAGCATTTTTTCAATTGAAAAATTATACAAGGGAAATTATTTAAATCCATGCAATGATTACAATACAACATAGAAACTAACTGAGGAGGTTGATAAGTAAAGTTTTAAACAATTAATTACAAGCCTGATAAAAGTTTTAAAATGATAACATATTTTTTATCACTACAACCAACAACTACTTTAAAGACAGATGCAAGGCATAGCAAAAGCTTGAATAAAACTAATATTTTATAACAACAAACAACTAGACTTAGTGAATCATTATCTTTTGTCTTTTCTGCTATTATCAACAAATTATTGTGAAATGTATGGAAAATTTAAGTTGTTTCCCGAATTGTTTAATGTTGGATAAATTAATGGAAGTGAATTGAGGGGAGTTACCTACTAGGACCATCTCTAGAGGGGCGGGGGGGGGGGGAGGGGAACCAGCTGATATTTGAATTGAGTGAGAGAAATAATATTTTTGATTTTAAAGGCTGATTATTTCAGTCCCATTCAACAAAAAATTATATATCGCAAGGTATCAAAATTGTTAGTCAGCTTGTGAAAGGGAAATATAATGTATAAACATATCCTTGAAAAAACTTAATAGGGTTAAGACAGTACAAAAAATATTTCTAAACAACCTAACAGTTAAATTTTAAATTCACAAGAACATTTTAGTTACATTTACAACCATATAGCACATTACTGTAGGCAGCATATTATATCGTAGTTAACAATTTTAAAATTTAAAACAGTAACAAATTCAACGAACAATGAGGTAAAAATACAATGCTTACTTTTCGATGCGGTAAAATCCTAATAATAAATCGTATGGATTATTAGAAGTTAATTAATCCATGTAATAAAAAACAACCTGCATTATAAGAATCCCTAAATGAATGTAATAAGCCTAGTCTTAACAATCATTATTAATCCTAAAGCAACGTTTTTACAAGAACGGACATCTCTTGTCTTAGGTAATTTAATTTCCTAGAAACGGAGTAGAAAGCCATGATAATCGCTTACCTAGCGCATTCTGCTTCCATACCTAGGGAAATCCGGCTTAATTTTAGTACAGCCATGGTTTGCGCCACAAGTACAAAGGAATTCGTAAATTTAGGGAATCTAAAATCAGTCTAGTGGAGTCCAAATAATTCAAACTTCAATAAACCAAAACCAAAGTCATTAAGTAAATTGCTTCAAGCTCAAAAACATTTAAAATGCTTGGAGATCGGTGTAAAATAGTTTCCTGAGTATGTTATTATTAGGTTATGTGCAATAGATTGCATGGGTACAATGTTGGTATTTTAAAATCTTATAGACTCAGAAAAGTGCTTTTACGACACAAAATCATTTCGCCTTGTCACAAATACCCACTTCACACGCACAATTGGTTATGTTCAGATAGATGAAATACAATAAACTGAACTATCACACCATCTTTCACTACTTCATGTTGTTACACATTGTAGAAGGATGATTTTTCTTAACACAATCCAAATTACTAGTACCACGAGGCACTTTTTTAACAACAAAACAAGTTCATATGTTGGTATCTCTGTTTTACTTCATGATCAGCTAATATGCATTGTTGCATAGTTATCACTTATCTATGAGGTTTAGTGTTATTGGGAATTTATCGCAAATAAGACTCAACATGGTGTTTTTGCAAGCTCAAGGAGCATGTTTTGTAGAAAAATACGTTAAAAGTAAATCACTGGTTTTTTGGCAAGAGAGGTTAGAAATTACGTTTCCAAGTGTAAATCCAGTACCTATTAAATCACCTGTTTATAGATTGTCAAAAATTTAACCTTTCAAGTGTCTCTAGTTTTGGTCTTAATGTTCGCCCATTTATTGCGCAATCGCAGGGTATAGGCCTAATTAAAATGTATCTTAGAAACTTAAAAACAATGTAAAGTATACTGTTTTATATTTCATTTTGTTTGGAAAATTATGGGCTTCAATGTAACATATAAAACATTACAAAAAAAATGTTCAACAATTTTTGTAGGGTTAACATTTTTCAAAAATTATAAAATAAATTAAAAAAATTTATGTTTGCGCTCAATAAATTGTTACAATTTATCAGTCTACAAATATTTTTAAATAGCCACTTTGTTCAGAATTTTATGAGGATTCCAAAAATATAATAATATAAGGAAGTAGATTTGCAAATAAATAAGTTAGGGCAAAAAACAGATTTCGGTACATAGTGTTTAGCTAAGAATGCATAGCCTAACCATAGCTAGGAATCTGGCTGATAATTTACATCAATATCACTACCTACTCCTTCAGGATCATCAACCAGCCCTTCAAAACCACTTAAATCTTCTTATAATGCACCACGTATATCACTACTTTTGATTTTTAACACTAAAACAATGATAAACGTAATAAAACACATCAGCAGGGGTGCCCACAAGGGGGGGCTGTGACGCAGACTGCGTCATTGAAATTCTTGGGGGGGGTGCAAAAAATCAAAAGGGGGGGGGGTGGCTAACGTTAATAGCAACAGTGTTCAACGTGACTACAATCAAAAATGTATTACGAAGTCACCAGATAGAAAGTCGATTAATTAATGACATAACTAATTAGTTAATTCAGTTAGTTAAAATAGGATAGTTTAGGATTCGTGTAGGAAGTTATTATTCAAGATTAACAAGACGTGAGATCTAAGAGGGAGGACACGGAATGGCTCAACTGCTGAGATAGATAAAGATAACGCGTGGTACAGACACATCCAGCTACACCGCGACTTAGCACAGAACGCTTTTTGACATAAAGCTTGTTAAAATACAATCAAGTAGCATTGGCTACAATTCTTTACACTGTTGTGTAGATACTCGATTACCTGAGTTAATAGGGAGGGGTGTAATCAAAAATACGGTTAATCGAATATAGTATAAAAACAGATGACAAACCCATTAAAACGTTTTAAACAGCCATTAACGTCACGATTTGCATTTTTATAAACAAAATTCAATATTGCACAATCATTTATTATCATGCAATAATGATATTTCAAATTATTATATATATTCAAATTATCTTGGTTCAGTTGTACAAACGGCAACGTTTAAAATTATAGCTCACTCAAGCTCAACTAATAACTGGCCAAACACTGCATTGCTATAAATAATGTAAATATTAAACCTTAGAAAGCGTTATAAACTACTGCTCATGATAGACAGATAGGCTATCGGTAGGTGCTGTATCACAACATAGAAATTAATAGATAAGTAATAAAAAAGTGTAAAATTACATTTAGAGATAATAAAAACACTCTTAAAAAAGTATGTAACGAGAACAATCTTGTTATTCCTTTTCTTTGTTCTTATGTTCTTAATTAGGTTTCTCTTTAATTCATACACAAATTCAACAAGTCGCCATATTTAGGCCTATCATTGCCCAATCACAGCCTTACTTATGTTAGGTACCATGGTTACTAATCAATCAATCACAGTTTACTAAGCATTATATCGTCATCATTCCCCAGCTGTTTTATCTGAAATCTGTTGTAACATAGCGCACAGCAGACAGAAGTTTAAAACGGAGCAGACGATTGTTGGCGCAAGCGTTGTTTCCATTTAATTTTCATCAAAGGAGCTGTGATGTTTCCAAAGGGAGGGAGAGGGGGTCGTTATATCAAGAGAAAGACGCTGACAATACGTTAAGCAGAGGTTAAGAACGCTATACAGATATTCTGGCAATAAAAATTCCTTAAATTGAGGTGACTTATAAAACTCTAATTTTATTTATATAGAAAGATGAGTTTTCAGGTCCTACAACACTGATTCACGGACTTTTCCCGGTAATCAAAATTCAAGCACAACTTGATACACAGAATCTCCGGTTCCCGACCTGGATGATGGCTAGTTATTTAATTTAATTTACAGTTACATATTAGTACCCGTGATAAATCAAACTAGATATTTAACCCAAAGCCACACGGTTATTAATCTCACTTGGTTTTGGATTTGCTTACAAACTTGATCGGAAATGGTTACAAACGTGATCGAAAATGGTTAGGGCCTACCTACACAGTATTCGTAAACAACATTTATGTAAACATATCGGTGACAGCTAGAAAAAGGAATCTTGATCAAAACAGCTGTTCGTAATTTCATATATGACGTGTTCTCTTAACAGATTATCAGTATTTCATAAATGACGTATGTAGTAAACATAGAGAAAAAAAACTTGAAAATCACACAAAATTGGGTTTTTGATCGTCCGTTATTTTATTTCCAAAATAGTGAGGACATATTTTAATGGCTAAGGACACTCTCGCCAATCCTGTGAATACAATTAAACCATTACAATCATATTTAGTACTCTAGTTTTCTTTAGAGTAGGCTACGTAAAATGCCTTCTGGGCCGAGGCAGACAGACATAAATTGAGATAAGACATGTTTCAACTTCTTCAATGTATAAAACAAAAAAAAACCCAAAATATGGATAATTCTCAGCAATGTATAGACGAAACTATAACTTTATTTATATAGATTAACTGGGTTTGAATTTTCAATATCTAAAAAATGTATCAAACTTCTTTTAGTTTTACAAATAATGCTGGGTGGGGGAATAATGTTTCACATTTGTTGTGTCCCTCATTTATGGTGGGGGGGCTGTTGTTCAATTGGGGGGGGGGTGCGTCATGAGTCTAGGGGGGGATGGGCACCCCTGACATCAGTCATCGGTGCGAGGTTAACCAAGCTGTTTACAAATACGCACGTCAGCTGTCTGCTACAACAATTATGATCGGCTCGAGAAAAAAAAGCGCTTAGAGACAGAACTCGGGAGAAAGCTTAGAAAAAAAACGATACCTAACTCTATCCAGTTTAATCCGATTTAGTCAGTCATAGAGCCATTTACTTTTATATTATAAGTAATAACTATTATAAGTAATATTGCCATTACCAGCAACCCAACTATATCATACCCAATTGTGTGAAATTACTCACGCATAAATTTTCAATGATGGGTGTCTCTAATTTATTCAGGGGCTTAAAGATTCTAATGAGTAATCTAATTTAGGAAATGTGTCTCTTAGCTTTCGGCTGTGTAAATTTCATACTTTCAGTCTTTGCCGTAAACAGTGTTTGTGAGTGGCAAAAGCGACACAAAACACTACACAAAGTGTGTTATGAGTCGCTTTTACGACACATAACACTTGGAGGGTTAAGGAAATCAGATATATAGAAGAAAAAACGTAGACCAACAATACATAATGAGCTTGTAAAAACATCATGTTTTCATAATAATGCTTATTTCAAGAATGGTTAGGCTTGAACAACAATTTTTTATTCAGATAATTTTGGACTCCACTGTGTAATTGCTTAACAAAATGCTCTTCGTTGAAACAACCAATTAAAGTAGGCCTATTTCATTTTGTTGACACAAAATATATGGTTACCTACCTATTTTACAGTTATTCTACTAACATTAAATTGAAATTATTTCTTGTATGTAGGCCAACCAGATTGAATTGAACAGCAAAAGATGTTAAAACGAATCCTAAAATATAATTACCCCTCAACATTACCTCTTAGAGATCATACTTTGCCCCAAATAGCCTAAATATATATTTCCAACATATAAAAAATAACATGTTTTTCACACAAAAAATCCTAGATACAGTAACAATACAAGACAATATTTACCATTTTCACTAGCTCTGAAAATCCAGCACAGGAAACCACTGTTAACCGATTTCCAACAGAACAAAAAACCACAAATCTTTGCAAACCCGAGGGTTAAATATCTGTCGATTGTGACGACTAGAGAGTTACAGCACCTCGTAGCGAGTAAAATACAGCTATAATAAATCTGCTATAAAAATAGTTTGACTATTTAACAATACAACGTGTTTACCAAAGAAAGGCATCGACTGCAGCATCACGACGAAAGATCACAATGAGAAAAGGCAACGAGTGGCTTGCGTAGCTATCAGTCCGTCGCGTCTAATGCTCCGATTTGTTTCTGATCAATCTCCCTGGCAGTGAGAGGAGTGCCTTCGAACCTCCTGAGGTGAATCTGAAACGAATTTCCGACAAAAATTTTTTACAGTAATTAATTACGATTTGTAGTTTAAAGTACGTAAAATAAATGCTATTAGGTATTTTTTATTCCCAAAAGAGTCTAAACTAGGCTTACAAGATAGAAATAGAAAGATTCCTATAATGTGGAAATCTAAAACTAGTTAAAACCTGGTTTATTTAAATGATAGTTAACAGAGTAAAAATGTATCTAGCAAGTTAAGTAATTGGTATCTTTGACCACTGATAAAAGTAAGCAACCAGTAAGCTTTAGTTAGTGTAAGCTTTAGTTAGAGCTATAGTCAGAGTTAAAATAAAAATGAACCTAGCTTAATAAATGAGCCTCTGACAAAATACACTAGTGTCAATTGCTGATTCGATACACCAAAATTGTAATGAATCGAAACTCAAAGGAAAACTTTCAACAAAAATTTGCAACAGCTAGTCCATGTAGATGGAATGTCAAGGTATCCAAAAGTGAAAAGTTTTTACTTGGTTGCGGAAGTCAAGATTAATTATTTTAGTATATTCTTAACCTACAATATATTTGGAACACTATAGCTAAGTGATAAAATATGTGACACTACCTGGAGATGGAGGTTGATTTCATCGCTTCGACTCAAATACGGAAAGTTTCCGCCAGTTTTCAAATGGGCAAGTTTGGCGTTGGGGTAAAACTTGTAAATTTCTTCCCGAACAGGGCTGGAGAGTGCGTACTCGTCAAACACATCGATGATGGTGACATGCTCGATGTACCTCAGTTTGTGCGGCTCCACATACGAAGTGACACAGTTAAGCGTCAACCGGCTGGCCAGGTCTTGCTGAGACAGGCTGTCCAACTGTCGAAACAAAAATTACCACCGATAATTGATAAATAAAAGTATTGCTGTTACAGGTTGTCCAACTGTCCAACCTCCAAGCTGTAAGCCTTTATATCTGCCAATACTGCACAGATCACCTAACAAACACTGTTCACGAGTTACATTTCAGACTTCGCTGCGGGAGGGGCGTGTTTGAGTCCCGGCGCGCTGTAATATTACATGTCATTCATTCATCATTAACATTAATTTCTCTTTATTTTGTATATTTTCTCTCACAATGTCTGTTAATGCCCCTGATAATGTGTTATCGGTTATTTAATATGTTCCTCTTGTTAATGTGTTATTTTATCCAATTGTGTTCAATGTTATATAATATCCCATCACCCCACAGAAACATCATCATATTTTACGTTACAATATAATATTTATCCAAATTCTCTCCATACCTATTAATTACTCATCAAAAACCAACAATAATCATTTATTTAGAATGATATATAATTGTAAGAAAATTGCAATATATTAATAACATCTTAAATATAGTATCACTTTTCAAAATTATCCAAAGAAAATCAAAATTACTGTGGCAAGTGTCATTCATGTAAATTAACCAGCTGTACATCACTTCAACAATGGACATGGACTTCCTGAGCTTCTACCATTGCCTCTCCCCAGATCCTGCCAACTCTTCACAGTGTGAACATCATTCTATTGGATATTGTGTGATTTAAACTAAATTCATAATCCTAAAGTATTATATTTTAAATTTCTTATCATCCAAAAGTATTGGACAAGTGCATTGAAGAGTACCAAATTTTAAGAAGACAGACACTCCAAATTTGGTAACCATCATTCATCTTATTTAACTAAGGACAAATTTAATCTTCATTGGACATTTGATCAGCATAGCCTAATAGACCTAATTAACTTAACTCATCAAGACATACATATTTCAAATTGAACTTTTATTCAAAATTTAATCTTCAAATTCTATTTTATTTCATTAAATTCAGTGAAACCATTTGGAATCTTTCTTTGGACATCAACATATTAGCCTATATTAATAGCATCACGAACCTAGTATTTCAGAATAATAACTAAATTAAATTAGGCCTATCTACATTTTAAAGAAGCCTGATATATCATTCGAACCGGCACGACCACCCCTCCCTGAGATTAAGAGGTCATCTATTTGAATATTAATTAGTACTTTAGAAGAAACCAGCCCAATATAAGCCTAGAGAATCTTTTATCCACTTTGGAACCCCACCATTTTGAAAATTTACCATCATTGTTAACTTACCCTGTAGCTAATTCAACCAATAACTTATCTTTTGTATTTCATTAATAAATTATATATTGTAACATACCAAATCTCTTTATTCAATAATTCATATAGGCCTATTATAAGATTAAGATAAAGACTTACCTTATTAGACAGAAACAAAACACAAATTAGGAATTATCTTTATTAAGAAATAAAAATGACTTTCAGTTCAATGTGGGCTAACTTAATAGCCAAAGGAATTTTGTAGGCCTAAGTTAATGAATAGCCTATAGAAAGCTTTATGGTGTGTAGCAAATTTGGCGACCCAACGTGTCGGCTTTCGAATGATATATTACGGTAGTCATAAAATATTGCAATTTTCGATTTAAGCTAAGTTAACCTTAAGTTGTACTAGATTGTAAGAACCCATAGCCTATTGTACGTCCCGTAATTAATATTCCCAACCACAATAACAACACAAAGCCGTTATACAAAACACTAACTAATCACGCACAATTCGCATAATTAGTACAATAATTAATCATGGCCGAGAAAGGTTATAATTTAAGACCCAACCGTAAACATTCTAACCTAAACCCAAATTACGACTACAACAACACTGACAGCGAGAGCGAGATTGAAGAAGAAGGTCGCCATTTTGATGACATCACACGCACGGACACAGAACAAAAAACACATCCACAGCAGACATCAGAACTCACAGAGGAAGAGAGCAACGAGTCCATGGACCAATCAGACACTAGTATCCCCATTCCTACAAGTCTGTTTGCAAATGTTGCCACTGAACTGTCCAGTAAACAAAGTCTGAATGTTTCCCAAATGCCAGGTGATAGCCAAGGTCACATTAGCGGATCAATAACTCAGACACCCGCACCCGAACACAGCCGATCGTTACCGAATATAGCCGACGCCGACGAACGTCACCCAGACCTAACAACACGGCAACGGAACAACCCTAGTGCAACTGTCGGTGCAACAGCAACTGTCACATCAACACTAATTGCACCATCAGATATTAATACTTTAATTGCCCTCATGACTAAACTAGACACTAAATTGAGCAACAAAATTGACGAATCCCATGCTAAAATTGACAGCAAAATTAATGAATCCCATGCTAAAATTAACAGTAAAATCAACAGCAAACTCAATGAATTAAAAGTTGAACTCACTCAAAGCTTCAATGATAAAATTGATGCTAATAGCCTAGAAATTCAAGCTTGCAGAAACGCGCTAGAAACTCAAATTTCAGAAAATCGTGAAAGTCAAAATAAATTCCAGATCGAAATAAACTCAATTAAGATCACTCAGACAACACAAGCTGAGGAAATCATTAAACTTAATGAGAAACTCACACAAAAAATTTATGAATCACAAGATCAAATGAGACAATTCGTCATTGATAATCTCACACAACAACAATCAATATCTGATAATAAAAATCAACAGAGACAAAATGACATCTTATCTGCTGTCAAAACACAATTGGTAATGCATGAACAGAATTTTGACCAAAAAATTGAAGAACTTTCTCAACGAACCAGGCAAGAATCCGAACAGAATTCTAAAGCTAATTTGGCTATTATACAAAACAAAATTCTCCCAAAACTCACCATCCAAAACAAAACTTTAGAATCTCAGCAAGCTGAAATAGAAAATTTAAATCACAATCTAATAAAATGTGAACAAGAAGTGGAAACCCTCAAACAGAGCAAAACATTTGAAAACTTCCAAGGCCCAATCAAAATTATATGCAATGGAAATGAAGAGAAAGACCGACAACTACCAAAATTCAACGGCCGAAGTGGCAACCCAAAAGAATATATTAATAAATTGAAAAGATATTACGACAGAGGACTTGAGCGAAACAGTAATAATGACCCGATTGAATATCTCAAAGACCTGCTAGAAACTTCATTCGAAGGTCCCGCCTCAAGATGGCTACAACTTGTAAAGACTGACTTAAGTTCCTGGGAACAATTTTCCAACGAATTCGAAGCTAAATACTGGTCAAGAGAAGTACAACGCAGCTTAAGAGCCAAAATCGAATCAGAAAAATACCGGTCAAATGGTACCCTCAGCCGCAGCGAATACCTTACAGAACGTGTAATTTCACTCCAATCTATGAGCCCTTGCCTAACCGAAGAAGAAATTGTGACACTGATGGCAGAGAGATTTGACTCCATCATACAAGACTGCATCAATGTACAAAACATAACCACCGTACGTGCATTAGAAAGACTTCTACAACGTGAAGACCTCAAAGACGGACCAAAGAAGACACGCACCAACAACCAGAATCACAACAGCTCATCCAACAACCGACCGACAACTCCAAATCAACAACCACACATTTATCATCAAAACGGCCGCTACGAGAATCAGAGAGCGTACCAACCCAAGATACCTTCATATCACAACAATCCATACAACAACAATCACCAACACAGAAATTATCCAAATCATCAAAATTACCGTCCTAACTACAATCATCCTACTTACGACCGAAACCATGAAAACAAACCATATCAACGAGACAAATATCCTCCTCGTAACGGTGACAACAACCAACGGACCTACAGAAACCACCCAACCCAAGAACAAGCTCAGCTTTGCGCAGTAATGAGACAAAATAACTACGTGCCAAGTGCTCCTCCAAACAACCAATCATCACACAGTTACGAGCCACAGACTCATCCTGCACCAAATATACAGGAAAACGGTTCGGCGCTGTAAGCGACAACCGAGAGGGTCAATTATCATTAGTTAACTCTAAAATTACAGCGCCTATTTATGAAAGTCTCGGTAATGAAATAAATCATCTTCAATCCCAAAGTATAATGTGCGATAAGAACTTCTTATTAGAAAATGATTCAGAAAATAATCAATCTCTAAATTTCACTCAAATAAGTTGCCCAGAAATTAGCATCAAACTTAATAATATTAGAGTAAACGCATTAGTCGACACTGGTTCATCAATAACTTGTATATCAGAATCCTGGTTCAATGAAAACAAATCCAAAATTTCACCATTTGAAGAATTTCCAGTTAATAACACAGTAATCAAAACTGCTACAACTGAGCGATCTAAAAGAGTCTCTCGAATTATTTACGTTCCCACCACAATTGCAGAACACACCTTGCCATTGGAATATCTTATTGTACCAAATCTAATAAAACCTATAATACTAGGAGTAGATGTTTTGTCTAATCTTAAAATGGATCTGAATTTCAACACAAATGAAATAGATATGCAGATAAATAATCACAATGTTACTTTGAAGTTTTGTATGTGCAACCAAGAGGGACAAATATGTCACTTAATAGTTAATGATAGCCATAGGCCAAATAATGAATATTTTAATGATGAAACGTTTGATGTATATCACGATGATCCAATATATAATAAATTTAACAGCACAATAAATAACTTCAAAAATAGAAAAACAGATCCAATCGAAGACGAAACATTGACCCAAGAAGAAATAGAGTATTCCCTAGCAACATATACGTACATAACCGCAGAAGAACGTGAAACATTAAGCAGTTTATTAAATAAATACCAACTAAAGAAGACGAAGATGTTTTATACGGCCCCTACCATATATCAGCCCTCAAGAAATATTTGGAACCAACCCGAGCAATAGAAGCTGTGATCGACGAGATAGATAATGATGACCCTACCTTCGAAGACATTCTATATCAATAAATTTCATAATGTGTTTCATCCATCAACAGACTTTTGTGCATCATCATCTCTAACCAAATTGTGCCATGGACCTTAATCGCGAGTGCGTGACCCCATAAATTGTGTTTTCCATAAACTGATACCCAGGTGATAAAGTTTATAAACAATACTCACTTACTAATAAACTGTGATCTCCTTAATAACAAAGAAACGATAAAGTTATCTGATATTGAACAGTATGGAACAGCCATAATATCCCTTTCTTCCCATGTCAGGCCATGAACACTCTATTCTATTTTCCCCATTTTAATTTTATTGTCTTACATATTTGTTAACTTAGATTATAATTTTGTTGTATTATCACTCAATGTTCTATCATCCAGAAAATCAATCATTTAATGTTATTCATGCCTATCTTTAAGTATCATTCATATTAATGATTCATGATTCCATTTCATATTTTGTCGAAATCTGTATTTCATTTCATAGCATACAGATTTCTGTGGGGATAATTTGTAATATTACATGTCATTCATTCATCATTAACATTAATTTCTCTTTATTTTGTATATTTTCTCTCACAATGTCTGTTAATGCCCCTGATAATGTGTTATCGGTTATTTAATATGTTCCTCTTGTTAATGTGTTATTTTATCCAATTGTGTTCAATGTTATATAATATCCCATCACCCCACAGAAACATCATCATATTTTACGTTACAATATAATATTTATCCAAATTCTCTCCATACCTATTAATTACTCATCAAAAACCAACAATAATCATTTATTTAGAATAATATATAATTGTAAGAAAATTGCAATATATTAATAACATCTTAAATATAGTATCACTTTTCAAAATTATCCAAAGAAAATCAAAATTACTGTGGCAAGTGTCATTCATGTAAATTAACCAGCTGTACATCACTTCAACAATGGACATGGACTTCCTGAGCTTCTACCATTGCCTCTCCCCAGATCCTGCCAACTCTTCACAGTGTGAACATCATTCTATTGGATATTGTGTGATTTAAACTAAATTCATAATCCTAAAGTATTATATTTTAAATTTCTTATCATCCAAAAGTATTGGACAAGTGCATTGAAGAGTACCAAATTTTAAGAAGACAGACACTCCAAATTTGGTAACCATCATTCATCTTATTTAACTAAGGACAAATTTAATCTTCATTGGACATTTGATCAGCATAGCCTAATAGACCTAATTAACTTAACTCATCAAGACATACATATTTCAAATTGAACTTTTATTCAAAATTTAATCTTCAAATTCTATTTTATTTCATTAAATTCAGTGAAACCATTTGGAATCTTTCTTTGGACATCAACATATTAGCCTATATTAATAGCATCACGAACCTAGTATTTCAGAATAATAACTAAATTAAATTAGGCCTATCTACATTTTAAAGAAGCCTGATATATCATTCGAACCGGCACGACCACCCCTCCCTGAGATTAAGAGGTCATCTATTTGAATATTAATTAGTACTTTAGAAGAAACCAGCCCAATATAAGCCTAGAGAATCTTTTATCCACTTTGGAACCCCACCATTTTGAAAATTTACCATCATTGTTAACTTACCCTGTAGCTAATTCAACCAATAACTTATCTTTTGTATTTCATTAATAAATTATATATTGTAACATACCAAATCTCTTTATTCAATAATTCATATAGGCCTATTATAAGATTAAGATAAAGACTTACCTTATTAGACAGAAACAAAACACAAATTAGGAATTATCTTTATTAAGAAATAAAAATGACTTTCAGTTCAATGTGGGCTAACTTGGTAGCCAAAGGAATTTTGTAGGCCTAAGTTAATGAATAGCCTATAGAAAGCTTTATGGTGTGTAGCAGCGCCCACAAATAATATGGGTTCAGAACCCAGTTACCGCTTTCCCAAAAATGTTTGATAACCACACTTTCTCTTCTCCTATAAAAAAATCCCAAAAAACTCTACAATGGAGCAAAAAAGAAATACATCTGCTGTAAAACTGCAATGAATGTTAATTCCTGTCACAGTAGTGATGTAGTTATTGGCTTCAGTGCGTATTGCTAGAGTAACTTTGCAATTCTTATAGTACACAAAAATCCAGTGGAAATATTGGCTGGGAAATGTTCAAATGATCAATTGCAGGTTCATTCAGCTCTTTCACTTTCACTAGCAGCCACCTGTATTATGTATTGTTCTTTAGTAATTTTTCCAAGACTGAATAAAAACAGTTACGTTTACCATTTGTGCTATTATCTGTCTTAAAGAGGAAAATAAGATAGATATGACTTTTCACCTAACCTCGCAATCTTCTTGTAATCTTTTTAATTTTCTATATTGAACTCATAGTTATACCTATAATCCTTATATTGGGACAAATCACCTGGCATTTTTCAGTTTAGCATTTTGAGTAAATGACCAGACCCCCCCCCACAATTATTTCCAGGGTGTGCCACAAGTCTTGTTAGTTGTTAGTGTTGTTACTAATATTTCCTGAATTGAAAACAACTAATTCTTTTCAGCGACATTGCGAAGAAAACGGACCCTTTAACACTTTTAACCGAAGATTGGTGCTGTGCAAATGATGGATTTGCTATATAAATTTGTATTGAATATCATTACAGTAGATCTCCAATCATCGGAATTGATTGTGGCCATACAATACCACTTTCGGATGGTAGGAATTCATATAGTTTAGGAAATTTTAGAAAAAATTGTGGTATTTTAGTTGCTACAGTATTTACATTACAATGATTATGCAATTAAAATATTAGCTGCGATTGCTGAGGAAAAGATGACAGTGTATTTGTGACCATGGTAGAAGACAAAGATGGAAGGGCTAGAAACATGGTTTTCAATTTAATTACTTGCAAAACAACTAAAACAAGTGTATAAATATTGCCTGGAAACCCCAAGAACATTGACAGGAACTAACACAGATAGAATTGCCAATCATTCCCCGATAAATATAAGGAACTCTCACTCACTTACATAGAAAATATTGATTGTTCTTCCTTTGTATCTAAAACAAGATTAGGGTTTCAATCTTATCTGTTTCTACTGGCGACAATTATTCAATATTTTCAAAGTACTTAACACAATGTTTCTTGACTTTGGTGATCAGATGGGAATCAACATATCAAAAGAAGTTACGTACAAAACAACACTTAGAAACAAAAACGGAAAAAAATTTCCTACAATATGTGGCTATTACCATTTTTAAAACGGAAAATTGTTCCAACAGTTCTAAAAATAGCGAGTAAACTAATAACAATTTAGTCTCCATTAGTTCCAGATTGAGTTGACCCTAAAGTCTTATCAATGCTGATAAAAGCTGCTTCGGAGAAATCCCTTGCTCACAAAACACAGTTGTTTGTTTAGACGATCAAACAAAAACATTGTACAGTTTATTGAAGCATTTTAAAAACGTTTTTATATCCAAAACGTGGAGATCTTTGATGACCAAAATAAAAAAAATGTGGTTCGTTTGGCCTGATTAAAATATGACAAAAACATACTACCTACTCATGTAAATATGTTAGCATATAGTATGTTTAAATTGACGAGCATAGTTACTTGACTTCAAAGATGAATATAAAAGTTTGCATGTGATGTTAAGAATATAACTCTGATATTCTTATATTGAACTTAAGAGTTAATCGTTATCAAAATTTCAAAATTTAATTCAGATAGTTGTGCTGTTCAAATGCAGGAAAGTAGATCATTAATGGGTACAAATAAACTATTAAATTTGGTCACAAAATCATATATTTATCAGTAATCTCAGGAATAAAATATACAACTTCTTCCACTGAAATCCACAAGCAAGAATCTAGAGCACCCAAATAAATTTTCAATATTGTAGTTCTTTTTGTAGAATCAGCATCAGTAAACAAGCAACAGCAATCAGTCCCAGGAAAGGATTGGGGACGACGACCCCCCCCCCCCCATCACAACCGAAATAGTGGACCATATTTTTTGTCTGAACGTTTTAACATTTTACTGAGGAAAAGAGGAGCACCCCCCCCAAATAGAATACTGAGACCAGCACTGATATACATTAATCAATTGGATTTAAAAAAGAAAGGGGATATGGTTCGAAACTGTCTACCCTCTTGCTTAACTTATCTTTTAGTAAAAAATTAACCAACGTTAAAATATGACAATTGTTGAACCATTAAGTCTAACAACTGCAGATACCCTGAGACTATTAACATGGACTTACCCGTTCTACCATGAAGTCGACGGATTCTATTATCCGAGGATCAGCGTGTTCAGCGGTGAAGTTTCCCATCACCATCTTTTTTAGAAGCAGAGAAGGCAACATCCAAAATCTACAAGCAAATGAAACTATTACAGGCAAGAAAAATGATCTAAATCAACAAAGTGACATTCAAAATACTCGAGCCATTAAAATGAACCAGGACTGACAGCTTTCAGATCTACGTCGATAAATGTAGACTTGCAGAAAGGTATAGCCGGGTAGATGAGTAAATCCAACACTCGCCTAGTAATTGAGTCGGTAGTTGAATCCTGAGAAAAGTCAGAAAATGTCTAACTGTTCAGAGCTGGACTCAGCAGTCATTAGTCAGTAACAAATCAAGTCAGTTGGTCAGTGGTGAGTTAGTGGCTCACTTGGTAGCATCACGGAATTCGGGCCCAAGGCAGCAATGTCATGGGTTCGGATCCTGGCCACTACCACAAACATTTTATCAGTACAGTTCACCTTTGTACTGTACCGGCTCACCCCTTGCTTTGCTGGATACGTTCCACGCACATATCTGTAGTCTATGTGGACGGACAAATGGAAAGTTAAAAGAGGTCACCAGCCTCTTAAAAAAAAAAACAATGATTCCTATCATTTAACACTCATCCTCGCCTTAACCATTCCGGATCGGGTTAAATAGCCTAGTGCAGGCAAAAAATGAAAGACATTGATTAAAATTTGGGGATCTTTTCACACAATTATACTCAAAATAAGTGTAAAACACTTCTTCGTACATAAATAACTATTGTAATAAAATGGTATAGGCTACATTCATTGCTTTTAAAGGAAGAGTAAAAATATGAATGATGGTTTGTAGGCGTCATAAATAGAATCTGTCAGCAATTAGAAAGCAAATTTCTTTGAGAATTCATTTTAATAGCAATGCACTGTTTAAAAATCAATAGATAATTGAAAAAGTTTCTAGTTTCTAGCCAAGGATGTCTACTTGTTTCTATTCCAAATTCATACACAATTGGGTCACAAGGGGGTTTCTGATGTCAATTACAGGTTTCTGTCGTATACGACAACTTCTTAACCCAGTCAAACTGAACCGATAGGACGACTTATTAATCAGCATCTTTAATGTCACTTCAACTAAGTTACTGTACAGAAATCAAAGGTAAATATAGGCCTAGAATTTAAGACTGTTTGTAGTGGTTCTGTGAGTGACTCGATGCACGATGCCTGGCCACTGCTAGTGGCGTGAACAGCTAATGTGCTGCATGGATGTGTGCGCAAAAACGTTTAAATTTAGTTTCTTCCAAATGAGATGCATATACTGCATGCCAGTCATTGTAGACGTTGTTTTACAAGAACCCAACAGATAGCAGCACTAAACAATACTGCTAGCCGGCCCTCAGTATTACCAAGTGGAGGGAAAAAGCAGGGGTAAAATATTCGGATACACCATAAAAAAATACCACAAAAAGGCTGCCAAGCACAACTTTAAGGTTAGGTTCCATCCACAATGCTACAGTACATTCATTATCATTATTCTATTGCATATCATTAGATCCAAGCCTAAACCCCAGACTACAATAATTTTTAACAATCCTTACCACCGATAAAATAGTAGGATCTGAAAACAAATTTTACCAGATTGAAGTATAAAACTGGCGAGCGAAACAACGCCTCACGGCAGTTTTTAACCTCACACTGGAACAATAGTTTGTAAACGGCACTTTGACGAGTATACACTGGAAAGCACTAGTGGTGAAGAGATTACTTTATCATTCACAGTGAACGTGTTGATTAAACAACAGGCTACAGCTGGTTCACATAAAAGTCTACTTTACCATCTTGTTACTTACACAGCTGCAGACTCGTTGTATGTGAAGACGGAAGTGTCGACAAACGCGTTACACAACACAAGGGAGGCAACTCTCGGGTGGTTAGCAGTGTACTCGGCAAACTTCTGGGCCAGAAACCCACCTGCGATAACATATTATATAAATACTCATGTATATACATAATTTTACAGGTTAAAACTTTAAAGGTGTATTTGAAGACAAATAGGCCTAGTTGGATAAATTAGCACTTATTTGTCTTAGAACACTAGGCATGAGCCCGGGATTGTTTTTCACATTACTACAGGCTAGACCTAGGAGTTGCGGCATTATCACTTAGATAAAATCCATTTATGATTTTGCGGGATTTGAACCTAGGAACTCTTGGACCGAAGTCCTGTGCTCTAACCACTAGACCAGCTCACTCCCAACACATTAATACTTAACAAACAAACTTTTTAAAACTAAAGAGAACACTTTTAGAATAGTACTGTAATACAAAAAGATGTGGTTGTTAGCAAAATAAATATTTACAAACAAAATTTTAACAAATCTACAGATTAATTATTTTTAGCTTATTTCAAAGTTTGTAATATTATTTCAAATGTGTAATAGAGTAAAAGATTTATTCCAAAAATATGTGATGTATCCACTCTTTAAAAAATAAGTGTTTAATTAGCCTAGTATTTATGAAAAGTAAATTGTGTTTTGGATATACATATTGTGAAAGTGGCATCTATTATTGATCACAAAGATTTTCACAAAAAAAATATAAATCAATCAAATGCAGCCAAATCTCAAACAGACTTTTCCTAAAATACCGAAAGTTGGATGACCTTAAAATTCTTCTCCAACTGGTTTCATGAGCCAAGACAAGCCTGGATTACATAACTCTTATGTCAGTGAAATGGAATAAGTTGTATGTTGAAATATAAAACACCCCCACCGTAGCAATCCTGTAGACTAAACAAATTTCCATTTGCCTGATTGGATTTTCCCTTAAATATTATGACAATTTCATTATCCATATAAATAGCATATTAGGTTAAACAATTAGCCTACTTAGGTTTGCTTCTACAGAAAAAATATGTGTTTTTAGTGAAATTTGTATAGCTTAGGAATAGGATGAAATAAACCAATTTGCCAATTTAGATCAGAATACATATAGGGTGATTCATAAAAAAGTAAATTTAAACAGTTTACTTATTCTCCATAAAAATAACTTGGGAATTTTAAATTTACAGTGCCTAGTGCCTATTATGTTATTTTCTTCGTACCATTTAACGTACAACAATGCCTCAAGATCAACAAAATGGCTTGGTGAAAAAATTGTAAAATTTTATGTTTTGTGTGTGAAAAATGGGAAAACCAATTTTTACACCATAAACCGGGGATACAACCGGGGTTCCTATGCTGGTCATGCTCCTATGGTCATGCTGGTTTGTGAACTCGTTCAAATTAATGTTGGTTTATACGTTTTAAATCAATTTCATCAAAATTGGATGAGTTTTATCTAAGTTATTGTGTTAACGGACATGGGATTTATATGAATTGGAACTGATGGTGGTTTTGGCCTTTGGGGATATCAAAATGAAAAAGTAAATGGGACTCGCATCTAGGTCTTACCATCACAAACACAGTACCTAATAGCTTATTTCCTTATATGAGAAATTTTTTGATACTAACTTTTTCTTGCGATTTATAGCCCAGCGGGTAGCAACAGTTTTATTCTGTACGCCCACTTACCCAAAGACGCTCCAAACAGATGGATCTTGTCCAGTTCCAAGTGGTCTATAAGCTTCTTGAATCCTTCACACCATTCCTTTACTGTCCAATATACAGGATGTTCTGCCTTCAAATACACAAATACGTAAATGTAAAACTTTACACTAAACACATACAGCCTATCGTGTGATGTATTTTCAGCAAGCAGAGCACTGGGCTAACTAAGAGGCAACTTGATTAACCGTGATTCACAAGAATAGTGGATAGTTCCGATGTCTTTAATTTCTTTTTGGGGAATTTAGACATTCCAGCCTGATGTTGAAGTTGTTGCCATTTTTTGAATAATAATTATCATAGTTAAAATTAGTTCAGGCTCAGACCGGTCCGCCGGTTTCAATAAACTCATAACCCGACAATTTTGTCTTTTTAAAAAGCCTAATTAGTAAATATTTTATTAATGCGTAATTTATATAAGGCGTTCCAAGAGCATTGGGGCATAGCAAATAATGATAAAATCACACCCTCCGTTAGACTTAATGGAAGAAACGTAACCTATAAAAAATCTAGCCATAAATGACCAAGTATGTTCATACAGTTTCCTAGCAAAAAAATAGCTCAAATAACATTTTTCAGACTATTTTTTTATAATTTCACGGGGAAGAGACCCCAGAGGCCCCTCTCTCACTGGGGAATAATCCAGACCTCCCGGAGCTAGAGCCATATGATTTTCACCCTCTTTTAAGTGAAAGGCAGCACTCTTTTAGGGGTTCCAGTCCTGATTGAGTTACCGACAGACTGTGCTGATTTAAATTAATACTGTTATCTGTTGAAAGCGCCGCTTGTTAACCAAGACAAACTAATACTTCTAGAACATCCTTATATTTCTGAAGAAAAGTTAAGCTTTGGCAGAGGGAAGACCACCATAAGTACGGAAGGGACCTCAAAAAGCTATGGCCGAGCTTGAAGAGCCACCTTTTCCTACCCTGACAATTATGGCAACGTTAATTTTTAAGGAATAAATTCTATCTAATCACCATACAAATATTTGATTGGTTTTAGTTGATTTGTATTGGTTTTAGTTGTGTATAATGTGATGTACAGTAGTATTTTAACTCATGTATAGTGACGGTCAAAGATGAAAACTACAATAGTATCAGATAAGTAACATAAAACGACTTACCTATAGCATTTTAACAAAAAACTACTTTGTAAAAAAACTGAGGCAAAAACTAGAATTTTAGTTTGTAGAGCACTCTAATGACTCAATCTACCATGTCTTTTAAATACAAACATTTTCCACAGCTGGTCCATATAGATGGAATGTCTACTACGGAATCCAAAAGCCAATGTTAATACTGAGTAAGATAACTTACTAGCCTATTGCATAGGATACTTACAGAAATAACTCTATACCCTTTGGCACTTAGGGCTAAGATTTGTTTAAAGTAAACATCAGCTGTTCCGCTAGCAGGTGGGAGACAGACCAGGGGAGTTTTCACAGTCTTGGGTCCAGAATCATAGATTATCCAACCCTGAAAATTTCATTAAATTAACTAAAAATGCCAGTAGTTAAATATTAAAGAATACATACAAGACCAACCATCTAATTATAACAACTAAATAATGACTACAAATTTATAGGCTACTAGCTGTGTGCCTGTTCTATGGACGAGGATCTTGTATTCAGTTGAAAAATTATTATACCCTATTCAGTTTAACGGATTGCATATTAAGTGTGCAGTTTTCCAGATATGCTTGCAAACCTATTATAGGAATAGGTATACTCACAACTTAGAAAACACAATATCTGACAGTTTAACCCTCCAAGTGTCTCTAGTTTTGGTCTTAATGTTCGCCCATTTATTGCGCAATCGCAGGGTTTTATTAAAATGTATCTTAGAAACTTAAAAACTATGTAAAGTATACTGTTTTATATATCATTTTATTTGAAAAATTATGGGCTTCAATGTAACATAGGCCTATAAAACATTACAAAAAAAATGTTCAACAATTTTTGTGGGGTTAAGATTTCTCAAAAATTATAAAATAAAATGAAAAAAATGTATGTTTGCGCTCAATAAATTGTTATAATTTATAGGTCTACAAATATTTTAAAATAGCCACTTTGTTCAGAATTTTATGAGGATTCCAAAAATATAATAATATAAGAAAGTAGGTTTGCAAATAAATAAGTTATGGGCAAAAAACAGATTTCGGTAAGAATGCATAGCCTAACCATAGCTAGGAATCTGGCTGATAATTTACATCAATATCACTACCTACTTCTTCAGGATCATCAACCAGCCCTTCAAAATCACTTAAATCTTCTTATAATGCACCACGTATATCACTACTTTTGATTTTTAACACTAAAACTATGATAAACGTAATAAAACACATCAGCCATGGGTGCGAGGTTAACCAAGCTGTTTACAAATACGCACGTCAGCTGTCTGCTACAATATTTTCGGAACTAAAATGAAAAGCGTATAGAAACAGACATCAGGAGAAAGCTCTGAATCTGCTGAAAAAAACGATACCTAACTCGATCCAGTTCAGTCCGATTCAGTCAGTCCCAGAGCCCTCGCCGTAAACAGTGTTTGTGAGTCGCATAAGCGACACATAACACTATACAGCGGATGTGTTATGAGTTGTATTCTAACGTTTTCCGCTTTTACGACACATAACACTCGGAGGGTTAAAACCAAATGCTTTGCAATTAAATGTCACTTGGATTTAAATCTTTTTTGTTCCATTTAATAATCAATAATTAACTTAACATTAAACTGGTTCCTGGAAAAAGTATCGGTGCCAAGAGTCGTCTTCGAAATTTGGTTGTGGATAATTGGGTTGGCCTATGTATCAATAGGATATGGGCCATAGGCCTATTGGCGGTATGGTCTAGCGATAGCAGCGGTAGCCATATAAGTGACATATTGGAAAAGCGATTTTACTTGATACAACAGCATTCGAAACGCCGTTAATGAGTGGAAACCTAGGCTGTAGGCTTTTGGCACTGATGATTTAAAAAATGTATGCTTCCCAGTCCTGTACAACACTGATTCACAGTCTTTTTCCCGATTTTCAAAACTCAAGACAACTGGTCTAGCTACAGCACACGAGATGTGTAATACAGAATATTCAGTTCCCAACCTGGATCATAGCTAGTTATTAAATTAAATTTACAGTAACGTATATTATTGTAATTGCAATCTAATGTATGCGATTTAATAGAGGTCTAAACGTGACAGCTAGAAAAAGGAATCTTTATCCAAACAGCTGTTTGTAATTGTAAACCATGAAAAAGCTTGACTTTACTCAGGATCAAACTGGCGACCTTTTAATAGTTAGGCGAGCACTTAACCACTCAGCTATCCAGATGTTTATAAACCTAACTTTAACAGGACAAGCTAGTGCTTTATAGTAGGTACCTAAAGCCTTATTGTTATGCACCTTACTATGCATAATAATTTCTGTGTTGTCCTCTTGTTAACCCTAATCTAAAGAATACTTTAGACTAGGGTCATATAAGTTACTACTAAATTAAATCAACCCATCTTAATTAAAATTGTACTTACCCTGCTGCTTGTATCCACTACAATTTTTTTTAAAGGGATACTACTTCTAAAACTAATATATTCTTGGGACTTGGAAATGTCCACAAAAAAGGCCATTTCAACATAGGACCTAAAAACTAAACTAGGCCTTAAATTGTCTTTTAATGTTGGACTTGACTTAATGAAGAAGTATTTAATAGGCCTATTGTATATTTTTATGAATTAAGTAACATTCGCGCCTTGCCGAAAATTGACGAAGACAGTTTTAAACAAAAGTAGTTGACATTGACAGAAACAGGCTATCTTTGATGACAGATCGCTCTCTCACTCTCTTCTCTCCCTCTCCAGTCTCCACAGTCCTCACTGCTTCTGCTTCTCTTTCCCTGTTTTCTTTTCTCTCTCTCTCTAAGGAGACACACGAGACAGTACAGTAGGAGTTAGTAGTGTGTAGACCATTGATCTCTATATTATATAGAGATCTATCTTGTAGACACTTAAGACAGCCAGCCACCAGTCACATTTTCTCGCAAAGAAGAAGAAAGACCACAACAATTTACCACTACTACCACCACAATGCATAAAAGACATTGAGAAACTGAGATAGAAATTATGGAAATACAACTGGGTCTAGACTCTGGACCTGGAGGTGGTACTGGCACTGGCACAGCAACTCTGCTAGAAAATCAAAAGTAATTTAAATAATTTAGATGAATAATACGCGAATTAATGATGAGCTGGTGTCACAATTATGCCTATGCCATGTTATCTGTTATCTTATGGGATGTCCAGTCCAGTGCCAGTGGGGTCTGGGTCTGTCTGTCTGGCACTGGTGCTAAACATTACTTGCAACTTGCAACGTTGCCAATTCTACCAAGCCGTCACCTGAAGTTAAAGGTTGCAGTAGGTTGCCGTGCTATATATACATGGTGGAAGTAAAACCATACTATATATATATATAGGTATATATATAGGTATATATATAGGTATATATATATATATATATATAGTTCATACCATGGACAATGAAACATTCAAGACAAAACTTATTAACAGCATGCGTTCCTCATTGTTTTAAATATGATATTATTTTGTTGTTCTTGTCCATGTTATGATTTTCAGAGTTGTTATTCTTTTCTTTTAGCGAATTTCCCATATAGGGAATAAGCTATTGCCGTAAGTCTCGGTAAGACCTGGACTCGGGGCCGATTTACTTTTTCATTTTAATGTCCCTTCCCCTTAGTAGAAGCCAAAACCACAATCCGTTCAAATTCATAAACAACATATCTATAAACAAGCAAACAGTTGTAGTTTGCTTGTTTATGTATATATTTGATCAAACCTGGCAAATCTATTTATTTTATACTAAGCTATTAATATTTTACTAAAAAACACACTTTTTACCCTTCTTGTAGGCACCAAACCTAGATGCAGTACTCGTTAAACATAATGTTATTTGAATAGATTTGATTGAAAATTAAATCAGGTAAATAGAAATTCACTTAGTCTGCAGGTTTGCTGCGACGGGGGTATTTATTCATTTCTTAATTCCATTGTCTATTAAATAGATATAAATTTTTTACATCCTACTATTGTCTAACTTCATATTTAATTTATATTGTTATTTATTATATTGTTATATTTATTTCCTATTTATATTGTAATAGCTTTGTTATATTTGTTAACTTATAATCATGGTTGAAGGAAAGTACATGATCACATATCTTGTTATATTTGATATTTTTTTATGTTATGTTATTCTTCTATTATTTATTGAATATTTGATTCAAGTTGGCTGTTAATTGCTTTTAAAAATGTCCCTTTCTAACTTAAGTTATATGGTTATATCATGTTATATTACGTTTTGTCATATTTATGTATTGGATTGACCGTTGATATGAATAAATAATAAATAAATAAATAGTGGTACCACTCTAGTTAAAATAGTGTGGATACATGTTATTTTATTTGTGCCAGCTTTTCCGTTTTCTTTTCACAAATTGAAAAAAAGAACGAGAAAGAAAAGTACAAAGCAATAAAAAAAAGACAGACCGTCACGGTATTTACTCAGGGGAGGTATAGAAGAGGCTACGATGACAGCTGTGGGCTTCTTATTAGCTGAGGGAACGCCATTACCGTAACAAAACGATCATTAGTCATCGGCCTCGGTGGTCTAATGGTTAGCGTGCCGGGCTGATATGCTGAAGGTCCCGGGTTCTAATCCCGCTCGTGGTATTATCTTTTTGTCCAAGATTTTTTTATTATCAGCAAGTTTGGTTGGTTTGGTTCGGTTATGACAGTTTAATTTTATTATTAAGTCATTATAAAATTTTAGTAGAGCAATTTCTAGTTTTATTTAATAAACAGAATTATTTTTTCTATTAATAAACTTTTGTTATATTATTTCATTATCAGCAAGTTTGGTTAGTTCGGTTAGGTTATGATAGTTTAATTTTATAATTAAAAAATAATAATATTGAATTTGAGGCATTTATAATAATTTTATTTTATGAACAGAACTATTTTTGCGATTAGTAAACCTTCTTTGCCAAAGTACTCTCTACTACAGCGCTGTTCACGGAGGAATTTTGAACTAATGCCTCATTCGTACCTCCCCTAAGTCAGACCCGACCGTCACCGACGTCCGACCGATTCCGTTCCGACAGCGACATAACCACCAGCGTTGCCAATTCGAGGGTAATTTGGGCCTTCGAGGGTATTTTCGAGGGTAAAAAAGGGTATTTTGAACAACCCGAGTGCAACACATATTAATACAGTAATAATAATTAATTTATGTTCATAATTGTCATTACTCTATGGAATGTGTTGCACAGTCGTCTGATACATGATTTATGAGTGTTTGTACGATCTATTAGTAAATTAATTATACTCGTTCTGTACCCAAGGGCATCTATGCTTCCACTTACACAGAAAGCCTTGGAACTTAGAACATTTCCTGGGATACCAGCTATTTGTTTAATAGCTTCAATCTATATCTTTCTTTTCTTGAACCAGGTTAGATAGTAGTTTTCAACAGTTTAAGTTGCGAACTGTGCATTGTGAATGTGAAGGTGTTCCGGTGTTTGTTTTGTGAGCTGCTTGAATGAAAGTCAATATTATGATTTATGAAAATGAAATTGCTACGAGCATTGAGTATTCTGAAGCTGAAGTGATTTGTTAAATAAGTATTGACAAATTGTTGTGTGTTCTGTGTGCATGAATTATTTATGACATGAAGTTTTAACTGTTCACTAAATCTATTTTTTTCGGATTCCTCAAGAAACAAGAGTGATTGTTAATAAAGGCCTAGGGTAGGTTGAGCTATGTGTGAAATTGTAGAGTTTCACAGGCAATCTGTGAGAAGCTAATACACATCAGAAGTAACAGTTACCTCGGAAAGTGCTACAAAGCGCATGCACAAGCTGAGGTGCCTGTGGGTGCAGAACGTCGAGTGTAAATTATTATTCCATTAGGTTTCTGTAATTTGTTTATATTTTCAACACTTAATACCTGCATTTACCCTTGATTTGAATAAATTGTTTGAATATTCGATTTTCCAATACAAAATCAATAATTTATATTCGAAACAGGGCCTAGTAATGTAAAAGTTTCTAGTTTTGCGACGTTGGTGGTTTTCGAGAGTATTCGAGGGTAATTTTGGGCAGGACTGAGGGTAATTTGCCAAAAAGGGATTGGCAACACTGATAACCACAGAAAGGAAAGGAAAGGATTTAATAAAGGAAAGGAAAGGAAAGAAAGACTTAAATAACATAGGCGATTGTTATTGTTCATGGTTTAGGATAAGGAAATTTCTCTATAGGCTAAGGCCTAATTGATTGTTGAAAGGTGACAAATTCATGTGTTACTTGTAAAGGTAAGATGATTTATTTTCTTGTTCATATTATTTAGGCCTACACTTAACTTACTCAACCTTGCCTAAATTTCTATGTTAGACCTTGATTTGACGGGGAATCCGCCTTTACTTAATAGGATACTGCAAGTTAGCTAGCCAATGAAGAACAATTAATAATAAAGGCTTAGTATAACTTAGAACTAGGCCTAACTTAGGTCATTTTAAGAAATAGGATAAGAGTTGAAACACATGGGAGACTGAAATTAGGATCCAAGACTTTAATACTTTTTCACTAAAATGGCGACCATACAAAGTAGGCTAGGTAACTTAAGGTAGGCCTATTATATGCCAAGATAGAAAAGTGCATGGTTGTTAAGTTTGCAGATAAAGTTATGCATCCGTTAACCAGACGTGGATTAGGCGTCCGACAGTTACTGTCTTAACCTAACCAACCAAACTTGCTGGTTAAATTCTGTTCTTAAAATAAAATTATAAGTTAAATGCCAATAATCCTAACAAAAGATGGACAGTTAAGAAGAAAGGCATTCAAAGCAAAATCTTTGACAAAAAGTTCGAACCCAGGGACCCATTGCACATCAGCCGAGCACTCTATTCACTACACCACGAACACCGATGGCTGTACATCGTATCGTTGTGGTTATGGCGTTCTGGGCCCCCACAACCCGGTGACGTCACTGCCGGACGCCTAATCCACGTCCGGTTACCGGAGGTGTAGGCCCTATCCTCTATGTAACTTAAGTTAAACTTAGTGCTAACTGATGCAAATCTAGGGAATAACTTATAGCCTAGGCCTAGGCCTAAGTTAATAACAGATAAAACAACCCCCCAACTGGCAGCGTGACTATAATTTAATATTTGCGGTAAGTACCTAGGTGGTTTCTGTAGTGGCAGCGACTATAATGGTCACGTTTTTCAAGGTTACCCATGACATAGATGAACATTAAGTTTCTCACAAAGGGATCACTGTAAATTG
Organism: Macrosteles quadrilineatus; assembly: GCF_028750875.1. Lineage (NCBI taxonomy): Eukaryota > Metazoa > Arthropoda > Insecta > Hemiptera > Cicadellidae > Macrosteles > Macrosteles quadrilineatus. Next base: position 70,808,342 of record NW_026542599.1, read on the forward strand.
AGCACTAAAGTGAACGAACATTTTGAGCGAAGTCATGTAACTTACGTGTCACAAAACTGACAAACATGGTAACTTAGGCTATGTTTCAAAAAATCTCAACAAGGGATATTATTTGTCTGCAAAAATAAGCGATACGTAATTAACTTACATAATTATGATCTTACAACAAAACAAATCAATCAATTGTTACCGTATGTGTTCGTGAAGTGGCAGAGCAACTATAACTTAATAGTCGTAGTCGTTACACATTTTATTCACTGAAATATATAATTATCCCATATGATAATGCACCTCATTCGAAAGTTCATGAAATTCTTGTGGCATTTAAGTCTAATTGTTTTAGATTGCACCACTTGTGCTGAAGCTATAGACTTTTTGTGAATAGGCCTGTTTGTCTGATTAACTAACCTCAATCTGTGTTGACCAACAACTAACTTAAGTAAATAATTAAACAAGTTGAGTTTTGATGTGATTTTACTTAACATTAAAGTATAGGGTTTTGATGCGTATTAGTTTAACTTGCATCATGTTAAGTTTTAAAGGGTAACTTCCGTATCTGTTGTCAAAAACAACCTAACTTAATGAAAATATCGAATGATATAAAGATTTTTTGATACATCGATTATTTCATTTTTAGGTTAGGTTAACCTAACCAACCAAACGATATATATCGAATGAAACAATCAGATAAAAAATATTCAATAGCCTATTTTCATTCGGTTGTTTTTATACGGAAGTCTATCCGTTTTAAATTTGTACAAATGTTTAGTTTGGATATTATTTATTGTGCCTTGACTGAAATGTGACATTACTTTTTAGAAACTGGAGACACTATTTTTAGCCGTTTTTGAGAACTTAACTTAGGCCTGTATATACTGTTTACCAACAACGAATATCGCGGTTTGTGACTGTGACTTTTTCACTTTGAATCATAGGCTATTTATTAGTTGTAATTTGTAGGCCTACATAACTTATTTAGTTTGTAAACTGTTTCTTGAGCATAGACTTACTAAACTTGAGGTTTGGGTCATTACATTTAGCCCGTTTTTGAAACATTTCATCATTGTAAAAACTATTTGATCGCCACATAAAAACGGCGCAGTAGAATTTGATTTAAAACACTACGGTATAAAATATTTACCTATTTATATATTTTCCTTTAACTTGTAACTACCTACTTATATTAATGTAGGGGCATAAATTTACTTTCATTTTATATAGGCCTAAGTTAGTTGGTATTTGGGTTTTTTGTTCAAAATTAATATATATATATAATATATCATGTAGGTACGGTACATGTTTGAATAGGCTAACAAAATGTATTTTTTCTAACAAAAATACAAGATTTATAAAATTCATAAAGATTTATTGTAATGATCATTTCCATGAACAATCCTACTTCATTTAATTTCTAATGTTATTGCCTTTACAAAATGTGTACTTTTACTAAATTTCTTCAGAAAATAATATTATTAAAATCATGTAGGTAGGCCTACTCTTCATCTATTATGTAATGCCAAGCAGAGGTTAGTTTACAAAACTATATTTACCGTTGTCTGTACCATAATCTATAGGCATCACAAGCAAACTAGGCCTAAGTTACAATAAGCTTATATTTATTCTCCATAAGAATAGGCATAACTTAAAATGACAATTTTTATTTTTTCCATAACCATTAAGCGTATAACGACACTTCCTGTTTTTTTAAGTTCCAGTTCTACAGAATAGCTATTTTTAAGGTCAACAATATTGAAAAAAACATTTTCTACCCTAAAAAACGCTGTTCCCATAGTCCCATTGCGAACTCTTTTAAATATAAATGTAGTTTTAAACACGTTTATTAAAATTAATCTAAATATATTATTTTGTCTTACGACACACACACATTACACATACCGTATTGGAACACATTAATTTCATGAACTAAAACTCAGACTAGGCCTTAACTTCAAAAATGTGTGTCCACATATTAATTTATCTTCAAAACATAAGAAGGGTTTATCAAATAAGCCTATTCATATCCAAACATATAATGATACTATTGGTACATCCATAGGCTAACTTAGGAAAAACTAAAAGGCAACAAAAAAGTACGTAAAAACACTCATGATAGGCCTTCTATACAGAAATAGCAGTTTAGTACTGTATAACAATAGTTATTTGTGTAACTAGTGGCACTTTATACGCCTTTACTCGCCTGCGGCTCGTGCGTAAACATTGCTCTCGTGTGCAGCAAAGGCCTTTTTCACTTGTGTTACACATTATATTTTTCCTACAGTCACTATAAAGCATATAAATAATTAGTCTTTCAAACACTATACAACACGTTTTTAGGTTCAGCTGGCAACACAAATGGTGCCCTAGAGAAAGTAGTACCCACGGTCCGTATCACTCCGCTATTTTTCCTCAGCAAGAAATGTGCTCCGCATTTTGAGAATATAGTTCCGTATGATTTTGTAATTTGAAGTGGTTTCCGCGCCTAAAAAAATGCTTTAAAGGTGTTTTCTTGTTTATTAAGATCGTAGGAATTTTTTAAAAACGTTTAAAAGAAAAATCCAGAAACTATAAACACGAAATGACAGGTTAAATCGTAGTTGTTATAATAGTCAATCAGCTGCTCATAGTATTATTATCTTTAAGTGTTGCCAACCTATTTCCAAGCGTACACGGATTACGTGCATAATAGAACCACGCTGTTTTGTGTTGTTTCGTTGGAATCATGATGTGCGGCAAAGTATAAACCGTACGACAAAGTATAAACCGTACTGCAAAGTATAAATATGCAGCAATTAGCAGCTTTCTGTACTATAAACAGTACAAGGAAGCCAACTTTGTCGGGTGACTGTAGGAAAAATAGATTTCACGTTCCTCGATCGTCCACAGGAAAGGTCATGTAGTAGAGATTCTACTGTAATGGATTAGTAATTATTTGAAAATAATGGAAAAACACAAGTTCCATGCACAGTTGGTTTCGAATGCACTGAGTCAAAGTAACTTCATAGCATATTCTTAGGACATTAGGCTGAAGCTTAAGTATAGTCATAAACAAACAGATAATAGGTTGAATTCCTATTTTTTGAAAATGCAACTGAATTGTAGATACAAACATGTGAAAAATGAGTAGCCTATGTGTTCGTTTCAAAATAAAGAAGAGTTTATCAGAGAATTTTTCTTCAGGAGTGATCTGAAGTTGAAGACAAAATGGATGTCGACGAAGAAATACTGCTTGGCAGGCAACCCACGGAGGGTGGTGAGAATCAAGATGCTGAAGTTACAATGGATGTTGATCTGCCCTCTGAATCTACATCCTTTTTGCCGCTTCAGAATGTTTCGGCCAACTTTGGGACAACTAATTCTGATTCGGAAGATGAACTAACTCCCATGAGAAGAACGAAGGAAGAAGAGCAACTTCTCACCAATAAATTTCTAACAGGTGAATTAACATTCAGTGAGTATGCAGCACAATATGGTGAAAATGAAGAACCTTTTGAGGATGATGAAGAAGGTGTAGTTTTAAGCAGTACTGAAAAAGTTGAAAAGGATAAAAAACCTCTTATTTTACCTACTGTTCATACATTTGAACAAAATATTGCAGAAATAAAGGGAAACAGTTCAGCAAAAAAAAGGAGCAAAGGTAAGCAAATGAGAAGTCGGAATAATCTGCCTCCAGCTTTAAAAGGCTTGATGGGTGAGGCGAATTTGAGATACGCCAAAGGAGAACATGAAATGGCTATAACAATGTGTTTTGAAGTGATCAGACAGTTTCCGTGGGCTCCAGAACCCTTTGAGACATTAGCTAGTCTATATGAAGAAAAAGGTGACACAGAAAAATCACTTCAAGTGTCTTTATTAGCAGCTCACTTAAATCCTAGATCTTCAAAACATCTTTGGATTAATCTAGCAGAGAAGTCAGAGGACCGTCAAGATTTTAAACAAGCTAGCACGTGCTATAGTAAAGCTATCAAAGCAGATGTCAAGGATTTCGATCTACATATGAGACTTATTGCTATGTTGGAGAAAATTGGTGATCACAAATCCGTCTTGAAGGCGTACATGAGGCTATTGCAAAAAGTAGAACCTCATCATGGTGAAAAAATTGTTGAAATAGCAAAAATGTTGACCGAGAGGTACCATAAAGACGGTGATTTGAAAAAAGCAAAAGAAGCCCTTCAGATTGCTTTTCACAAATGTCCTCATCTTATTTCCTCTGTGCTTGTTAATATTATGTTAGAAGTATTAATGGGGCTAAAAGACTTTAACGCTTGTATAGATTTATTGGTCAAGTACTGTAAGGTGAATATTGCCAAGGACGAGGTAAATGGTAAATGTATTGTAAAAGCCTGTCACGTACCTGAAAATATAGAAATTGATATATTTGCTAAACTCACCATGGTTATTATACACTTAGGGGGATTCAATGTATTGGACGATCTTTTGGATAAAATTAAGAGCATGAATCCAGAAGAAGCTGGTGATGTCTACTTTGACGTTGCGGAAGCACTGTTGTCTGAAAAGAAATTCTCAAAAGCTTTAGAGTTGTTGACACCACTTACAGTTAGTGATAATTACAACTTACCAGCAATATGGTTAAAAATGGCAGAGTGTTTGAGAGCCCTAAATCGTCTTGAAGAAGCTGTGTCTGCATACATGGTTGTAGTGGAGAAAGCTCCTCAGCTTCTAGCAGCAAGGTTAGCTGTTAGTGAACTACTTACAAGTCTTGGTAGGAAAGACCAAGCTTTGGAAGTCCTCACACAAGATGAAGACAGTGAGATGTTGAACACAGCGATGTTGTTGGAACGTTGCCTGTTGCTTCAAAAAATGCCGGATCAAAAAGAACAGTTTATAGCGGTAGCCCAATTATTTCTTTCACGCCATTTCGTATACATAAACAATAGAGAAGATTTAAATGCGCTCACCACACTTAGATCTGACAGAAAGAGGACAGTGTTGAAGGAAAATAAAAATCTTCAAAAATGTTTCAGCCAAGGGGAAGAAGTAAAAGGTGAGTTTAGCCAAACTTTCAATGAACCTTCGGTCGAAGAAGAATGGCATCTATTTTGGTGTGTGTGTGAAATGTGTTTGGAAATGGGTAAATTCGATACATTACAACGGCTTGCGTTTTCCGCTCAAGGATCACAGAAGTTCACAGCAAAGTTTTCTCAAGAAATTGATCTTCTTTGTTTAAGCTCGTCTTACTACAATGCCGATGCCTACTTCGGCTATAACATGGTACGGGCGTTAGTGCTGAAGAATCTGAACTGTGAAAGATCATGGAATATGTTCAATATGATGATCTTGCGAGCAGACGACAGCCGGCACAATCGTTTTCTCATGAGGCTGTTGATCAGAAACCCTCATCACAAAGCATTGACAATCCTCCACGCCAACAACTGTTTGGTCGCAGGGACATACAAATACGCGTTGAATGACTACACTTCCGTCTTCCAGAAGGATAACTCCGCAATGATGGCATTTCTGATAGCTGTAACCCTCTGCCAAATGGCTTGCCAGAAGTTCTCAGCCAAGAAACATTCCCTGGTGACTCAGGCTGTGGCTTACTTTTGGAAGTACAAAGATCTAAGGGGCAGGGAGGGTTTGCAAGAGTCCTACTACAATATTGGCCGAGCATTCCATCAGTTGGGATTGCTGCCTCCTGCCATTCACCATTACAAGAAGGCTCTGGAGTTCAAAAGCAAGTTCATCGACAACTACCCTCAACATCTGAACCTTCAGAGGGAAGCTGCGTTCAATCTGCATTTAATATACATGGCTTCGGGTGCTAGAGACATAGCCAGGATGTACTTGGAGAAGTATGTTGTTGTGTGAAGCTAATAAAAAGCACACCAGGTCATCTTTATATTGTCAAAAATTTTAAAATTTAGTAATTAACTCAGAATTTATGTGATGTTTAAAGTGTTCAAACAAAACTGAAAATTTGTTACATCTTAATCAATTATAACCAAAAGCTAAGCTTAAAGTTCAATATGTGTTTAAATCATTATGGGCAGAATTTTACTTGTATGTAAGCTGTAAGTAACACACCCTATTACAAAATGCTTTATAAACTCACTATTATCCATAATCTAGTAGAAAATGTCATTCAAATGCATTATTTATCATTAAAGCAATCATCTTTTTTTACAAATAGGCTAGAATATTTATCGACTAGTATGCCTATTCTTGTTTTGTAATTTTTTATGATTTTAAGATTGGAATTCAATCAGCAGTTTTAATAAAATATTTCATTTTGGAAGAATGTTGTAGCATTTATTACATCTCTTTCATTGTTCTATGTTTAATTTTACTGTGAAACCATATGTTTGCTCATAATTATTTCATTATCATTACTTTACGACAGCAACACTCTTAAGATTCATATTCAAATAGACTTTTCTCAAGATTAAACTAGCAAACGTCTAATTGACACATTTCAGGGGAGCAATGTAATTACTCAGTCATCCTGCCATAAGAAACAGCGATTTCCATGAATACATAGTAGCCTTCATATAATTACGCCATAACATTTTGCCTTTATTCCGATTTAGTACAGAACACAATTTTAACCGATGAGGCCTGAGTCATATAACCTTAAGGGTCAGAACATAAGTAAGAACCCAACGATTGCATAAAAATAGTGTTAACGACACAATTAGAAAATGTAAGGTAATAGCCTTGGCAAGTGCCTAAAAAACGTCTACGAGCATCGTTAACACTATTTAAGTGAGTTGTGTACACTACTTTACCTACGACAGTGTTTAAAAAAATCACTACCTACTCCTAACTTCTAAGAGAGGTTATGTTTCTGTTTATAACCTCTCATTACCCGGCCCTGACAGTGATGCAACAAAACATTGTACCAAGCATTAATTACACCACTCAACAATTAAATTAACCTGAACAGCTGATTAGTTGAAGTTCAAATCATTGCAATTTTACTTTTTCTCTCTCAATCCTTGAACGTCATTGGCCCGTGTTGTTAAGTAAAACAATGCTTTTATGTGAAGAAACAGCTACTTTAAAAAAAACCGTTGTAGGTAAAGCAGTTTTAGGGAATCTTCTGGATTACAGATGATTAGCAAAACGGTTAGAAAATGGTTAGCAAGACAGTAACAAAACCAAAGGCATCTAGACCATAGTAAAAAGTTGCAGTAAAAAAATTGGGAAACTGCAAAAAACCCTTAGGTGTCATCTTTTTTGAATTAAATTGTAATATTCTGTTTATTTCTTGTGTTGTATGAAATTTATGGTTTTAACCTCGTGGGCTAAGCCTCGTGGTACATGCTAATATTTTGTAAATGAATGAGTTGGTGATATCAATCAATCAATTATTGAGATGGGGACGCCACCTAGGAGCGTATTTTAACCCAAATATGAGTGTAGAATGGTGTGTGATGACCTGTGTAGCTTTGTTACTGACTAAGATCAGCGGTTTCATTAGTCAGGATCATTTATTTAAAGCCCAATGATCAGGAACAGCTGGGTCCAGTTTCGAACCATCAAAAAGCTACTAACCTTTCTCAGGATCGAACCGGCGACCTTTTGATTTACTAGGCGAGCATTTACTAGGCGAGCACTATAACCACTCAGCTACCCAGCCACATTTGAATGAAAAATTCAGCTGCATTTTTTATCAATGCCTAGTTTGCAATCTTTTCTTATACAAAATATAAAGTACTAAAGTAACAACGAAATTATGTAAAGTGATTGTGTACTTGCACAATGGTTTTAATAATCAATTAACTACATCTTTAGAGTTTAGAGAGACGTTCAGTCTTTTCAGTACCACGCCTACTGCACAAATTTCCTTTTGGAAATGGGATAACTGTTGGGAAAAAGTCATGCTCAAGGTATAACTAAAAAAAACTAATTATTATTTCTTAACGATACACAAACATATTGAAATAAAATCTTTTAAGTAAGGTAAATGCACCAGTAGCTGACAGTGCTCCAGAAGCTGACAGTTTGACTTTCTTTACATTATAATATGGTCTCTTAAAAATATGTACACATGATTGCATTGTTAGAAGAACATATGTTTATTCTTGATTTGTTTACAAACAAATCGGTGAAATTTAGCCCATACTCGCTGAATGGTGGTGGTTTGAAAGCGACCCTGTCTGTACACATCACATTTAGTCGATTCCCTCAATGAAATTGTTAAGAAGATAAGTTTGGTTTTTTGTCATTTCGCAAAATTTCTTAAATAGTATTAATGATTAGGCTCATTATTTTTATCATTTATACCTTTGTTGTCAATTTCATGACAAAATTGGGGTGTTAGGGGTTTTGGATTTAAAATTATATCAATGTCAGGCTTTGGTACACAAAAGCCATACAAGTTCCACTAGCTGACAGGGGATATTTGCTACATGCACAATATTAAATTGGTTTTACCCATCAAAACTTGCATGCTATTTCACACATTTTAATTTTTTATATAATAAGCCAAATTATTTTAAAAGATTTATATTTTTTAAAAATATATATAATATATATATATTTTTTAATGTAAATATTTTTTATTTTATAATATGTAAAATACATTTTCTTAATAACGTTTTACATGATTTTATAATTTAATTATTAAGTTAGATTTTATTCGTCTTATTAATTAGGTATAAAACCCTTAGGTTTAGCAGTTATATAGTAATAGTACATTTTATAGTTCCAGTGTCAGCTACTGGGACAACTGACAGTCAGCTACTGGTACAAGCACTTTTTTCACTGTCAGCCACTGGAACACGTACAAAGGTTGAATTAAGTTTAAAAATGTTATAAAATATATTTAAAAACCCCTTTATGTATGACAAATTTGAAAACTACACTAAATTTAGAATCACATAAAATCCATAATATCTCTTTAGTTCCTATTTATTCAAAACCACGGATTATTAAGTGCGTATAGTTTCTTATACTGTCAGCTACTGGTGCGTTTACCTTAATTATATAAATGAAGAACTACGGTCTAAAATGTACTTAAAAAAAAAGTCAAGTCATCTTTTCCTGCCTTTCTTTTTTTATGTGCTGGTTCCCCATGTGTTTCATAAGGAAACTAGCTATAGCATACTCAATTATATTTTAGTACTGCGATTGACATGAAATCAACTTTTTCCTTTTTTCCAGATTAAGTTCAATTTCTTCAAAAAAGTCTTAAACTTGAATTTAATTTAAAGTTGGTTGGTGGTGTTACGACAATTATTTGGCTTTGTTGAATAAACTTAAACTGTTGTTAACCTAGTAAGTACAAGTAATTAGGCTTAATATTCAAACAAATTTAAAGTTTTTTATTTCATGTTACACAGTTTATTTTTCAGGTATTATCATCGAAGCCATGAGTCACAATTGTAATTGTAAACCGAAACCCAATTATGAGGAAGTTTTTGCTGAGGCGCCAATGCTATGCCCTAGAAAGCGTGTACATAGATTCTACCCATCTTTCACTGGTTTCACCAGTTTAATAAATAATATTCATTACCACTTAATTAGGATGGATAGAAATCAAGACCAACTAATGCCAATTGAAGCTTTAAGATATTATGGCTCTTGTTTATTCTGGCTGAGAGTTGTTAAGCTTAAGGACTTATTTGATGTTCAACTCACTGAAGAAGAAGAAGACCTTTATTTTTATTGTTCAAGAGCCAATCTAACAATACCAGAACCATTATTTTTGGGATTACAGGCAATTGGAAAGATCACTACGAAGACAGGAGTGGTTTTTGAGCCGACATTCCCCCCTCTAGCTACAAAATGCACAAATGGTATTCCAGGTTCGTACGGTGTTGTTGACGAAGAAAATCACCACTGGTATGAAGACTACCCTGTGATAGGTCCCGCTTACGAAGCGTTATTTCACAAAGCCTTTTTTCCGGGGCCTGTAGAGTTATATGGTTCTGCGTTTGCTCCTCCCAATCTCAAAGTGAACTTTAATCTTCAAGGCTATGAACAGTCATCATCTAAGATAAACCGTCAAATCCTAAATTATTTTAAATACATAGGTGTTGCAGGAAATGTATTAGAAAAGATCAAAGACACTGGATTCATCCCATCTACCATAATGCACATATCTGATGATTTGAGTAAGCGTAAAGAATTTAGAAACTTTTACTTCTCAGATTTGACCATTGATGGTAATATAGCACAGCTGGTAGAAGCCCATCCTGAATTGGAGGACTATAACGAGAATGTTGCTGCTGCTGATCAGAAAATGACAATGCTTTGTTGCAGTGAGGAATCACAAGTGGAAGTCGGGATTTCTGCTGTCTATGGTCTTAATCAGTGGAAAGAAAATCTAAAATGCTCGGAACCTTGGGAAAAAGTTCGTCCTTGGAGTTGTGTGCAATTCACTGAATCTAATCAACCCTCTGAGAAATGGATATCCGAAAAGAACAAGTACCGTAACATTCCGGCTTGTTTTCTAGAAGAAAATTTCTACTCTCCGTCATTTGATGCAAGAAAAACCAGATCTAATGTTGTTTTTAAACTTCGTCTGTAAATATCTTCAAGTTTATCCATTTCACCATGGGGAGTTGTCAGGGCAAAGAACCTATAATTTAATCTAGTTTTATCATTTTGAAAGTATTATTAATTTTATCCTGATATCAGTAGCCAAGGTGAAAAGAGTTCCCATGATGGTGAAAATTATTGTAAACATAAATGATTAAATATGAACTACTGGAAATACTTTATAGAACCAAATTCAATTAAGGGCGATTATTAGATTTTATTAGATGTCAATAATGATCTTGTGTAACATATTATTTCATTTTTCTGTTTTATTTCTGTTGTCCATTTTTCTTAAAACGTTTGGCTATTTTGTTTAATATTTTATTTTAAGGTCCAGGAAAACTTTATTCTGATCGGTTACTATTGGGATAATGTTTGTAATACATAAATTTGATCAATGGTGTTAGTTTTTAATAAGACTATGAATTGTGCAGTGGTACTATTGGAACCAGTTAAGCTCAATGAATTATTAATCCTTACAAGAGAAATTACAAGAAAAAATGTGCTAGTTCCCCATGAGTTTCAAAACTAGACGTGCACAGACTCAATTCTGTAATTCAGTAATGAATGCAAAATATTGTCAATGCTTTTTCCCACACAATGTACAAAACAACGTCAAAAAATCTTAAGCTTGAATTTAAGTTTTGGTGGTGTTGCGACAATTATTTGGCTTTATTGAATACACTTTAACTGTCGATAACCTAGTAATTACAAGTGATTAGACTTAAGATTCAAACAAATTTAGTTATTTTATTTCATATTACACAGTTTAAAATTGATTTTTCAGGTAGCCATCGAAACCATGAATCGCAATAGTATGCGTAAACCGATAACCGAGTATAACTACCAAGTTTTTGCTGAGGCGCCATTGCTATGCCCTAGAAAGCGTGAACACAGATTCTACCCATCTTTTACTGGCTTCACCAGTTTAATAAATGACATTTATCACCAGTTATCGCAGAGTAATGGAGATCTAGACAGAGTAATACCAATTGAGGCTTTAAGTTATTATGGCTCTTGTTTGTTCTGGCTGAGAGCTATCAAGCTTAAGGTGTTGTTTCGTCATAAACTCACTGAAGAAGAATATCATCTCCGTGAATTATTTCGATCAGCTAAACTAACAATACCAGAACCATTATTTTTGGGATTACAAGCAATCGGAAAGATTACTACGAAGACAGGAGTGGTTTTTGAGCCGACATTCCCCCCTCTAGCTACAAAATGCACAAATGGTATTCCAGGTTCGTACGGTGTTGTTGACGAAGAAAATCACCACTGGTATGAAGACTACCCTGTGATAGGTCCCGCTTACGAAGCGTTAGTGAAACTAAGGGAAAAAGCATCTAACAAAAATCCGGTTGAGTCACAATATGCGTCTGTTTTTGCCCCTTCTGATCTCGAAGTGAACTTTAATCTTCAAGGGTATAGGCAGTTATCAACTATGAGACTATGTGATATGACGTATTCTTTGCAAACCTTCGGTATAACAAAAGATGATAGAGAAAACACTGGAATTTGCCGATCTACAATAATGGACATATCCGATTATTTGAAACGGGTTAATGCATTTAGAAACTTTTGCTTCTCGGACTTGACCAGTGAAGGTAATATAGCACAGCTGATAGAAGCCCATCCACTCCTTGAGGATTATAATAAAGATTTCGCTGCCGCTGATCAGATGATGACAATGCATTGCTACAGTAAGGAATCACAAGTGGAAGTCGGGATTTCAGCTGTCTATGGTCTTAACTTGTGGAAAGAAAATCTAAAATGCTCAGAACCTTGGGAACAAGTCCGTCCTTGGAGTTGTGTGCAATTCACTGAATCTAATCAACCCTCTGAGAAATGGATATCCGAAAGGAACAAGTACCGTAACATTCCCGCTTGTTTTCAAGCAGAAAATTTCTACTCTATGTCATTTAATGTAGGGATTAGCAGATCTGATGTTGTTATTAAACTTCGTCTGTAAATATCTCAACGCTTATCCCATTTCACCATGGGGAGTTGTCAGGGCAAAGACTTTTGAACCTATAATTGCATCTAATTTTATCATTTTGAAAGTAATGGTGAATAGCCAAGCTGAAAAGAGTTCTCATAATGTTGGGAATTATTGTAAACATAAATGCTTAAGTATGAACTACTGGAAATACTTTATAGAACCAAATTCAATCAAGGGTGATTAGAACTAACTGTTATTAGATGTCAATAATGATCTTGTGTAACATATTATTTCATTTTTAACAAAGACTGTTTTATTTCTCCAGTCCAGTTTTCTGAAAACATTTGGCTATTTTGTTAAATATTTTATTTTAAGGTTCAGGAAAGCTTCATTCTGAACTATTACTATTAGGATAATGCTTGTAATAGGTAAATTTGATCAATGGTGTTAGTTTTTAATAAGACTATGAACTGTGCAGTGGTACTATTGGAACCAGTTAAGCTCAATGAAGTATTAATCCTTACAAGAAGAATTAATCTGGACAGTTTTTTAAAGTCCTGTTTGTTGATTTTGTAGAACCTCGATAACAATATTGTAATGGGGATAATTAAATAAGACAAAGTTGACTTCTTATATCAATGTTTGCAATAACATGTAATTAGGTTTAAAATAAATTTAAGGTGATTTGAAAATGACACTTGTTATCAAGGATGTCTTGTTTCCAAGGGTCTTGTTATCGAGGTTCTACTCTAGTAATATTTAGATTTTTTTATGTATACTGTTGTGACTGAATTTTATCTCGCATTGAAGCGGTTTTTGTTAACCTAAACATCTTAGAAGGATTCTTGTTTTAAGTTTTTTATGCCTAAGTTGCTTCAATAAACTTTTTTATTCAATACATTATTTAATAGCCTAGTTTTTCTCCTCTCCAAAATTAGGCCTCCAGCTTCACTGTAGGCAATGTAAATTTTTCACTTGACAGTTTCATACTTAAAAGATTACAATGATTTATGACTATTATATAACTTATAACTTAATTGTGAAACCATCATATTAATTGCCTCCCATACTATAAGTGACAACACTTTTGTTTATATGTCTGAATGGATGTCATTATTACACTAATAGGCCTACTTCTTTTGGAACAAAGTTGTTACCAACCCCAATTTTGAAAATTCATTCTCTAACAAAACATTCAATCAATTATATCCATTATTTAAGAGGGGGGCGCCACTATGTGCTTATTTTAGTGGAATCCGAACCACGTTTTTTTTTTCTTGTAATTAACGTATTGGTCTAATTATCAGGGTAGTAAATATTGAACATTTGTCGTAGACAGAATGTTACCAACAAAAGTCTTGGCTTTAAAAAAGTACAGTAAACTTTTGTTCACAAGTTCTTTTCGAAAATCTAATTACTTTTGTAAACACTGAAAAACTGTTTAAACAATTTGAACAAAACCAAAATATCTTTGGATTGTCTAAAACACATGTTATAAACAATAGATTTAGTCTTAAATCTATTCCACTCTTGAATCACAAAACTATTTTTAGATTGAATATCAGCATCGTAAAAAGTCAAAGATTCTGAACACAAACATTCTGTAAACATGATGTTCTACGAGTTCAGTGATATTTGTGAAAAAATAAGCTTGGCTCGAAGAGATAAACGAGTTGCTGTCTTACAGAAGTTTATTTCTGACTACAGATCTACAAATGTAAGTATAATTTTAGTAATACCCTTTCTTTGTTCTTGATATAGTAGTTTACCATCCTGTTTTATCAACCCGTGTGGCATCTTCAAGGGGGTCTTCTTCTTATACTATCTTCTTACACCTTTACGCAACACTAACCTCTAAAATTACAAAACATTTACACACAATGTTTTGTGGTGTCACAGTTGGGCTGAACAGGTAAAACAACAACGGATTATGGTGGCGAAGGTGTTTCTTCATTAGTTACATTTCTTTGGCAAGGGTTGTTGGTATTTGCCACGGTTGGCGGCTGAGTAGTGATACTGATACCCGTTCGGCTGGATCTCAATACCAGTGACTTTGTGTGTAAATTATTTGCAATGTTATCGACGTTAGTGTTAGTGAAGTAAGTAGTATAAGACCCCATGAAAATGCAACACTGGTGGTGAAATTTGCATAGGGTGATAAACAACCTAGAACACATAACATGAAATATAAGAAAACACACAAAATACTCTGCCACAGCATACCTGCTGACTAAGCGATTTTAATTTGTCTGATTGGATTCTTAACTCAAACATTTCCTTGAACATAACAAATTTCTCCCCTTTTAAATAACCATGTTTAATGAGCACGTAGGTTTGCTGTTAGAGAGTAGGAAAATGTGTTTTTAGCGAATTTCCCTATAGGGAAGTAGCTATTACCGTAGGTGGCACGGTAAGACCTAGACCCGGGACCGATTTACTTTTTCATTTTGATGTCCCCAGAGGCCAAAAACACCATTCGTTCAAATTTTTATATATATATATATATATATACGTCCGTGAACGCGATAACTTGAGTAATTTTTGTCCGATTTTGATGAAATTTGGTTTAAAGGTGTAAAGCGGGATAAACTTGAATGAGTTCGCGAACCAGCACGATCGGACCATGGGAACGGGGCTTTACGGGGGGTTTTATGGGGTAAAAATTGGTTTTTCTCACTTTTGACCCTCAAAACACAAAATTTCCCGATTTCTCTTTAGACCTTTTTAAAGAGCTTAAAAAAACAAATAATTAAGTATATAAAAGTATTTTTGTTCGATTATTAGTAACGGAGAAAATTAAAAAAATTGTAAATTTCAAATTCCCATGTTATTCTTATGGAGAATACTGTCAAATGTTGTAGTTTGCTTGTTTATGGATATATTTTGGTCAAACTTGGCAAATTTATTTATTTTGTACTAAGCTATCAATATTTTACTCAAAAACACACTTTATTAGTTTCCTTGTAGCAGCAAACCTAGGTACTCATTAAACCTAATGTTATTAAAATATATTTAACTGAAAATCAATTCAGACAAATGGAAATTCGCTTAGTCGGCAGGTTTGCTGCGGCGGGGGTATTTTTTATATAAATACATAATTTGGTGTGAAATAAACAAATTTGCCACATTTTATCAAAATATATCTATAAACAAGCAAACTTCAAAGGATTACTTGTTTATTCTCAATAAGAATAAGGTGATTTTAAATTTTGTAGTTTGGAATTTCCTCCCTAACTATTGAGTGTACAATTACCCTTCAATATACTTAATTATTTGCTTTCTTTTTCTTTTCTTAACATAATGTATTTTAAGAATGCTAAATTTGATATTTTGATTATAAAAAATGGGAAAAATTTTCACTGCTTGAAACTGTTCCCAAAGTCTGATATTACTGGTTTAGCTTCTTCACCAACTTTCATAGGTACCAAATTTCATCAAAATGAGAACACAAGGCTCAATTTGTTGTTTGCATGGACACACACACTGATAATGTATTTAAATTTCAACCAACAGTGTTTTTGGCCTCTGGGGACATCAAAATGAAAATTTTATTTGTTCCCAAGGTCATATAAATTAAAAGCTTCTTTCCAATAGGAAAAATCCACTAAAAATAGTAGTAACTATAATTTAAAGTTCTTGATTCTAGGAGAATCTAAAAAATTGCAACAGGATTAGGTTTGGTTGTAAGATTTAATTTGTGACAGAACCAAAAGCTCCCAAAAAGTAACAGTTTTTTTCTAATAAGCAGGAACATAAATTTAGTTTCATAGTTAAGGAAAATAAGTTTTATCTATAAGTGGATACTGGATAGTCTGGAAATCCTAAAATGGTGCAATTAGTTAAACTCTTGTATCATTTAAAACTTTAGAACCAATTCATTATGATAGAGATTAATATTGAATACATCCCTCAATATTCTCTAACATAATTTCTAAAATTTGAGATTTTCCTCTAAAACTTATGGGATTTATGACTGTTTGTTATACACGTCCATTGTACTTGTACAAACAATAAAAAAATATATATTTTTTTTTTAAATGTCCAAACATGTACCTATCCAAACTCCTTGCTGATTATTAAAAACATAATTTATTTTGATGTTTCTTTAAATCATCCTAAAAAAAAATTCTTTGAGTCCAGTTGGGCAAATCGCCTAAACATGTTTTCTCACCTACATAAAATACCCAGGTCAATACAGTATTATTATTCTAGTCAGAGAAGCTAGTATATATTTGTACTATGTTTATACACAACATTGTGTTATGATTGTCATTCATAGCCAACCAGCTTCTACCCAGTGCTGCGTCTGTTACTGCCCAAGTTTGACCGCCAACGTGATGCGTATGGAATCAAAGAGACAGTTCTTGCCAGGATTTACATCCGTAATTCTCTGTCTACATCCGGACAGTACGGACGCTCTCAAATTGAAAAACTTTCGGTAATATTTTCATTTATTTGTCATAAAATATAAAACTCCAGATATTACCAATCATAGCTGGGTGTGTGATATTATAAAAATAATGAATTTAGATGATTGGGGAAGGGTAAGATCATGGGCGTCCTCTATATAGGCTGAGTGGTGGGAGGAGGTTAAGACTCCCTTCATAAGCTAAAACCCAGCTATTGTAGCACAGGTACGTAGCCGAAGGATGAGATAGACAGGATAACGAAGAAAAAAAGAATGCTCCAGGAAGTCAATCTGGAAAATAATTCAGAAGCAGAAGGTCCCTAGGAAAGCCCATAGCTGAGCTATTAGGACCAAGTAGTACACCTAAGGTGAGTGGAAAAGAGGATGGAAGAAGCAAGAGATAGGGATGAATGGAAACATTGATTTAGGAAGCTTAAGTACCACTTGGGCTACGAGTGGCCACAGCAGTAAGTTCTCAATTTTGAAAGCAGAAAAATAAACAATAAATTTACAACTCAAAATTAGTAGGCCTAAATTAGCCATGTTTTACCTGAATTTTAAATATTTTCCAAGAAGGAACCCCAAGTCTCTTTAATGGTAATTATTTCATATCCCCCAGATGGACGCCCATGGATAAGATGGTTTTCATCCATGATTTTTCAATGTCAATGATGAACGTTTGCTGAATTTTTAACTTTTAAATACCCTGAGCAATATGAACCCTTCAATCCAGCAATTTACTTTCAATGTATTTTTCTACAATGCATACAATTTGAGCTTGCAAAAATACCATTTGATTCTTATTCACACAATAAAAACCTCATATGCAGTATCAGCTGATCGGCAATGAAAGTTATGGAAATAGGGATACCAATTTATGAGCTAGTCCTTAAACACTGTCCTTCGCTAATTAAATTGGGTTGCGTTTAAAAAAACACCCTATACTGTACTTGAATCCTTAATAATAAAAATTTATTTGAAATACTGTATACTTAATAAGTTGATAGGTGGGGTCTATAATCATGTTTAAGTAGATATTTAAGTAAAGCTCACATTTATATTGCTACGATGTAGAGCGCCCAAGAATGCAGGTGACAGTGCCGGCGACTTTGGGGACGTAGCTTACTGGGTGCTGCGCAGCCGATGCTCCACAGGGCGAGAACTGTCAATGGACGATGTCCACCGCCATCTGGATAATATCGCTCTCCACCACGCTGACAGGAAGCCAAGTGAGTTCACAAAGGGTAAAACTATGGTATTCCGAAAATAAAGCTGTTCTACACTTCTTTTATACATCTCTTTTCTGCTGTTGACTGGATGTCCAAACTTTTCTCAGCATAGAAAAAATCTGCACAACGCATGTTAGCACAGAACAAAATTTGTCATTGGATGATTAAATCTGTCTTAAACCTCAAAAATTAAGTTTTTAATTTAAAATTTTAACCTACTAAATTTCACATATAGTGTTTTTTGTATTTTTCTTAAAAAGAGGCTCCCAACCTCTATAAAAAAAGTAGGGATGGTCAAGTCTCGAAATTTCGGGAAATTTTCGGGAAATTTTCAATCTTGTTACACGAGACAAGATTACTTTTTGGCCGAGATTTTTATCGAGACGAGAATAAAAAAAAAAAAAAAAAAATTAAAAAACGCCTGCAGAAAGTCAATGCAATACCCGCAATACAGGAGCGTGTTGTAGTTGCGTTTCCTTTTCGAAGGCGTTCTTATTTAATTAATTCTTTTAATGTAAATATTACTTTAATTCTTTTAATGTAAATATTACTTTCATTATTTTAATAATATTACTTTAATAACATTTGAGAAGTTTTGTTAGGTGTAAGCAGTGTGAGGAATGTTTTATTACTATAAAAAAAGTCAAAACAAGTAACTATTTTATAAAAATTAATATTGCTTTTATTTTATGATTTATTTTATTTTAGGATAAGTTGAACTCTATCCTAACTGATATCACCATGTTTCCTAATCGTAGGCATTTTTAATAAGTTAGGCGTGATTAATAAAAAAATGTTATGCTGATGTTATTTAATGAAAGATTGTAAATATTCTTGCCTATTATCATTATTTTAGTATTTAAACAGTCATCTAACAATGTTACAAAATCAGGTAAAAATTTTGAACGTGCATTTCCCGTTGTGTATGAGAAGAGAAATCTCGTCTCGATCTCGTCTCGAAATTTTATGAGAAATAAAAATCTCGTCTCGTCTCGTCTCGAACTAAAAATCCAATCTCGTCCATCCCTAAAAAAAAAGGTTCTTACCTATTTGGGAGTTTGATAACTTCCCTTGTTTTGCCAGGAGACGTGGACAGGGAGCTGGAGGCAATGTTGCACCGTATGACAGCTCTGGAGCAGAAGTGGCTCATCCGGATAGTCCTGAAGGATATGAAGCTGGGACTGGGAACCAAGAGGATACTCTCCGTGTACCATCCGGATGCCCAGGAGGTCTATGATTTCACCCACAGTCTCCAACAGGTTACAGGTTTTTTACATGACTCTAGCTCAGGATTGTTTTTCACATTACTTCAGGCTAAGCCTACAGGTTTTGCAGAATTACCTCTTAGGTAAAATCCCAGTGTTGGTGGGATTTGAAACCGGAACCTCGGGAATTTTGACATGCAAACTAGGCATTCAAACTCGTTGTCGTGCTCGTTCCCTGCTATGGGCGGATGTTAGAGTGGTTGAGGTACAAACCGTGGTTGGGCTTGTATGCCATTAGTATAACCTTTAAGACCATGTTAAATCTTCAAATTCAAATTCTTTGACTTTTGGGTACTGAAAACATCTCATAAAGACCATTCTTTATAAAAAAGAACCTAGTTGAATGAACCACTCTCAGAAAGAACTAAGTACAATACAAAAATGTAAACGAGTGTGATTTTGGCCTCTGGGTACATCAAAACGAAATAGTAAATCAGTCCCGGGCCTACCATGAGACAGACCTACGGCCATAACTTATTCCCTATTTTTGTGTAACTCGGTAAAATTAATTAAAATCAAGAATGATATTTTTTATATTAATTTTTTTGTTCCACTGTAAAATTTCAAAATGCATCCATTTAAAGTCAAACTCCACAAAAACGAGTGGTTCAATCAAAATTTTGCACATCACATCTAAAGAAGTTTTAAATACAAATTCAATGGCACTTTGAATGTAAAAATCTGTCAGTAAATAAACTAGTTGATGGCAATTTTAATAATGAGAGCTTCTGGAACAAATATTATTCTAGATTTCCTTTTCATTTTTACCCATAAAACCCTTTCCCGGAATTTGGCACTTTATTTACTGCACACCCTGTATTTTGTAACCTTAGCTAACATACAAATCACTCTCTTAGGTCTGTGAGAAGCTAACTGATCCTACACAGCCGTTACACGAAGTAGAAGTAACGTTGTTCAACTCGTGTCATCCCATGTTAGCCGTGCGTTGCGACGTACAGAACATTTCTCGCTACTTCTACAGACGTCCGGGTCCACGATATGTGGAGACAAAAATGGACGGAGAGAGGAGTCAGCTCCACTACGCAGACGGACAGTTCAAGTTCTTCTCCAGGTACATGTTTATATAATTGGATAAGCTTATATCGCGAGGGTTCAATCATAAAAGTCAGCACCTTGGTTGGTCAAGAACTCATGTTACAAACACCACATTGATTCTGCATGTAAAAAAGATCAGACAGAATTTTCAAAAAAATATGTACTTCTTACTGCTTTTACAGTGTTCTTTATCAACTCATTTTAAATGCAGTTGCACTATGGGTTGGTAAAAGTTCAAGAACCCGCTTCCTTTTCTACCTGCAAAGGAGGGCCAATCGTCACCTACAAGGGATCTAGGGCTTTTGCTACAATCATATTTGTTGACAAGTGTGCTTAGATAAAAAATTATATTATTTTCCCACATTTATGTTCTGAAGCCCTCACTTTTCATGTAAAATTATTTTCAACGTATTGAGATTTTCAATTGGTAAGGAATTATTAGAATCATCACAATTCCTTGACCACAACACGACTGACGATTGAGTTTTAGGGAAAATAGAAAATATCATAAACTGAAATAAAGAAGATAGCAGCTACTTTATCATAGAAGAAGTCCAGGTTGGCCATAAAACACAAAATGTTCGTTCCCTGAGGGGACTTTTTGAAGTGTAGAGAAAGAGAGTTTGAACTGTTCAACTTTCAGTATGAACTCTCTTTTTCCTTCTCTTCACTTGATTAAGTCTCCTAGAGGACAACACATTTTATGTTTTATGTGTCTTCTGTGTGCTCTATGGCCTACCTGTACTTCTGAGGTAAGCTAGATGCTATCCCCTTCAATTCAAAAGTATTCTACAATTCAAAATCCTGGCCAAAAGCCTTTCCTTGATCAAAAATACCCTGGAATATATGTGTTTAAATGTTATCAAAACCTCTTAGGAATGGATACGAGTTTACGGATGCATTCGGAAGCAATGAAGCGACAGGATCTATTACTCCTTATCTGATCAAACAGTTCAAATCCGGAGTGAAGAATTGCATCTTGGATGGAGAAATGATGCCTTGGAACACTAAGTACAGGTGTTTTGGAACCAAAGGTACACTAGTTCATTCCACAATAATCGGAAATTAGTAGGTAGTGAAAAAAAGACTGCGATAATGAATGGGAAAAATCCGTCAGAAAAATATCTATGTGTAGGTTTGCAAAGTTTTCTTTTAAAGTATACCTTACTCAAAAGTAACAATAAGTATACAAAGTGGTAGTTTTGATGCCATGAGGGTAGGATCGAATCAAATTCCAGATCCTAAAACATTGTAAAAACTTTTTTGCTAATTGTGATGGTAAATGCCCACAATAACCTCTTAAACAACTTACCTTCACAAAAAATGACACTAATGTTTCATGAATGATTCTCACCGAGTCGTAACATTGCAGGAATGAATTTGGACGTGAAGTCTTTAAGGGTTGGAAATGTCCACCAGCCATGCTTCTGTGTGTTTGACCTGTTGTACTTGAACGGTGCAGTGTTGACGAACCGTCCACTCAGTGATAGGTTGGCAGCTCTGGAGCAAGTGTTTACACCTTGCGAGGGCATCTTCATAAGCACACCTCGCACCGTCGTCAACAACGGGTACGTAGAAATTACGAAGCGGATTTGATGATTTAATCCTGTAGACTCTTTGAGAATAGTACGGTACCTCCACTATCCCACTCCACTTCATTCTGTTACAGCTTTCTTGATGCCTTCCATTTTCACTCTTTTGCTCTTCCAACAGTGTCCTAATCCATATATTCCCTGTATTCTCTAACTCTTCTAAGGTTTTTTTTATGAGGTTGGCGGCTTCTTTTAACCTTGCATTTGCCCGTCCACATAGACTACAGACCTGTGGGTGGATCGTTTACAGCAAAGCAAGGGGTGAGCCGGTACAGTACAAAGGTGAACTGTACTGATAAATTTTAGTGGCAGTCACCAGGATCCGAACCCACGACATCGCTGCCTTGGACCACCACTGTACAAACACTTTTTGGAGCAAATATGCTACACGCTCTTGGTGTGAATTGTAAATTTTGAACAAAGTTTGGGCTTTTAGACAGCCAAAAATATATATTTTTTAAATATATTTAAAAATATTTAAAAATATTTATATTAAAATTATTTGCAAAAATGTGTCTTTTCCTGATTATTTGAGCAAGATATCACATCCGCCCCCTGGAAATATTTCCTCTGGGTTCCCTTGTTTGCCACCCAAAAAAGTAGTTAAACTATTAAAATATGTATTTATTAATTTTTTGTTTCTCAATGTTTACAGAGAAGAGGTTTTGCAAGAGCTGAACCTTGCCATTGACCGTCTGGAGGAAGGGATTGTGGTCAAAGACCCGAACTCCATCTATAAACCTAACTCCAGGAAAGAGGACTGGATAAAAATCAAACCAGAGGTAGGCATCACTGTTTCTTTCGGCCTTTAGAAAATCACTTGTAGGTAAAAAATAATGTAGACTTCAGAAGTGTCTTCGAGGCAATAATTTACTATGCGAAAGGTTTAAAAACCAAAAGGCTGAATTATAAGAGGCAAACCCTTGTATTAATTAAGTTTTAAAGATTTGCTTGGACACAGGATGTTTTGGATGTAATTTACCCCAACCACAAATGCGCTCTGGCATTCCTAGATGAAATTGTTCCGTCCTGGATGGTCAACATTATTTCGAGGAATCGCAACTCTTGTCAGGTCAATAATTTGTATCTGCAATAGCAATGGTGTGTTACTTAGGTTGCCTAACCTGATTTGGAAAACAAAAATATTTGTAAACAAGTGGGAGATTTGAGGTTATGTTTTGGATCAAAATGCCTTACCTTATTGTGCACCTTATGTGACCTTATTGCTTATGACCAAGGGAAATAATCCGATAAATAGGTTATTGTCCTTCCATCGTTTCTGAGCAGGAAGACCAAGATTCAAGACAAATAATAATGAATAAGGAAGTTATGGTTGTTTTTGTAAGTCACTAAAAGAGCTAAAAATAGTAATTCCAGCATGTAATAAAGTAGTGCAATTTCAGTATGCCAATGGTTTGAAAGTAACAATGTATAAATAATCACAGTTATCTTTTAGGACGATATTATTATAGAATCAATCACTTTTATTTGCTTTTTTTGTCTCAGTACACTGCAGGAGCCATGGTGGAGTTGGATCTGCTCATTGTGGGAGGCTACTACGGCGGGGGCAGAAGACGGGGCCTCATCAGTCACTTCCTACTAGGGGTCGCCCAACCCCCACCTGATGGTCCAGGTGACGTAACTTTACCACTGTTTATGAAAGATACTGTATTCAAAGTTTTTAAATTGAAGCTTCAGTTAAATTGTTTCTCATAATAACACCCAAACTAAAACAACTGTCTAACCTGTGTCATTTTTCTATCACGTTTAAAAAATAGGAAGTTTTTATGGCTCTTTGAGACCTGGAATCTGAAATATTGAAAATGTATACAAATTTAAATATACTCCATGTTTAACAGGAGGGGTGCCAGTAGTGTTTGAGTCTGTGACAAGGGTAGGCTCAGGCTGTACACTGGATGAGTTGTCAGAACTGAGTCGTAAACTGGAGCCGCACTGGCGTCGTACCAAACCTGGCTACGTTCCTCCGTCACACCTTTGGACAAGGGAGAGACCGGAACTGTGGCTTGAACCTATGGATTCTGTCATTGTCCAAGTAAGGTCTCAGCAATACAATGTTCACAAAATCTTGCTAGAGATAATTTATGGTATAACATACACATCGATCTCCGTTAATTAAGGTTCCTAAAGCTCCCCCAACTTTAGCCCTTTAGCCTAAAGGGCTAAAGTTGGGGGAAAACGAGCTAGTTCAACTTTGACACTGTTACTGTGTTCTTTACTTCATCTACCATTATTCTAGCCAACTCCTACTCCTATGTGACAATTAGTCTCGTCATAGTAGTTAACTACATAATAAATACGAGGGTTGCCTGTTAATTAAGGTTTCTTGAGAAATCCAGTTGCAGTCAAAAGAGCTAGTTCAATCCACCCTGAAGGAATATTATATTATGAATAACCGTAACAACTACTTATCAATATATCCCTAGCTATCCCATCTAATCGCCTTCACAGAACCTAAAAGTTACTATAGTTTACATAAAGTTATCCTTTCAGTAAAGCTTGGCTAAAAAGTTGGTGTATTCAACATAAATCAGGAATTTACATCAGTACGCTGTCAACGGCTCAGTGATGTTCGTTTTTATTCCAAAACTGCCTACATCTTTAACATTGGAATAGAACGTCTAGTTATCATTATCCTTGGTCAACTCACTGTGTTGTCCCAGGTGAAGGCGTCCGAGGTGGTGCCCAGCGACTTTTACCAGACTGGCTTCACCTTGCGTTTCCCCCGGATTGAGAAAGTGAGATACGACAAGCCGTGGTCCGACTGTCTCACCACCGTGGAGTTTACACGGTTAAGAGAGGTCAGTTCTTTCCTCTTGGATAATATGAATTATTACTTTAAATTAAAAACTGTGTCTTGCCTTTCTATGCGAATGCATATATGGATGTTTGCTAAGCTTTAGTACAAATGTGTGACTTCAGTGACCTTTTGCAAAGAATTGTCCATAATTTTTGAATTTAGGTATAGAAAATCTATGTTGTTCCTTTAATTTAAGAAACCATGAACTGGTCATTTACTAAATAATCAAAAAATATTAACAATAAATATTGCTTTTCCATCATGCTTCTAATTTTGGCTTACGAACAAATTAATTCCATTATACTTTTGATGAAAAATCTGTAGGTGAAATGTGTGTGTGATTTTGCTGTATATAGTGTATAGTTTCTTTTCGTCCTAGGATGCTGGGCTCTAGCCCGGTATTTTTTTTTTTTTTTTTGAGCTGGACCTGGAGGTTGTGGCATTATCACTTAAAAAATATCCACTGGTGATTGGCTGGATTTGAACCTGGGATCTCGGGAATAGAAGTCCTGCGCTCTACCACTAGACCAACTCACTCCCAATGATGTATAATATAGTCTCTACATTAGTCGATAGCATTTGTATCGCTACAGAGTGCGTACGGGAGTCTGGTGAACGACCATATCACGCAGCAATCTCCTCGCGCAAGGAAGCGTCGAGCTCCAAGAGACGAGCGCTCGATTGGCACTCAGTTCCTTAACAATCAGTTGCACTCAGTGTCGTCACTCAGTCAGATGTTAAACGGACTGGAGATCTGTGTACTTACGGGAACACCGGAAATGTCTAAACAACAGTTGGAACTGAAGGTCAAGGAAAGTGGTGGCACTGTTGTGTTGAACCCAGGTGAGATTTTCACGCTTTGGTATGATTTTGTTTCAAGGTAAAAGAGGTTAGTCAATTTATTTCTCAAGATTATTTATTCCAGAATGAAGTAGGTAGTGTAATGACTCAAAATTCAATGTTTATAATTATAGTCCTTATTTTAATTTCAATCTCAATCTTGTTATATTTTCAATATTTATCCATGTCCATTGTTAATATTATTAAAACCATATTGTCTCAACATATATATAATTTAAAATCAAAAATTTATTCATTGGCTTATTCAAAAATTATTATTCAAAAACAAATCCTCCAATCAGAACACCATCCATCTGGGTTCAAGATTATTAATAAAATTCAACCATGTTTTTATTTATGTGAACCCCATAACTTGATATGATTTACAACAATGAAAAAGAGTGTGCAGTTGAAAAGCATCCAAGAAGAACATAAAAGTTTAAACTCTTAATTGTGAAAATAATTGTCATATTATAAAAGAAAGTAGTGTCAAAATTTCCAAATTTTACTGAAGAAAGAAGAATTTAAGCCTTTAAACTAAGAAGAAAATTATTATTACAGAAGATTGGTGAGAACAATCCATTTTTATTAAGTTATTGACTCAGACTATACTCTTCAAGCATCCATTTGGACCCAATTTACCTCTCTTAATTAAAATCAAAATCCTTCCTATTTAACTCATTGTTTCTAAAAGATTATTTAATTCATAACTTACCATAACTTACTTATTGAAAATTTTAATTTGAAATCTTTTGATTCGGCCAGCACGAATCCCCACCCCTGAACAATTTGTGTAACCCTATTTTAACCATTTAACTTATGTACCATTAAACCTTGTATTTTAAAACCTCTTTCCTTGTAATTATTATTGTTTAACTGAGATAAGATTAGAATACAAACCATATTTAAGGGTTTATTTCAGTAGGTCAATCTGAAATGTCCACTATACCAATCTTAAGAATGTTATTCACGTCAAAAAAATCCAAAAATTATTTAAATCCACACAAAAAATGTGGAGTAACGATTAACAAAACATTTGGAATTTGAATACCTATTTTAGGTGTAACAGTCACTATCATCATGTTACTCGTGTAGAATTGTTAATTCACCCAAAGCATTTTTATGTGCTACCGCTTTTCTACCTGCCGGGTACTATTTCTGGTGCTCACCCAATCGAGATAGTAAATTTGAATTACTGGTTGGGATGAAGAAAACTTGTTTAATGTTTATCTCTTTGTGCAACCCGGGATGAAGAAAACTTGTTTAATGTTTATCTCTTTGTGCAACCCACGTGTTACGAATGGAACTGACAAAAACAAGAGTACTCAGTGAAAGTAGTGACAATAATTTATTTGAACCATTTTGACTAACATCTTCTTTATAAGCCAACATAAACTCAACTCATTTGTTTACATTCTCTCCTTTAAATTAATAACATGTGTTTTAATTATTATGAAGCATACAATATTAACATTGACAACAGCTGGCAATTACCAGTAAGTTAAACCATTGACTATAGGTTAAACCAACACAGCATATATAACATCCTCCCACCCAAGTTAATTAACTTATGGTTGATTAACTTGTACTTTGGATCGTGTACTTCTTCTTGTAACTACTTTTCTCTCTTCTTTAGAGTTTATTTCCAATGGGTATAAACGTTGTACTGGGCGAATCAATTCATTGGTTGGTGTCTTCAATCTTACTGTGCGTACAATTCCATCTCTTCCTTTCATTACTTCAATGATTCTGGCAATCACCCAGTTTATCCGCTTGTCAAAGTCATTACCTATGAGTACTATTTCCCCCACTTCAGGTTCTCGGTAACTTTTGACATTATTATGGTGTGATAATTTACCAAGATACTCGATTCTGAATCTTGACTTCAGTCCTTCTCTTATTTTCTTTCTGTATTGAACCATGCCCTCGAGCCTGCCCCCAGACTAACGAAATGGAAGCGTGATCCATGCGCAGGCCCGAGGAGCGGCTCACAAAACTTTACTAAACAAAATGAGAACCATGGATGGAGGCTCAAGAACAACACGCCATTTGAGAGAAACGAGCTGTAATTAACCATTTAAAAGAACAACACAACAATAATTAACAATAATACATGAATTAAATACTCTCAATAAAACTTTAAAAAATTTTGATACCACTCTGACCTACTCACTTACAACATTAATTTAAAAAAAATTCAAAATAGGCTAATTTCAGTCAAAGTAAATTTAATCAGTTTTAACCTTTAAATTAACAAATTACAACAATGAAATATCTAATGACTCTTTTAATAAATTCATTTCATGGTAACTATAGAAAATTTAGGGGCCCCAAAATTGAAATTTAATAGAATATGTATTTGATAATATGATAGAATTTAAAAGTGTCAACAAATAGGCTAATACACTGAAAATAAAATTTTAAACAGATAACAATAAATATAACTTTGTAGGCCTATGACAACTAATACTGTAAATAGTCTCTTCCTTTTGTAGAATAAAACTATAAAACATAACAACAACAGCAACAATGGTAACTTGCGGTAGGGCGGTGTAGAATGTCACTACTTTCAGGCGGACAGCACCGGAGGGGAGATGCAGCAGGGCGGAGAGGGGGCCATAATTCAAGAAGCAGCCAGGGTGTTGCGAACTTCCCCTCTGCTGTGGTAGAACATGTCCATCTTAGTCCTCCTCACGGGCCCTGAGTAACAAACCCAGAAACACAGTAGTACCAGAAAGAGTTCAAGTCCATATCCGCAAAATTCACTGTCACACATTTCACTATTTTCACTGACTTCCAAAAATCCACAGATTAGGCCTAACATAATTTTTTCAAAAAAAATTATAAATTTTTAAAAGGTTTATCTCTCTTTAACAGCTCTTTATCAATATAAAACATTTCAAACAATAACAATTTTTAAATAAAACAACTAACAGGTTAAACAGTACAAGAATGGTAACATTAATATTTGCGGTAAAACCGTCAGCAGGCCAGACAGGTATGTGACAGTGGTAAATTTCACCAATAGAGAGAAAATATTTAAATTGCCTGGTCCAAAGTGGCCAGAAGAACAAGTTAACAATAAACAATTGACATTTAAACACAGAAAAATACTTTAAAATTGACAAAAAACGTTCCATACAAAAATTTTAGGCCTAACGCAACGACTCATGTATTTTTGCTAATTTCTCCAAAAGTTGTGATCCGAATTTGTTCGGAATGGTCTTAAAAGCTGGGGGAAATGTTCCAGCAGCTTCTCCAGACCATCCCAAACCTTAACTCAAAGGCTGAAACCAGTGGCCTTCCGTGTTACCCAGTTCAAACCTGAATGGAGAATTGCCAAACTAAAAATTACTGTAACTTTCTTAAAACTTGAGTAAAATGACTCAAACTTTCTGGGGAGCTTAAAGAGCAGTTAATACAACTTAATTTAACTAGTTTGGCAAGGACAAAGCAAAATAAAAGACTTTAACCTTACTTGACTGGGTAACACAAACTGAACATTTTACAAGACAAAACAACACTAAAAATTGTACGGGACACAGAGCAAAGGGCTACCAAAGGTAGTAGCCTAAGACAATTACATTTACTGAGCAAAAATTGTAAGCCTAGGCCTACCACAAAACAGTCAGAAGGACCCAAAAACTGACTTGGCAGTTTCTCTCAAATAGCGGCTTTCCAACAAACATTTCTCAGTCAATTCTAGGCCTAGCATTTCGGGCAAAGCCCTGAATTATACAAAACAACAGAGAACAGGGAAACTAACTATCAAAAGTCTTCCACGACCCCAAGACTAGGTTCCAGACCTAGTGCAACCATGTGCAGCTAACCTAAGTTTAGAAAAAAAAAGTGCAAACTCACCCAAAAGGCGCGCGTGGCGCACTAAATTTATTCCATGGTCGACGTTTGTCTCCTCTTGAACCAAATAGGGGCAATTAACATTAAAACCATGCCACAAACTTTAAGATGAAATCGGATAACCAAAAGAGCCGACCCGGAGTCGAGCAACGCCACACAACCTATGAGTTGCTGGCGGAAAAAGAGTAATAAGAACAAAACCCACAGCCTTGTTCGGGGTCGTGGAGTGAGAAACACTGAACTAGCCTACTATAAAAAAACACTTGAACCATTGATCATGAGTCGTGACACTCGCCCGGTGGAAATAGTCACGGCTCAACCTCCCTCCCCAAAAGAGGACACTCCTCTCCAAAAGGGACAAACAAACAAGCCTCTCCCCCACTTCCTGAAAAGAGATTGACCTGAAAGACAACTCAAGTGTCTGTGGTGGGGAACGCCAAGGGACTTCCAAACTGAGGGGAAAACTCACCCCCAGGGTTTGCTCTGGCCAGAGCTGGAAAATTTTGTGAGGGAAATTCCTTCGCAGAACACAGGGGACAGGAGAAGTGATCAGGTTCTCTGGCCCAGTGCACTTCCCACCCAGACACAAGAGGAAAGAAAATTGCCTACGGAAGAGTTCCGCGGAAGGGCTTGAGATGAGAAATGTGCGCCCTCCGGAACACTTTTCCAGTCCGCGGATCTCCAAGCTCCGCCGTGACAGGCGTCAAAAACCTCAGGAAGCGGTGGGGACCTGACCACCGATGACACAACTTTGCAGCTCTCTTGTCCACAGCCGAACTGGCTGGATGAGCTTTACAAAACACCAAATCCCCCACCTGGAAAGGGTTGTCTACTCTACCACGATTGTGCTTCCTCCGGACCAATTCCCTAGCTCTGATCAAGTTTCTCCTGGCCGCTTGCCAAGTTGCCTTGACATCAGCCGCACCAGGAGGTGGCAGAAGGTCGCCAATTCCCCACACATTCGCTAACGGGTTGTTAGGCGGATAGCCTAGAAACAGCTCGAAAGGGACCGCCTTGTGACTCTCATGGTGAGCAGTATTGAAAGCAAACTGAAGCCAAGGGAGTTCCTGATCCCAGGTGGTCTGCTTGTCAGCATGGAAAGCTATGAGAGCGGAACGAAGATTGCGATTGAACCTTTCAGCATGAGAAGGCTGTGGATAGTAAGGGGAAGTAGTCACATGGCGGATTCCGTGCCCAAAGCACATTCTTTTGAACAGATGGGAAACAAACTGTGTTCCGTTGTTGGAAACAATGGTGGCGGGTATTCCAAAATGTTGGAAGAGGTGAGTTCGAAGTACCTGCACGGTGAGCTGTGCAGTGGCATTCCTTAAGGGGAAAAGCCAACAAAACTTGGAGAAGGCATCCACACAAACAAGTAGGAACTTATTTCCTGACTTGCTACGCGGGAGAGGCCCTACATAGTCAATGAAAACCTTCTCCAAAGGTCTTTCCGCCACCTCAGATGACAACAAACCAAACTTAGAGTTTTGAGCGGGCTTGCTCAGTGAGCACGTTTGACAAGAACGCACCCTAGCAGCAAGATCCCGATCCATACCCTTCCAGATGAAGATTTCCCTAACCTTCGCAATGGTCTTGTGGATACCTAGATGCCCACCCACAGGAGAAGAATGAAAATACTCAAAGACCATAGGGATTAGAAGACTAGGCAGCACAACTTTAGGTTTACCTCGCTGCCGAGCGCGACAGCAAAGGGCACCCTGGGACAGAAAATATGGGGGGTGGGCTCCCCCATTTTGAAGCTCACCAATGATCTTTGCCAGCTCAGGATCCTTCAGCTGATGGGGAATGAAATCAGAAAAGGCGAGTGGAAACTCCAAGAGCACGGCACAACCCGGTTGCTCTTGGTCAGAAGGAGGATCGTCGGGTGAATGGTACATCCTAGATAGTGTGTCCGCAATCACGTTCTGTGTGCCTCGAACGTGTTGCACTTGGAACTTAAGGGACGATATTTGGACAACCCAACGACCAATTTTCCCAAGCTGGCGTGGATGTGCAAGAAGCCACGAGAGTGCCTGGTTGTCGGTTTCCAATAAAAACTCTTTGTGCTCCAAAAAGCGTCTGAATTTATTGACTCCAAACACGACAGCCAAACACTCGAGTTCATACACAGAAGAGCTTTTCTTTTCGCAGGGACTCAAAGTGCGTGAGGCGTACGCAATTGGCTGCCTAACACCATCCACCTCTTGTGACAACACAGCCGCAATTGCGACGGAGGAAGCATCTGTTTGCAAGACAAAGTTTTGATTGAAATCCGGCATTGCCAAAACAGGGGGCTGCATGATAGCCTCCTTGAGAAGGTCAAAAGACGTCTGCTGCGCTTCACCCCAGACAAACTTGGCGCCCTTCTTCCGAAGCTCATTGAGAGGAGCCGCCAATTCAGCAACATTGGGTATGAAGCGTCGGTAAAAACCTACCATGCCGATGAACCTAGCAATACCCTTGACATCTCTGGGAGGAGGAAACTCCCTGATAGCCTGGGTTCTAGCGGGGTCGATGCAGACGCCTCTATGAGAGATAAGATGACCAAGGAACGAAATTTCCGGCTTTGCAAAACTAACCTTGTCAGGATTCACGGTAAGGCCAGCCCTATTCAATCTACTCATGACTTCTTCAAGATGAATCAGGTGATCTTCGAAGCTCTCACTGTACACCAAGAGATCGTCGAGGTAATTGAACACAAACTTGAACTTGACATCATGAAAGATGGAATCAAGGAGTCTGGTGAGAGTCTGGGCCCCCACAGCAAGACCCATCGGAACTCTTGTGAACTGATACAAATTCCACGGAACGCAGAAAGCAGTGAGAGGTCGAGACTCAGGTTTCAAAGGAATCTGATGATAGGCCTGATTCAGATCAAAAACAGAAAAATACTTGGCCTTACCGAACCAATCAAACGCAGAATGCAAATCGGGGAGAGGCACAGAGTCGATTTCAATTTGCGCATTCAATTTGCGATAGTCCAAAACCATTCGGGACTTGCCATTGGGTTTTGGGACGAGAAAGGCTGGACTAGCGTAGCTCGAACGGGAAGGTTCAATGACACCATTTTCCAGAAGTTCGTCAATGATTTTTCTGAGAGTTTCCATTTTGGGTGGAGCTAATTTGTATGGGTGAGAGCGAACGGGACGGGTATCTGTTAGACGAATCTCGTACTCTAACAGGTTAGTGACTCCAAGCTTTGGCGTCAGCACATCTGGGAAACGAGAACACAAGGTTCTGATGGCTTCAGCCTCGCAAGTAGTCAGATGCCCTAACGGATCAATTGTTGGCTTGCTGGGTATCTCAGGCTCGACTACCGCAGCACCACCACCAATTTCATCAGCAAAAGATACTAATACCCGCCTCGCAAATCGGAAAAAACACTGACCTCTGCCTAAATCCAAAATTAGGCCAGTGTGCTTGATAAAATCCGCTCCCAAAATGACAGGGAAACAAAGGTCCTTAGCCACCCAAAAACTCCAAACCCAAGAAAAATGTTCAATTTTGAACTTGAAACGGGCTTCATAGATGATGGGAAGGGGTGAATTTGACGCAGTCCAGCAGATAGGGGTTTTTCGCTCAACTTGCTTGATAAGCCCAGACGATTCAAGTTTTTCAAAAAGGGACAAGGAAATGAGGCAACGGGCTGACCCAGAATCCACTAGGGCCTTCTGCACCGTGGAACCTATGAAGATGTTGAGACGTGGGCAAGTTGAGCGCGCCGCTTTCACGCCCATGGTAGCAAGGCCCGCAATCCCCCGCAGCAGAGGCTCGGTCACAGGCACAACACTCCCAGAAGGGGAGGCAACAGAAACATTAACTGACTTTAACTTAGAATTTGACTTACTTGAAAAAACTTTCGAATTATTGCCCTTTACATTATCACCAACAACCTCACAGGAAGGATTGGGCAATTTTTCCTCCTGTGAGCAAACTAGTTTTTTGGACCACGTCCAAAATTTCCACCTTGACGGCAATGCCGCCGAATGTGACCTGGTTGCCCACAACCAAAACAAACAACAGGTTGCCTCTGCCACTGCGGCGGTTCAGGACCCAACACTCCCACGGGTGCTACGACAGCATGATGACCAGCTAGGGGAAGATGCCCCGCCGCTTGGTCTCTCTGAAAATCAGCGTCCTGGACAGATCTCGAAAGGATGGAAAGTCTGTCCAGATCCGCAAAAGATGAAGGCCGTGGTGCAAAAACCAAACGGGAGCGTTCCTCAGGCTTCAACCCCTGAAGCACAATGTCAATGAGCTCAAGCTCACTGATCCCCAAACGCAAGACCCTTTCCACCGTGCGAATGTCCCCCACGTACTGGCTGAGAGACTCGGCTGGCTGCTGAGGACGAAAAACTCTCTCAACTTTCAGCTTCTCCATGACCCGACGGGGCATGAAAAGCTCCAAAACTTCTTTATGAAAAACATCAAAGGTGACGCCTCTGCGCAAACAATCAAGCAATCTGTCCCCCAACGGTTTCAGACAGTATGGAGCAATGAGTTCCATCAAAGTTGCGTCTGACATGCCAGGGTATTCACGCATGCGCAAAACACTCTCCAGAAAAAAACAAAGACCATTCACATCTAACCCGTCCACCGGCCGGAAACCACTCAGGACAGAGGCAAGGGGATGGGGAAGTTTGCCAAAGGAGTTAGAGATGGAAGGGGAACTATGAACTTGAGAAGGAAAGGGAGATGGGGACTGGACATTCAGCGTAGCCGCAGCCAAGGTGGACGTGTGAGAGGGGGACGGTGTGACATTTGCATTTGACATTTGAACATTTGCATTTGACATTTGAACATTTGCAGGCAACTGGAGCAGTGAACTTGGCGTAGGCGGAGCCTGGGGGGTACCCACTGGAGCCACAACTTCAACAACAGACTTTGGCACTTCGTTTGAAATTTCCAAAGAACGGTTGTCTTCAAAAATTTCAACTTTCTCTTTGACAGACTTTCCTGCCTTAATACTCTCCAAAATTCCTTCCAGCTCAAGAATTCTGGCTTCCACCCAGCTCTTGTCCTCATCTTGGATTTCAGGTTGCCCCAAAACCAAGAGTAGACGCTTACGCCAGTGCGTCAGCTGTGTGATAGCAGAACCCTTAGCTGAGCCCGTAGGCAAACTACTCCAACTATCAATTTCCCCACTTAGCTCTTCCATCCTCTCTTTACATGCCTCCAGTTCCTCATCCAAACTGAGCGACTCAACCCAAGCTTGAGGCATGCTAGCAATTTGTCGGAACTGTGTACGCAAAGTGCGTACATCAGTTCCAGGAGTCTCCCCCCGGGACCGCACCTCGTACACCAGCTCCGGCTTCCTCAAATATTCCGGCACAATTGACGCCATACCGAGTCTCAACCAGTACTTGACTCAAAACAGACAACAAAAATTGTTTCACAAAACAAACACAGAAATTTAATTCCTAAGGCTTCTGGACGTTGATGCCTACGCACCTGATGGGGCCCAAAAGAAGAACCTGCCCATTCATACCGCAAGTACCGCAAGAAAAAACAACAACAAATGACCCACGAACGTACACACACACAAACATACACCGATACATACACTAGACAACACCTAACACTTGTGTGATGGGGTGTACACACAAACCTTTTTTTTTTTTTTTTTTTTTGACACATGACCATGCTTTTGACACTCTTGCTCCCGAAGGATGCAAGTCATTACCACCGATTCCACCCGGTGCCTCGGCCAAAGGGCGAGCTCCTAATAAAATGTGTTTACGCCCCACCACAACAACAACACGACCTTTTTCCAAAACTGCCAGGCCAGAACATTTCCAAGAAACCAATCCATCCACGGCTCTTCAAAACAAAACAAAAAACAGAACGCGGACAGTGATCGCATCTCTAAGTATCCGAGTCGTGAAACCAAGTTTCACGACAAGGCACCCAGGACGCAACCCACTAACCACGCTCTGCTACCAGATGAACCATGCCCTCGAG
Organism: Macrosteles quadrilineatus; assembly: GCF_028750875.1. Taxonomy (NCBI): domain Eukaryota; kingdom Metazoa; phylum Arthropoda; class Insecta; order Hemiptera; family Cicadellidae; genus Macrosteles; species Macrosteles quadrilineatus. The sequence goes on from NW_026542599.1 coordinate 70,843,811, forward strand.
CCTGCCCCCAGACTAACGAAATGGAAGCGTGATCCATGCGCAGGCCCGAGGAGCGGCTCACAAAACTTTACTAAACAAAATGAGAACCATGGATGGAGGCTCAAGAACAACACGCCATTTGAGAGAAACGAGCTGTAATTAACCATTTAAAAGAACAACACAACAATAATTAACAATAATACATGAATTAAATACTCTCAATAAAACTTTAAAAAATTTTGATACCACTCTGACCTACTCACTTACAACATTAATTTAAAAAAAATTCAAAATAGGCTAATTTCAGTCAAAGTAAATTTAATCAGTTTTAACCTTTAAATTAACAAATTACAACAATGAAATATCTAATGACTCTTTTAATAAATTCATTTCATGGTAACTATAGAAAATTTAGGGGCCCCAAAATTGAAATTTAATAGAATATGTATTTGATAATATGATAGAATTTAAAAGTGTCAACAAATAGGCTAATACACTGAAAATAAAATTTTAAACAGATAACAATAAATATAACTTTGTAGGCCTATGACAACTAATACTGTAAATAGTCTCTTCCTTTTGTAGAATAAAACTATAAAACATAACAACAACAGCAACAATGGTAACTTGCGGTAGGGCGGTGTAGAATGTCACTACTTTCGGGCGGACAGCACCGGAGGGGAGATGCAGCAGGGCGGAGAGGGGGCCATAATTCAAGAAGCAGCCAGGGTGTTGCGAACTTCCCCTCTGCTGTGGTAGAACATGTCCATCTTAGTCCTCCTCACGGGCCCTGAGTAACAAACCCAGAAACACAGTAGTACCAGAAAGAGTTCAAGTCCATATCCGCAAAATTCACTGTCACACATTTCACTATTTTCACTGACTTCCAAAAATCCACAGATTAGGCCTAACATAATTTTTTCAAAAAAAATTATAAATTTTTAAAAGGTTTATCTCTCTTTAACAGCTCTTTATCAATATAAAACATTTCAAACAATAACAATTTTTAAATAAAACAACTAACAGGTTAAACAGTACAAGAATGGTAACATTAATATTTGCGGTAAAACCGTCAGCAGGCCAGACAGGTATGTGACAGTGGTAAATTTCACCAATAGAGAGAAAATATTTAAATTGCCTGGTCCAAAGTGGCCAGAAGAACAAGTTAACAATAAACAATTGACATTTAAACACAGAAAAATACTTTAAAATTGACAAAAAACGTTCCATACAAAAATTTTAGGCCTAACGCAACGACTCATGTATTTTTGCTAATTTCTCCAAAAGTTGTGATCCGAATTTGTTCGGAATGGTCTTAAAAGCTGGGGGAAATGTTCCAGCAGCTTCTCCAGACCATCCCAAACCTTAACTCAAAGGCTGAAACCAGTGGCCTTCCGTGTTACCCAGTTCAAACCTGAATGGAGAATTGCCAAACTAAAAATTACTGTAACTTTCTTAAAACTTGAGTAAAATGACTCAAACTTTCTGGGGAGCTTAAAGAGCAGTTAATACAACTTAATTTAACTAGTTTGGCAAGGACAAAGCAAAATAAAAGACTTTAACCTTACTTGACTGGGTAACACAAACTGAACATTTTACAAGACAAAACAACACTAAAAATTGTACGGGACACAGAGCAAAGGGCTACCAAAGGTAGTAGCCTAAGACAATTACATTTACTGAGCAAAAATTGTAAGCCTAGGCCTACCACAAAACAGTCAGAAGGACCCAAAAACTGACTTGGCAGTTTCTCTCAAATAGCGGCTTTCCAACAAACATTTCTCAGTCAATTCTAGGCCTAGCATTTCGGGCAAAGCCCTGAATTATACAAAACAACAGAGAACAGGGAAACTAACTATCAAAAGTCTTCCACGACCCCAAGACTAGGTTCCAGACCTAGTGCAACCATGTGCAGCTAACCTAAGTTTAGAAAAAAAAAGTGCAAACTCACCCAAAAGGCGCGCGTGGCGCACTAAATTTATTCCATGGTCGACGTTTGTCTCCTCTTGAACCAAATAGGGGCAATTAACATTAAAACCATGCCACAAACTTTAAGATGAAATCGGATAACCAAAAGAGCCGACCCGGAGTCGAGCAACGCCACACAACCTATGAGTTGCTGGCGGAAAAAGAGTAATAAGAACAAAACCCACAGCCTTGTTCGGGGTCGTGGAGTGAGAAACACTGAACTAGCCTACTATAAAAAAACACTTGAACCATTGATCATGAGTCGTGACACTCGCCCGGTGGAAATAGTCACGGCTCAGTATACAGCTTTCTTTGGTAAATTGATCTCCTCAATAGCGTCTAAGTCGGGTTGTCTCACATCGCTTATATCTTTCAAAAACATTGATGGAGTAATGGGACTCAACTCATTCAGATCATCCGACATGTCAGTAAGCAGTCGAGCATTGATGACACTTTCACATTCGCATAATGTAGTTGACATTTCTTCGTTGTTCAAACTAGTTTTCTTTAAAGCTCTCTTCGGAGCATGTTGATTGTTGGACTCCCACCCTTTAACATGTGCTGAAGCACCAAATACGGGTCTCACTGGTGAAGTCGCACTGTCCTCGATAACTGCTCTATGTGGTATGAAGTGCTTGATGTGATCTACCTCGTCACTCGGAACTGATTCAACGATTCCTTCAGTCTGCCAACTTCTAAACACTTGTTGATACTTATTGAAGTAACCACCATTTTTAGTTTTGTCAATCGTTGATTGAAGCCGTTTCTTTGAAAGTTCCAAGTTATTAGGAAGCATGTTACAATCCTCGACCCAAGGTAAGCACACTTCATAACGACCTTCGTTGTTAACACTCACCGTATTCCTAAAATGCTCTAGTGTCATCTCGTGTAACTCTTCTTTTGACTTCTGTTCTACGGGATCAGTAATACCAAGTGTCTCTAATTTCCAGAACATCGAAATATCCTCAGAAGGATCACTAAAAGAAAACATACTAACACATGATGTATTGCATTCTGCCTTACTGTTATCAGTTTCCACAACACTAGATAAGCGACCCATTATTGTCCAGCCTAGAAAGGTTTCCATTGCTACAAGTCCACTATTCAGCTGAACTTTGTTACCTGTGAACAACTTACCAGCAACATCTGCACCAATTAAAACTTCAATTTTACCTTCTGATCCAGCCACATCCGAAAGAACAATGTTAGCAGCTTCTATTTCCTTAAGTTCTGGACCTCTCCTAATACTAGGGATATTTTCACTTATAAGAGGTTGATCTAAAACCTTGAACCTACACTTATATTCATTATTCCTATTGGCAAGAATGATTTTAAACGTGTTATGTGAAACAACATCCGTCTTAACACCTCCAAAAAGTGAATGAGTTAAACTCTCTTGTCCCTCGGGATACATACCAATTTCAGATGCTGTGGACTCAAGAATATAAGATCTCATCGAACCTGTATCAATTAAGGCTCTAACAGGACGAATCAAACCTTCATGGATCAGATTGACCCTCAATGTCTGCAGATAAATCTGTGATTTTGTTTGTTGTCCTAAGTTAGATAGATCTTTGACCTCATTACCGGTACTCCTGTTTGATTTTTCTTGCAATTCTTGTTCCTTATTACACATCAAGGTAGGGAGTTTGCGGTAACAAATACTACATTTTAAAGGCCTTCTACAGAATTTTGATGTATGTCCCTGAAATAGACATGTAAAACAAGCTTTTTTATCCAAAACAATTTGTCTTTTTTTACTAAAATCCATTTTTTTGGCCTGAAGGCAATCTGCACTTTTGTGAGCTTCTGAACAGAATATACAATTGAACTCTTTTGACTTGTTAGTCAAGCAAGATGCTGAAGGCATATTGTTTGATGTTTTATCAATATTACTTCTAGGGCTTACCCTCTTACTCGTACCGTAACTAGTCTTAGCCAAAACAATTCTTTCTTCACCTTCAACTTCTGATTTGATGAACTGCCGCAATCTCTTCAATGTCTGCTCTTCTGTTTCTGATGATTCTTTATTCTCTCCATCTGAAGACAAACTGCATCTCTGCCAAGCTCTAAGAAGATCATCTGGTAAGCAGGATTCTACTAAAGGCAACAAAACACAAGCACATTTATCTGTTGTTACCTCTAAGCTTTCCAAGGCTCGTAGTTGACATTCTAATTTGTCGTAAAACTGCATCAGAGACAAACTATGTTCTGTGTTTTTCAGTACCAAAGCTAGCAGCTCCCTAACATATACTTGTACTAGAAGTCCATCCCGCCCAAATCTACCTTTAAGTTCCTCTAGAGCCTTAGGATAATTATCTGCTGTTGGTGGAAAACTCTTTACTACTTCATATGCTCTAGACCTAGGAATCATACTTTGTAACAAGTATTGGAACTTTTCTGCAGCATTTAAGGTCGGTTCCCTATCTATTGTTTGAAAAAGACTCCAGAAATGTAGCCAGTCCTTCGGATCTCCACCAAATTTGATCAATTCTACTTTTGGAAGTCTTACTGTGTTGTGCTTAGGTACTAAAGTGCTGTTGTTACTTACAGAATCGCCGAGAGAACGAGCTTCATCTTCTAATCTGTTACTTACTCGCAACTTGTATTTAATTAATCCATAAGCCTTCTTGTATTCATCCTGTTTTGCTAGTTCAGCTTCAATTTCTTCATCAGGTCGTTCTACAAGCATTAGATTCAATACTTCTTTATCAATTTCTTCCAACTCATTGTATCTTTGTTCTAATACGTCATAAAGAGCATTAGCTTCATCTAATTCTTCTTGACAAACTTCATTGAACTTTGATACTGATCTACTAAATGTTCTCAATGCCTTCCTTCTTTTTAACAAGGCTTCCATGATTCAAATAAAATCTATACTTTTCCAACAAATAACTTACTTCCACCAATGCCAACACGTTGGGCGCCACAATGTTACGAATGGAACTGACAAAAACAAGAGTACTCAGTGAAAGTAGTGACAATAATTTATTTGAACCATTTTGACTAACATCTTCTTTATAAGCTAACATAAACTCAACTCATTTGTTTACATTCTCTCCTTTAAATTAATAACATGTGTTTTAATTATTATGAAGCATACAATATTAACATTGACAACAGCTGGCAATTACCAGTAAGTTAAACCATTGACTATAGGTTAAACCAACACAGCATATATAACACCACGAGTGGGTCAGTATCACTGAGCTATAATTCTAACTGGAGGTAGCACTGAATGTCAAAGATGCGTGTCGCCAGCCGCCATGTTTGCGTGAGTCTGGTGTCATAAGAAGCCATATTATTGCTATAACTATTATTATACTTGGCTTAAAATACCTACTTTGTATGGTCGCCATTTCAAAGAAAATTATTAAAGTATTAAAAGTATTTAAGTATGACAAAAATACTCACTGCTATACCAACCTAGTTATAAGAAGCCATGTTATTGCTATGGTAAGAAAACTTACTGCTATACCAACCTAACAAAATCAGCGACTCGCTTTTGACAGACTTCTGCCATGGCAGTGCTACCTCCAGTTATAATTTTAGCTCAGTGGTCAGTATCAATGTTTTGGTAACTGTTGGCGTAAGCTATGTATTATTTCTTTGAACTTGTTTTTACTCAATAACTTGTAGCATGAGGAATGATTATTGTACAATCTCAGTCCAGTAAACAATGGAATTTTATGTTATAGTCATACAGTGTTTGGGGAGTATACAAATACAGTATTATCACTACGAGTTGAATACCTGCGGTTGAAATGTATTGATTTTGAAGGCTCATTTTTACTTCCCCCCTACACATAGTATATGGAGAAAATAAGGGTTTTTGACTAGCTAATGGGAGAAAGTATATGTTGGTTTGCTGATACCGTTTATTAACTGAATGTATGTAATTTAGAGATTAGAGATTATTTCCAAAGTTGAAAATAAGTTTTAAAATATTCTATTTCACTTTAAAGTCAAGAAAACATCACTCCTATTGGTGCATTACTTTGCCTGCACTGTTATAAAATTTTGCAGGTAAGACAACATACTGTGTTATTGTTGGGGAGGAAAACAATATTCGAGTAACTAACGTGTTGAAGAAAGGCTCGTACAACGTGATCCGAGCGAGCTGGCTAGTCCACAGCCTAGACGCAGGCCAACGTCTGTCTTGGACACCACGTGACATGATCAGCGCAGCGCCAGACACGGCCGTGTTGCTGGCGCAGCAGTTCGACCAGTACGGCGACAGCTACACAGACCCTGCCAACCTAGACAGCCTTAAACACACTATGGCTCAAGTGGTGAGGTTTTTTTTATTTTTATATTATTAAAGCAACTTTTTTCAAGTTGTTTTTTACAATTTTGTAAAATATTTGAATTGTAATATTTTTCCAAGACTAGTCGAATAGGATAGTGATCTCGGATGTGACGCACAGTCTAGGTTTTTAGAAATTTTGTTATTATAGTATAGTCTTACCTGAATGGGGAAGAGTTTCTGGCATTAGTTTCTGGCACAAAAAGCCAGACAATTTTCATTAAAGAACTTTTCAATAAGTACACAGGGTGTCCCGAAAGTAAACAGTTGAACTCAGGGAAATGGTTCTACGAGGTAAAATAAAAGTCAAGGATGAAATTTTTTCAAAATCGCATCATTAATCAAATATCTGCCGTTTAATATTTTTACATAAATATTTTTACCTTTGTGTTGTTCCAACTGATCTTTATGAAATTTTTACTTATCTTAAGGTAAAAGAGAACTATGTTAAAAACAAAAGATTAACTTGGTCCAATTCAAAATTTCAAAATGGTGGTCATTTAAATTTTTATAATTAAAATTAAAAAAAATTCTGATTTTATGAAAAAAAATTTGGAATTTACTATTTAGCATCTAAAATTTCCTATCAAAGGAAGCAAAGTTAAAAAAAATCACATAACAAATTGCTGAAATATCACAATTTTGGTTGTAAAATAAAATAAGACAAATTGAGGTGCAATCTGACCTGCTTAGCCTTATTCTACTCATTTTACAACTAAACTGAAGTTTTGCTATATTTACAAGACCCCTTGTATAGTGTTAAGTTTTGTGTTTCTTGTGTCATTTTGCACTCTTTCCTGTTCAGGTAAGCCCGATATCCTCCCAAAAAATTCTAAAAATATGGATTACTATGTGTGACATTGTTTTGGATATCAGTTTGAGGTTAGACATCCATTTGGAACATCTTCGTTTTTTAAACAAAAGATTCTATAGTTTATGTTTACCAAAGGTTGCCCTTTCCGGTTGAAAGTTGGGGTATTCAACGAAAGTCAGTTACTAACATTAACAATTAACACTCTTTGTCAGTGGCTTAATTCATTTGCTATCATTTTGATAATCGATTGAAAATTGTACTTTATTTTACAGGGAAAGAAGGACATCTCGTTGAAACAAATGGTTGAGCTTGATAAGATACTGTTCAACAAGTACAGTCCGTTCTCAGTGTTCCGTGGTTGTGTGGCGTGCTTTGACTGTCCCGAGGTTAGTACGACCATTACACTTGCAAAAGCTGGTATGTTTGATCAAATGTGTTGTGATACTGCTAAATAGCTCAGTGTATGTGGATTAATTGAATGTGACTAAATGCATCAGCTGATTTAATAAGTCAGCTGATTAAAAAAAATAACATAGAGCACAACAGTTTTACATTTTGACTGCTAATAATTAAAATTTTTTGTGTCAGACCTGAACTTTTAAAATAAAATTGATATTTAATAAATACCGAATACTTATTCAGTAAGGAGAAAAAATATATAAACATAAAGTAACCAGGAAGGGACGTCATGAAACTATAGGACGCTGGTCAAGCAAGCCCAGAAAACAACTTTTTGTTTGAGTGTTGTCAACGTTTGTTTTGTCATAGGAGGATTCTTCAGCCCCCAAGAACGATAGCCTCAGAATGTTGAGATATGATTTTGAGTTCCACGGAGGTGAAGTAACGTCCGATCTAACTCCACAGACTACTCATATAATACTAAACTCCAGGTACGTTTATGTACAACCTTGTTTTTTAGCAAGGTCATGCAAAATCCCCCTAAATTCAGAAAATAGTCAAATGCTAACTAGAGGTCCCGCTGGATGAATTACATAAAAATAATACGGAACATATTACAATCAGATGGTAAAAAATTTGAATGGATAGATTTTTTCCCTGAAATTTTGGGTGTTTTACAGAAAATAGGCCGAGTGAAGCGGATGTTTTACTTTTGCGATCACAGAACGCGTCTGCAAAGATTTCACAGTAAAAAATCTCACGCTTTCACAGTGATTACTGAAGATGATTATGATGCCTACACGACAGTGCGATATATTTACCATTTTGCCGCAATCACGGAATTTTATGATGATGTTTCCGTCACCTCAGGAGACAATGATGTTGTCTGCAAGACTGCAGAAGATGTTCAATTATGGTCCCACTTCAGGGTGATCTGTCTATGAGGATATTCTTTTATTGTTTTGTGTTCTACAGTAGACTCCCTCTTATCCGGACTCCTCGGGACCGATTTCAGTCCGCATAACGGTTTTTCCAGTTAAACCAATGTCCCCAAAAACTTGTTAAAACGGACTGTTTACTGTGATATTTGACTTAAATTTAGGAGAGCATTGTATTTAGACACGTGATCACTGGTCTCAAATCTTTCCCACGAGAACAGACATTTCAGTACTGCCCACTTCCTGCTGATCTAGTCCGATTAAGCCAATGTGCTGATCAAAATTGTCCGGTTAAAGAGATGTCATTTCTACCGAGTGTAGTCGGGTTAAACCGATGTCAGGTTAAAAGGTGTCCAGATAAGAGGGAGTCTACAGTAGTAGCTTTGAACAAATGTACTTTCGTGTAAATAAATTTAGCATTTGGTTGCCCTGTTGTCACTCAGAACCAATTTAGTCTAATTTGTAGAAATAAATTTATTTAGATACCAAAGAATTTGATGATACAACCATTTAGTAAGTTACTCACTAACACCATACTCAGTACATCGTTAACTTATCAATTTCTTTTGTGATAATTTAGTTTTATCCCCCAGTGATCTGGAGCGCTTGGAGGAGTGGATTATCCGATCTCAGGCCTTAGACAAGACTCCGTACATTGTACAACACCATTGGATAACACAGTGTGTCTCCAACAACACTCGGGTGGATGAGTACAAATATCTCCTGCATCTAGAGAACTACGACACTAACTGATCATGAAATGTCTGCATCGAGAAAACTAAGAGGCGATAATTCGTCGTAAAATGTTCTGCATCTAGAAAACTATGGCACCGATTGGTCGTAAAATGTTCTGCATCGAGAAAACTAAGACAGTGAACATGAAATGTCTGCATCTAGAAAACTATGGATACTAACTGAACATGAAATGTCTGCATCGAGAAAACTATGGATACTAACTGAACATGAAATTTCTGCGTTGAGAAAACTATGGATACTAACTGAACATCAAATGTCTGCATCTAGAAAACTATGGATACTAACTGAACATCAAATGTCTGCATCTAGAAAACTATGGATACTTAACTGAACATCAAATGTCTGCATCTATAAAACTATGGATACTAACTGAACATGAAATTTCTACATTGAGAAAACTAGGTGGCAATAATTGGTCGTGAAATTTTCTACGTCTAGAAAACTTGGACACTCTGATCCAATATCTTATCCATTATCTGATGAAATATCTGCATCAAGAAAACTGATGCAATAGTTGGTCATGAAATGTTCCACATCATAAAAACTGTGTTGTGTAAATATACTTGCTCAAAACTATCACAAACTATATGAAAAGCACATCTATATGCTTGGTTTGTGTATTTTTATAGGACAGTATTTTTATATTTTAGTAAGAGGACTTGGTGGTTGTGTTTACATTGTGATAGTTGAAGTATTGAAATGATGTTTTTATACTCTTTGTACCACATAATTTATATAAAATATATTTATCTAATTTTGTGTGATTTTTATAACTATTTTCCCCATTGAACAAAAAATTTAAATTTCCTAAAAACAAATGTTTAGTAGACAAAACACAGTATGTAAAAAGTATACTTGATCACAGATGTGTAGCTTAGATAAAATCCACCCTTGTGTAATTTTTTCTGAGTCGAGTTGTCCAGTGTAATTTTGACCAGTGCCGAATTTACCAATAGACCGACTAGACCGCAGCCTAGGGCCACAATGTAAACAAAAATTTAATTTTTATTTTTTGAAATTAGCAGTTTGCTACGATCAGGGCCGATTTACCAAATAGGCACGTTAGGCACGTGCCTAGGGCGCGAGGCAATTGGCATTTTTGGGGGGCGCCAAATAATTGGAAAATAAAAAGAATTGGTGGTTGTATTTGCATGATCGCGGTAAACTTTTGATGATCCCACCCGGCCGTGTAGACATTGTAACTGTCTGTCCGATTGAGGCAAAATTTTGACTATTGTCCAAAGTCGTGTATACATAATTATTACCTTCCATGATCGCGGCAATATATGAACATATCCCGCGGTCGTGAGGAGATTATCATCGTCTCGCGGTAGTGGCAAAAGTCTGATCACCCCTCGCGACCATGAAGACATCATTATATCGTCCCCTGCGGTCGTTTGTACATAGTAATCGCCTCCCGCGATTGCGGCAAAATAGTATTCATCTCCCACTCCCTTGGCCACATAATTTATAGATCATCGTCTTCCGTGAATGAGGCAAAATTCTTATTTTTTCCCGTGGGCATGTGGAGATTATCATCGTCTTGCGCGATCGCGGCATTCTGATCATCCCTCGCGGCCATGTAGAAATCATTCTTGTATCTCAAGTGGTCCTGTAGATATCGTTATCGTCTCCCTTGGCCGTGAAGACATCGTAATTATTGTTTCCGGTGGTTGTGGCCAAATTTTAATCATTGCCGAGTTCATGTGGACATTATCATCGTCCCTCACGGCTCTGTAGATATCAACATCGTCTTCTGAGATCGCGGAAATTCTGATAATCCCTCCCGGCTGTGTGTAGACATATTATCGTCTCCCGTGGTCACGAAAACATCACAGTTGTCATTTGCGATGGCGGTAAATTGAAAATTCCAGTTGGATATACAAAATCTACGCATAATTCCCGGTTAAAAAACTCAATCTTAGTTCTCAGATTCCTGGTTTTCCCCGTCAGTGGACACCCTGTATATATATTGCAAAGGGGCGCTACTATTAGTTGTGCCTAGGGCGCTGACAAGGTCAAAAACGGGCCTGGCTACGATCAAGGGTTATAATGAGTATTCCCTCATGATTGCAGGGGATGTTCATAATTTGTCTATGATTGTGTGTGACGATAAAGATTCCTCGTGGTTACGGGAGATGTTCACAATTTCTCTGCCATTTGGTGACGATGATGATGTCTCCGCAGTTGTTAGAGATGATAACGATTTTGCTGCAATCAGGGTGATGTTCCACCTAAGGGGCGAGGGCCGCTTGATTGAATTTGGCCCAGGGCCGCGAGGCCCACTAACCTCTTATTTTGAGATTTGCCGCTCCCACTAACTTCTCTGTCACAGATAGGCTCCTCATGATAAACTCATGATTAACTTCTTATAAGTTGCACACCTACCATATGTGACTTAAAAGGGGTTTGAGCCCTATATCTACTATCCAGATGCTGCCTTCTGGCCAGGGAGACATCGCTTTAGACCGCTCCGCTATTGATTAAAACACCCCCACACTCTGGGGCAGCAAAATTCTTTCACGTGCATTATATATAAGGCATTTTTTCAGACTTTTTTTATATTTCATAGTTAGTTGCAAGTGAAGGTATTGCAAAAGTCAGTAGTTCTTTGATGGTTTGAAACTGGACCCAGCTGTTCCCGATCAAATGAGCCCCGCTAATGAACCAGCTGATCTTAGTCAGTAACAAAGCTACACATATAAGAATAAGAAAATAAACAGAATAAAATTGTTATACCTTAATGTTATTTTATGTTATGATATGTTATAATCTAAATGTTATTTTTTATTTGTTTAAAGTTTTTCCTGGATTCCTTAAACCAAAATCCCACCCTCTACTGTCCACCCATATACTGGACTGGCTCGCCCGTTGCTTTGCTGGATACGTTCCACGCACAGATCTGTGTTCTATGTGGACGGGCAAATGCAAGGTTGAGAGAGGCCGCCAATGTCTTTTTAAAAAATCAGTTAACTCTTAGTGAATTTACCATAAGCTATTACCATAGATCAAACAAACTCCCTTACTAGATTTCTCATCCTAATGGAACAGCTTAAATTTAGTGTTGCCTTGGCTGAAGCCATTGTTAGTTCTGTCCGGTGGACCGGGTCGCCGGATTTCTACACCCGGATATTTACCCCCATGAAAAAACGCCTACGTCACTTTGACGTCACATGTATGGGGGTAGATTTCCGGCCGCGAACTTTTAGGATGGATAAATTATTATGTATTCAATCAACTCGCATTTCACGGTTTACTTAACAGTTGTAATTAATCAAAATGCTTATAAACCTGACACCAGAACTTTACCCCCGGACATTTACCCCCAGACATCTACCCCCAGAAATCTACCCCCAGACATCTACCCCGGACATCTACCCCCGGACATTTACCCCCAGATATCTACCCCCAGACATCTACCCCCGGAAATCTACCCCCAGAAATGTACCCCCAGTGGTCAAATCATAAATGTCCGAACCCGGAATTCTACCCCCGGAAATCTACCCCCCGTGCTACACTACGTATCGGCAAATATTCGTTGTTGTAGTTGATTTCAGTAATTGGTTTATAAAAATAATCAATGGCTCTTCGTTTAATAATTACCCTCTAATATCTAGTATTAAGCATGTGATATGTCGTTGTCTTGTTTAATGTCATCTATCTTCCCAATTCATTAAGATGTAACTTATTTAGGTGTCATTTTTAAGCTTAAGATTCAGTGCAACGCAAATTGTAATTAAAAGGATATTTGGATAAAGGGCTTCAAAGGTTTAACCCATAAGCATTTGATTTATCAGACAGTGATTTAAATGGTTGACCAATTTTCACATACACTAATAGCTAACAGCACATGTACGAGCGCAGATCGTGAAATTTTAAACATAACACTGAAGAAGGTTATTTCCTGATTACTAGTGGTAAAAAATGCAATTAAATGTTGATAAAAAGCCTGCCAAAGGTTGATTAATGAATTAATAATTTTTCACTATCAATTACCTTCTAGTAATACGAAATAGTATAATCCCTATGTCGTAGACACTATCCGGAGTTTTACATTGGGCAAAAAGTCTAGTTGCTTACACAAATAATTAATCGTAAAAAATAAAACATAAACATATTTTATGATTGATTCTGGTTGTCAATGCTGGTTGTGAAATAACGGAGAATAATGTAAAAGAATAAAATTGGATATTTGTATATATTGGATATACAAGTCTTTATCTCAATTTCTGCTTTGTCTGTCAAGGCCCAGAAGGCATTTTACGTGGCCTTCTCCTCAAAAACTAGAGCATCGATCGTGATTCGATTTAAATAGTTTTTTTGGATTCGGTGGATTGACACGAAAATATGGCCTCACTACTTTTGAATTAAAATAAATTTTGTTCAAACCCCCAATTTTTTGCATTAGTCTAGTTTACTCCTAATGACCAGTAATTTATGAAATACTAATAATTTGTTTGGAGAATACGACATCTATGAAATAACAAACAGCTATGAAGGATGAAAAGTTGAAAAATTAAAAATGGTGGATATTCAATCAAAAAGATAGTTTTTAACGCTTTTTAACGCCTTTCTAATAGAAAATTAACATGTAAGGCTTAGGGGTCAACCTTTTGAAGCCCTAATCAAAATATCATTTTTAATTACCATTTTGCTCTGCGTAAGATCTTAAGCTTTAAAATGACACCTCAATCGAAACAATCGGCGAAGTAGGTCGGGTGAAAAAGGACTGTTACAGCTTATTGATTTAGGAAGATAGATAATGTTAAACAAGACAATGACATATCGCATGCTTTATACTGGATATTACAAGACAATGATTAACCGAAGAGCCGTTGATTTCCGAGAATATAATTCCGGGGTCAGATATTTATGATTTAACCACTGGGGGTGGATGTCCGGGGGTAGATGTCTGGGGGTAGATGTCCGGGGGTAGATTTCCGGGGGTAGATATCCGGGGGTAGATGTCCGGGGGTATATATACGGGGGTAAATGTCTGGGGGTAGATATCCGGGGGTAAATGTCCGGGAGTAGATTTCTGGGGGTAGATGTCCGGGGGTAGATTTCCGTGCTATGGCAAATCACTTTATAATCAAACAATTACATGTTGACTATTTAATAATATATTGGGGGTAAATTTCCAGTCGCGGGCAGTTTCTCGACCATGTATAGGCCCCGCCCCTCGTGACGTCAAAATGACGTAGGCGTTTTTTCATGGGGGTAAATATCCGGGGGTAGAAATCCGCTACCCCGGTGGACCGTAGAGGTTGTGTTTTGTTTACAATTTGTTTATTGTTATTTTTGTCATTTAAAACCTTTTTCGACCAAATAAAACGGTCTAATCATAAGCTAATGTGCCCCCTCACGTATTACCAAGCAGTAAAGCACAAATCATTAAATTAACCCTAAAATAAAAGAAAAAAAATCGTCAACACTAGTGATCAGTGTCATCCACACCAATCAAGAAATTTATTTACACTATAATTATTACCAATACATAGGTTACAAAAGTGCAAAAAACCACATGAACTAGGCCCAAAAACCGAGCTTTAATTCAAAGATTTACAATGGGGTGAGAAATCTACTTGTGTTAGTTAGTTTATGGTGATTCAATAAGTCAGATGATTTTTATATGAACCTATAAAAACTGTTAAGTGTTGGAGTTTCATACACCTGAAATTTTCATTTGGCAAGACATCTTTACAAAATGTTGAAAAGATATATAGTGCTTGGTGATTTTCCAGCTCTAAATGTGTCACAAGTTCACTAGAATTTGGTTATTTCTTATCTCTATTCTTATATCCTATCAAGCGGCTTGATTCAAGCCATCCTATTAAATTCATAGGTGTAGAATTTAAGCAAATTGTCAGAATAAAGTTTTAACCTAAAATTCAAAATTGTGTTAAAATTATAATGTCAGACTAAAGAAAATCTGGTTTTTGTTTATCAACCAACTTTATGAACATAATTTATTTGCAAACTCCGACGGATATATTTGGATATGTTGGTTTAGTGTGTTTAAACAATAAATTTACATGGTAAAAATAAAATTATATTATGTCTGTATCTATTTTTTCAAAAATGGCATGAAATATGCATTTTTTTGCTGGTTTCAGAATTTTACTACAGTATATCTCTGATATAGTTTCTACTACCGGTAGTCTTTGAGCAATTTATACTAAACTAAATTCACCAAAACGTAGGAAAATAAAATTATTTGAAGAATTTGTTGCTTTTGACCTAGTATTGTTTGTTTACTTCTCCTTGTACTAGTACCTCGAATCGCCACCAGGTAGTAGCACTAGTAGATATGTGCAGTCAACTCAATGTTCGCCTTTATAAAAATATTCATATTTTTCCCAATAGATGTCAGCTGAAATGGCTTCTTGAGCTGGCGCCAAACCAAAGAGTATATTTCATAACTAGGGCCTAGAGCATATAAATATGTGACTCTTTTCTTTTTTCGCCCGTGTGAACTATATTGTTCGTAATATTGCACCATTATTTGAACAATATGCTACAATTCCTATTTTTATCATGGAGAAAAAGTACACAGTCACTAGCGCTAGACACCAACATGAACATAAAAACAAGATTCAGATTTCGATTTTACCAAGGGATAAGAAGATTCTCCAGATAAAATATGATGATTCCGCAAATCAAAGGTTCAGCACGATTTCGATGGAACATTTCATAGACAGCATATTTCTCAGCCTGATCAACAGATCAACAGTTCCTTCACCATTTATCTTCAACTCCTTGACCCCAATAGCCGCCCTTGTAAACTCACGTTCTGTTTTGTCTCCCTTCTCTCATTATCATAACCAATAACTATGACGTCACCGTTCCTTTATGCCGTCATCCCGTTCAACATTTGCATCTTTCCTTGGCCTCTTAAGTCAGTGGAAGATGTTTATGTTTCAAATTTAATTTCGTGCGAAGATCGTCAGTCTCGGGCTTGTAATGTGTTTCCTTATTTAGCCTGCAATGCTAGAAATTCCATTCTTCGTTAAATTTGAAGTTTTTACTATTGAAGTATCACATTCCAATAAAACATTAACGTAGTTCCCAATTTTTGTTTGGTACGCAAACATTTTAACCGTGCGAAACTATGAAAGTTAAACAGACAAAGGTTATACCATAAACTATCGCATCAATCGCATCTTTTATGTATCCATCGATCATATATCACAACTTTAACAACTAAGGAAGACAACAGATCTTGTCAATAGTACATTCTGGGAGTGGATCATTTAACTACACGTTGCTGTGAATAAATAATTGGCTACAACTCCATATGGATAGAATGTATTTCTTACACAGAGGTATTAGCAATGACACGGCAACTCTTCTGGAAAATCGAGACGCTGTATTTGATAGTTATTGATGTTGATAGTTGTTGTTGATACAGGGGAATCAACTCATAGGCTCGTGGATTTATGTATGTGCGTACAAGGCGTATCCTTTTTACGCTTTGTTTAAAATACCCTAATTCAAATTTACTCTATCCGCTATCCCCAAGTAAAAACGGCGGCCAACGTCTCGCAATTCTATCATTCTGTGCCAATTGTAGTCTAGCACCTATCCAAAAACCAATGGTTTTAGCCAATTATAGAATAAAACAACGCAACGCCACCGATCGAGTGCACTAATCGATTTAAATTACTGATTTCTGTCGGAATACTAATTTTTTACCAAGCATAACCAAAAGTAGAAATTGTTATAGAACCTTTTTTGTCCCATCAACTATTTCAGTGACAAGAACTAGAGAAAATAGTATCTTTACCTTAGCACACTTTGTTAGTAGCTTATTTAAGTTTTTTTAATACAAAATTTACTAAAACTTTCCAATATACAGAAGATGCTTTGTCAACTTAACTAAACAAAGGTCAACGTCTCTACAAGTGTTTCTATTTCACGTGCAACGTCGCCACTCTCATTTCCTACGTCGTGTAAGATTTTGCGTGTCTTATCCCGTGTCGTTTCCTTCGATGACTCATCTTGTTTGCCTGGGCGAGGTCCGGGTCGGCGAAAGTGTGATAATGGCGGACGAGGCGCCTCACACACACAAGCACACACACGAACACAAGTGAACGGTTGTATGGCAAATTACAATCGGTCTCAGAGTCTATTGGAATTGGAGTAATTTTTGGCGGCGTTGGACAACCGGTACCCGCGTTATAGTCTGTATGATTGAACCTGTGCCCTGACCCCATTTTCATACAAGTACTTATTTTCATTTACTACTGCATTGGCTAAAATCATAGATAAAAATCATTAAATATAGACCGTCAGCTGTGTTGTGGTTACCATAGGTTCTGGCGCACACCGCTGGGAGCGCCACGTAGTTACGGCCTATGCGCTACGTAACTACGGCGCTCCCAGTGGTGTGCGCCAGAACTTATGATAACCACAACACAGCTGACAGTCTATATTTATTTCTTTTTGTCTATGCTAAAACTCTTCCAAATAGATTACATGTCTACTTCGGTACCTAACCTCAGCAATTCCTCCAAACAACTCTGCCCGAAGCTGGTATGTTGAACTCGCTCAGGTTGTAGGTGTGGTAGAACTGAGGAGTGCCAGACTGGTTGTCCAAGTTTGAAATGCTTTGGGGCATTGTAGGAGATCTCAGATAGAACCGCATGCTGATTTCCTTTGCAGTGCCTCCTCATTTTCTTTTCTGGAGGGGTTTGGAATTATTCCACTACGGTTTACTTAGTTCTAAGTTATTCTTGCAAGAAATGTTTAGGGAAATTTGATAACGAGTAGATTGTAGTTAGGAAGTCTCAGAAAAACATACCATAAAGACAAGATAAAGACGTATCAAAAGAGAATGTAGATTTTTATAAAACAAACCAGCTATGAAAAAATCAGTAAACTAATGGTACTGTATTGGGTTCAATTTTACGAGTAAAGACTATTGACTAACTGTGTAGTTATAAAGTCAATGCTACAATCTTATCTTAGAGTTGCCGGATTTGCGTCATTTCGAGGGGTTGATACGAGAAAAGGAAATCCTATAGTGACTAATGCTTATATGGTTCTTGATAATACCATAATACACACGTGGTTTTTGTTTTATTTAAAACTAGCTTCTATACCCGTGCTTCGCAACGGCAAGATGTACTATACCGCCTATCCAAACACTTGTTAACTAGTTCGAATTTATAAACAAAAAGCCACCAAATGTATACAAAAAAGTATTACCCACATTGAACTGTCTTACTGCATTAAAATGTACAGGATCAATAACATAAATTGTCATAACTTACGGTTATAGAATTTTCCTTTGATTCCATAATCAATGGCATAGTTTTAGAAATAATTGTCGTAGAATTTTCCTTTAATTCCATAATCAATGGCATAGTTTTAGAAATAATTGTGTAATTTTTATCAGCTGTTAACAGTTATGATTGTTTACATTAAAAAGTCAACACAAAGGTAAACAAAGGTTGTGAATTTTATCATGCTCCCGTGGAGACCAATTAATATTTACTTTTGAAAACCTCACCTCAAAACTTTGGACATCCAAGGGGCGTAGACCGAGAGTAACTGAGGGAAGTGAATAGGCTTACGACATTCCTAGATGTGGACTATCGGTGAGTTTAATTTTGGCTGTATCGGTTTAGTATTTTAGTCATGACAACCCCACGGACAAACAGACACCACCTAAATTGTATAATAGTAATAGTATAGGTATAGTAGATAGATAATTCTGTTGAAGAAATTCGCTAGATTTAAAGAATATTCATCCATATTACCTAAGCTAGTTAATGTCCGACAAACTAAAAACAACGCGTTTATTTTTCTTGAATTTGGTAGGTAGCCAAAAGGTGTAGAATTTTAATGCAATTGACCAAATTATCTGTCTCAAGCTAAATTTACGATAAGAACGCTTACAAATTTAAGATAAGCTTCTACAAGCGATTATAAGCTGACAACCCAACATCTCATGTTAGAAGTGTCATGAACGAACGTTGACGAAAACTACAGTTCCCTGTTCTAGACCTTACTTAGCTAAAAGATGCTGTAAGATACACTTCCATTTATAATAATTAGTTCAATTAAATAGACTAAATCGTATTTGTACGACACTAACACCAAATTGCGTATTTATATGTGAAGGTGATTGGAACCTGAGCAAAATGGATGTGATGTGAAAATATGATCGCATTACTGACTTGTTTTTCCTAGGACGCTAGGTTCTATTACGGGGCCGTTTTTCACATTATTTCAGGCTTATAGGAGTTGCGGCAATATCAATTAGATCAAATTCATTGATGATGTGGCGGATTTGAACCCGGGACCTCAGGAACCGAAATCCCGAGCTAGACCAGCTCGCTCGCTCGCTTACTTTACTGACTAAAATCAGCTGGTTCAGTCATGACCATATTATTAATGATCAAGAACATCTAGATCATATATTTAAACTTGTCATCTTAATATTTGTAGTATAATTTCTATAGTTTGTATGGCGGGACCTGTCTCAAACCCTCCGTCGATCTGGGACTTGCCCGCGGGCCTTCATTTACCAGTCACCAGGTAGACCTGTCAGGAGACAGGTTCCTTCACACAGACTATAGTCAACCTGAAGCGATCGTGAACCGTACCACAGAAAACATACAGTAGTATGTTTTCTGTGACCGTACTTAGCCACTTTGCACCAAGACGATTTTCATTTTCATTGTTATAGGCCAGTTATAAAAATCGCTGAATTTCTCCAAACTATAAATTTGACCTCTCGTTCTTCTTACCCTAACCCTGCAATGACCGATGAGGTAATAGTTACTCATCCGGTTTTTATACTATTTGATCAAGTCAGACTATTAAATGTACAACATCAGCTGAATCGGTTTCTAGAACGCCGAGTTTTCAGAAATTACTTGAGCAGTATTTTTTCAATATATTGCAAAGGTTTACAATATAGTCTGGTATATGATCAATTCATGTTTTACAGCATTTGGTTTTTTCATTAACCTAAATCTAAGCATAGTAAAAATACCCCCGCCGCAGCAAACCTGTCGACTAAGCGAATTTCCATTCGTCTTAATTGATGATATTTTAATAACATTAGGTTTAACCAGTAGTACCTAGGTTTGCTGCTACAAGGAAACTAATAAAGTGTGTTTTTTTGTAAAATATTGATAGCTTAGTACAAAATAAATAAATTTGATCAAAATACAAAATATATCCATAAACAAGCAAACTACAACATTTGACAATATTCTCCATAAGAATAACATGGGAATTTTAAATTTACAATTTTTTAAATTTTCTCCGTTACTATTAACCGAACAAAAATACTTTTATATACTAAATTAATTGTTTTTTTAAGCT
This sequence comes from Macrosteles quadrilineatus, assembly GCF_028750875.1. Lineage (NCBI taxonomy): Eukaryota > Metazoa > Arthropoda > Insecta > Hemiptera > Cicadellidae > Macrosteles > Macrosteles quadrilineatus. The sequence goes on from NW_026542599.1 coordinate 70,864,311, forward strand.
ATTTAAAAAGGTCTAAAAAGAAATTGGGAAATTTTGTGTTTTTAAGGGTCAAAAGTGAGAAAAACCAATTTTTACCCCATAAAACCCCCCGTTCCCATGGTCCGATCATGCTGGTTCGCGAACTCATTCAAGTTTATCCCGCTTTACTCCTTTAAACCAAATTTCATCAAAATCGGACAAAAATTACTCAAGTTATCACGTTCACGGACGTATAGGTATATATATATATATATATATATATATATATATATATATATACACATATAAAAATTTGCACGAATGGTGTTTTTGGCCTCTGGGAACATCAAAATGAAAAAGTAAATCGGTCCCGGGTCTAGGTCTTACCGTGCCACCTACGGTAATAGCTACTTCCCTATAGGGAAATTCGCTAACATAATCAAAGTAAATGTTTTATATACTGAAGTGCATGGGCATCCCACATATGGACCAGATGCTGGAAATTTCCATTAAAAAGTTCACAATAAGTTATCCTTTAAGTTTTACTTGGGTAAAAAGTTGACGTAATTGACAGAAATTCGTGATTTATAAGCTCATTCCGTCGATAAGCGAGCGAGCTGGTCTGTGAAGTGGTAGCAATAGGAACTTCAGACCTGAGGTCTCGGGTTTAAATCCCGCTAATCACCAATGAATTTTAAGTGACAACGCCGTATTCTACTATCTAGCCTAAAGTAATGTGGAAAACAAATTACAAACTCTAATCACGAGAAATAAACAAAACAATTAGTCGGTATCTCATTTATACTACGAACATTTTCATTTAAAAAAACTGTATACATTTTAGCATTGGTGGAATATCCACCAGTATCTATAGCCAAATGTTTAAGTTAGTTATTAAATTAATAGGAATGAAATAGTTATTTAACTTTCTAGTACGGCGGAGTTGTCAGAAATTATTTTTGCGCGGTTTGTGTACACTTGCAGTGGTGTTTAATAATTTGTATGAATGAGAATGATAAGTCTTGAGAGCTTTTGGGTTTCATTGTTGTCAATGATTTCATGGATGCTTCATTCGGCCAAGCACGTAATAGCTTCAAAACCATAAGGACATTTTGACGTTATTATGTGACTTATCTTGAAAATAAATGTTTTACTAAGAGTTTTCCTATTGCCAGTCGTTATTAGCTGTGTTCATAATGATTCAACTATAGTTCGGCCGCTTAGAAAACGACCTGCGCGCTAATGCTAAACCAATGCTGGAGGAGGTCGCTTTCTAAGCGGCCGAACTATAGTGACAAAGTCCACTAGTTTGAAAAACATCGGAAGTAAACTAAACTCGACAAATAAATATTATGTAAAATACTTGATAGTACCAATAATTGAATCATAGATAAATAATACCACAAAAAATTATAGAACTTAAAGGATGTGATAGAGTCGGTCTAGTAATAGGACACGGCTTCGGTACCCAGGGTCCCAGGTTCAAATCCGGCCAATCACCAGCAGTTATGTGATAATGCCGCATCCCTCTGGGCACAGTAATATTACTCTCTGAGCTCTAGGACTAGCCAAAAGTAATGTATCGGTTCCGGACTAGCGTCCAAGGATGAGGTGGTAAATCCTACTTGTTTGCGCGTATTCCTCGAACCTCTTCAGTTTTTTGTGTGTCGGCGACCTCATACAAACACCTGGCCGTGTAACACACTCACACACGCACACACACACAAAACACCTGCATTCCTTGCGTTCCAAGCTACTTCCTGAGCAGGACTCCGTTAATGGAAGGATTTGGGAGTCAAGAGTCGAGTTTACTTTTATTTTGTCGAGTAATCTTAACACTTAGGTTAACTGGAAACTTCGAAGTAACTTAAAAACCCTCTTTATTATAAAAAAAGTTTTGTTCCTTTATACTTTTTATACATTTCAATGAAATGGCGACCATATAAAGTAGGTATTATGAATGGAGATGAGTGTAGGATGAGTGGCGCGATCTTGTAGTCTTCTGTGTACACAATGTCTACATTGAATTAAAATTCCCCCCGGAACACTATTTAGGTTTCGCTGCAATGCATTTAAATATTATAAGGATATACAATGCACCAAATCTTCAATAATATTCGCCAAATCCTATTATTTGTTTATCCAAATTAAATCCAGTGGATTCAACTATGTTTTGGAGTGTGAATTGATCACGTTTCCCAGTTTTTTTGTATCTTATATTACAAAGTGTCTACTGAATTCAAATAAATTTAACATGCAATATAACCAGATTAACACGATCTAAAGTACTGTAGCTCATTGGTAACAAAATTACTTTACTAACACCATTTTTTTAATTATTGTTCACAATTGAAGTTTAAGCCTTGATACTGAATGTAAAAGCTTAATTATTGCCTTAATATTATACTATAAAAACTCGACATATATTACGTTGTCAAATTATTTATTAGCCAGAAATTAATTACACCACATTTTAATTGGCGCATTCCTAAGAACATTCGCAACAAAACGAATTCCCAAATTTCAGGAAGCCAGTTTTAGTAGTGGAAGATTTTAAAGTGCGGAATTCCATTATTGAGGTTACGTTAATTGTAAGACGTGAACGTGTTTGTAGTTTGTGTATGTGTGTGTGAGTGTGTTTGAGTTTGGGAGAGGGGTGGGGGAATTGTACATTTCGCGCACGCGCGGAACTTGCATCAGCTGTCCTTGGACTTTTCTTTGGTCTTTGGCGGCAATCTTCACAAAATAGATAATGCTGTAGATATCAAAATATTGTCACTCTTCACCACGCCTCTTATCTAACAGGTTATTTTCTTCGATTGATATTATTTTTTATCTAAGTGAAATTGGTGTTGCCTCTGAATCAAGCGTATTTGTGCTCTGAAGATTTTTAGAGTGGAAAGTATGAAGGGTTGATAGTATAAGGATTAAGCTCTTCGGAAACGTATGTGTCCGTTTGCTGAACTTTTATTAATACAATAATACTGTATCATTTTGTTGTGGAAATAATAATAATAAAGTTCATATTTCTGAGTTTTGAGTAGCTAAACAGAACAATTTACCATTCACAAAAGATCCAAAAGGACAAAACAGAACTTTGGCCGATGTGTACAAACAGATCTGTTCAAACGTATTCAAAATAATGGATTGTGAACCGTCCATAAAAATTGAATTGGGTTTTAAACTCTAATGAAGCTTTGAAGAACTGTAAAGAGATTATCAATATCAAAACTAGTGACAAAGTCCAAAGTCCGATGATTTTGGAAACACCAAAATTCCAAAGTAAACTGACCTCAACAAACAACCAACTATAAAAATATTATTTGTGTCTGATGTTAAGTTTGCAGGGCACACAATTACATCTGTTTGTCTCAAACCATCTGTGGCTTGTTCAGTGGTGTATCATTTGTAAACTAGTTTACAGCTATTTCTCTGAAAGGAAATCCTAACTCTGCTCTAGAGCCTATCTTTCAATGCGAATATACAACAAAGGGGAACGGTCCAAACCCCATAATGTGGTTCGGGCGTGTTTAGCGTGTCTTATCAGCCAAGTGAGAAAAGTAATTACGCTTATCAAAAGTGGGAAACGTACAAGTCTTTCTGATAAGAGTTGCGACATTGTCCTTGGTTTAGTTCTTGCTTCTACTATCAGACTTCAGATAGAACTGGACGTTTCGTTCTATTGAAACGTACAAGCCTTTCTGATAAGAGTTTCGACATTACCCTTTTACTATCGACGACTTTTCGTCAAGTGGACGTACTGACTTCCTAATCTGAGTCATTCTAATAATTTTGAAATTCGATCGTTAATACCATGTGCACCACATATTAGCTGAGCAGTAGCAGTAGTTACAGTACCTATTTATTGCACAATTGAGAAGGGCAACGACACACCCCAACTGTACACCGTACACTTGCAGTTTGGTGCGTGCGAAAGTACAGTGAACGGTTTGCACGAGCTCGTAATTAGAACCCTGGGAAATGTGAAGTGGAGACGCATATGCCATATACATAAAAGGCATGTATCGAATAGTCAATATGAAACAAAAGGTATTGTTGTGAAAAGAAATGGAGAGGTTTCATTTTTCTCTGCCATCTAGCCTAAAGGAAACGTATCATACTGAATACACCTGAACTAGGCCGGTTTCGTATATCTCTCTAATTTTTTATAAAAAAGTCGGCAAGAAAATTATCGGTAGACTTATAATCAAGCCTGTTCGCACACACCGACAGATTTTTCATTATTTATCATTCCAACAACTTTAGAGAAAAATCAACAAATAAAATAAAGTATTAAGTGTTTGCAATATCAAGTAATTTAATGCCATTAGGGTATTTTCTTCCGTGTAAGCTTTCAACCCTTATTAAAGATGGGACCGCGACAAAGTCGGACAACAACAACCCGTTTAAGCCACGTTTAAAAGTGTTCTTCTTTGTCGTCGTTACACTTTTACGGTGTCTGACTTAATCGTTGTCCGACTTTGTCATCATACATACAGATTATTGTTCTACAATCTTTTGCTAGATTATGGCAAAATCAAGTAGGCACCTCGCTTAATTAAACAGATTCAACCAACGAATCTCAGAAATTACTTATAGAAAATCTTGCTATTTCTCTACTGGATTAGAATTGTCAAGTAGTTAAACGAAATAGAGAGTTAACACAAATACTGATCTTTACTGGAGGAAATCATTAAACAATAATTGTTTAAACAATAATTATTAGAAGTTAAGCGTATGCACAGTGAATGAACTATCGCATTTCAGAATGATTAGAATGATTCAGCTCACATTGACTAATAATGATACCATTGACTTAAGTATAGTGAAGTTGACATCCCGTGTACATGCTTGTAATTTACATCAACGTACTCTGTCGATGGCTTTGTTAATTTATTTTAATGGAATGTCATGTTCTATTCATAGTCAATGATGGCACTCAAATCAGAGGACGCTGAATAAAAAAAAATCCATAACTTGGATTATTCCGTAACAAGTTTGCATTCTCTTTCGTTCTTTTTTCATCGTATCAAGTAATTTAATGCCATTAGGGTATTTTCATCCGTGTAAGCTTTCAACCCTTATTGAGGTATTGAGTGTTTGCAATATCAATATTTTCTTCAACCCCTATTAAAGATGGGACCGCGACAAAGTCGAACAACGACAAACCCGGACAGTTTTAGTGTGTGTGTTTTTAAAAAAAGCTCCGATTCAATGGCGTCAAATAGTGTTTTTTGTAGTGTTACCCTGTTTAAGGTTTAAGTTTTGTAAAACAGTATAGATGTCAACTCAGTAGTGATGGCGGTCTGCCAAGAGCTAGCGGTTCCGAGAACGACCGTTTGACAACGCATTCATTTTTTTTAACTGGCTAGTTGCAGCTGTTGCGGTTTTTCAGTTTGAAAAACTACTTTTGTTAAAGATACATTTTGTGTGAAAATGGGTCACGTGATTTCAGGGTTCTAAGATTTTCATGAGTTAAAAAATTCCACAAACAATCATATCATTACCATTCTCAAATGAGATGGTAACGCCACCTAGGTGTGTAAACCCAAATATGAGTGAAGGAGAGTGTAGAAATTGAGATTATCTGTGTAGCTTTGTTACTGGCTAAGATCAGCTGTTTCATCAGTCAGGATCATTTGAAAGCCGGGTCAGGGACAGCTGGGTCCAGTTTCGGACCATCAAAAAGCTTTTGACTTTACTGAGGATCGAACCATCGACCTTTTGATTGAATAACGAGTACCTTAACCACTTAAACTACCCATAACCATAGACTAACCAACACAAGGGAGTGTTTTATCATTGTCTATTGGTTGTATTCATTGCTATTGGATTCTGAAGTGTAATAGAATAGTCAAAGGTTTTACAGTATCTATGCCCAGCATGTTAACTTAGATAACCAGTCACCAACAAACATATTTGTTAATACAATTATGACTTGCATATAACTGACTGATGTGTTATTTTCAACTATGATTTCACACTTTGTGTATTTGAACAGTAAATAATTTATCTTCATGTAGTTAAGATATGTTTTCTCTTAACAGTGGTAATGTATAAACAAACACTTGAATTAAACCATTGCCTTATTTATCAAACATAAAAATATCCGGAAAATCGACTATGCACATGTAAACAGCTTAATTTTTTAATTTAAATAAATAAATACAGTAAGTAAAGATACACTACAATTTAAATTATACTACTTATCTGTACATAAACCACCACCAATGTAATTTTTATTGACGCACAAAAAATGTTACACCATGCTTTAACGTGCAAAATACCTATATATTCCAATTGGTCGTTAGCCTCAGCTGGCAACATACGTCACAATGACGCACGAACAACACAACACAGCTGGAAGTCGCATACAGATGTGTCAACAAAACAGCTGATTGTTGGAACAGCTGTGACAGCTCTACTTCGTCAACTTATTAGGTGCCGATGTAGGTAAATAAAACTCGATGAAGGAATCAAAGATAGTAAAGTAATCCCAAATATCACAAAAGCGTCGTGGAACAAATAACTCGTACGGACGACCACAAACAAAAGTTTAAAATGTAGTTGATTGCATGATAGTTATACGAGTCAATCATTTCCATTCGGTATACGTTCGTAATTGAAACAAAATGCCGATTCCATATTTATTGTGAACTATTGGTTCGTTGTTCCAAAACTCCAATTTCCTAGTTAAATTGTTCGAAACAATCTATTCACCGATTGTTTACACAATTTTTCTGAGACGTTATATTGCCTAATATTTTTAGCTGCACTCATTTAACCCTTTGGTAACCCTTTGCATGGAAGAAACAACTAACCTGTAAGAACAAATTCTACTAAATAAGGTAACAAATAATTCAATTTTCTAGTTCTTGACTTGCCACTGGGAATATAACATACTTTCTGCTTACATTATTACTTCTTCGAGTTGTCAGTAAACGAATGTTTGCTAGTTCTGAACCGTATTTTTTTTGCGAAGGGTTTCTACAAAATTCACTTTTGGCTTAGCTGGAAGTAGGTTTTCTCTACAAACGCTTTTCACTAGTTCATTTGGAATCAGCACAATAATTTATAATAGTCTTGATATTGTTCATCAGAAACGGTAAAACGATAGTGCTGATGCGACAACTGGAATACTAGAAATCTGGAACCGCTGAAAATGGATCCCTGAGGAATACCGGGAACTGAAATCTCGCAGAGAAGACCTCCAGGAAATATGCAACAAGTTAATAATTATAAATACTGTCCGACCTACCACCACCATAAATACGTATCATTACATAACTCCTCAAGTTTAGCACAATACCGGGTCCACGGCGACTAGAAAAATTTAGGTTGGTGATAAAAATGATCAGTTCTTTTCTTGAATCGGAAGAGGCATCATGGTGAAAACATGTGCTATACATTGTTCTGGTTTAACAGATGTATCAAACAGCTGATAATTTGATAAGTTAACATTGCCGTTTATTCCAATTGCTCCAATAATGAAAAATGTGATTCTTTGTTGGCCGATTTCAATCAGTGGTATTCATCATATGATTAGGTATTTTTATTCATTCACCATAGTTAAGTACACAAAACTATAGTCGTACTAGCTGTAACCCGCGGGCTTTGCCCCGTTTAACTTCTTAATATTCAAGATTATCTCGTTCGCATGGCTCAATCACGTCCTGGTTGAAGTTTGTTCGTTACGCTCACTCACCTTTAGGTTGGAGCTCGTTCGCTGCGCTCACTTGCCTTCAGGTTAGCTCGTTCGCTACGCTAACTCACCTCCAGGTTGAAGTTCGTTCACTACGCTCACTCACCTTTTGGTTGCAAATTAGCTGTTGTCATAAATGTAAAAGAAATAATAGTGCTGCACCCTGTTGGTAATCCTTGTAACTTTAATGCTATTGAACATCATAGAACAGAACCAACTTGTTTAATTGAAACCAAAGTTGTTGTTAAGATTCAATAATTCCATTTCTCATAAGGTTAACACGGGAAACTCCAGAGCCACTGGGGCGGAGCCCGAAAGGATTTCTTAAATAAGAATATGCCTATATGTTAATCGGGAATGTGAGCTATCATCATGCCAAATTTCAGCCCAATCCGACCAGTATTTTTCGCGTTCACTTGTCACAAACATACATCCATACATCCAAACTTTCTCATTTATAATATTAGTAGGATTGTATCGTATTTTATTGTATTGTACAATACGTAAATTATAGACACGTTTTAAATAGTTTTAGCATTTTTGGCAACATGACATTACAGTATTGAAATTTTCGTTTATCGGTAATAGATGAGTGAACGAAGTGAACGAATCTATGTATCGTGTATAGCGGAGTCGGAGAAAAGTTGTCCGCTTGTCTGTGAGTGAGTCCGTGAGTCAGTGTGTTCGCGTCAAATCTCAAGAACCGTTGCACTTATAGCGTTCAAATTTTGCACACATAACTATGACACCAGTGGGAAGACCTCATTAAAATTCTAGACGATTCCGCTCAGTAGTAATTATAAAACCCTAAAAAAACATTTTTAAATTCGTCCCATAAGAATAACATTAGAAGCTACCTTCTTCTTCTTTTTATTTGTTTACATTTTGCGACCAACAATTTTGTTGTCTACTTAAGACAGAGAGAACGACTTTTCCTCTAAGCTCTTTAATTCATGGAGTAAAGAGTTTGACGTCTATGAATATATGCCATTATAATTTCACAACTTTTAGAATAATAAACTGAACTTTACTATACCTATTAGTCGGCGTTTGTTGTATACAGTTTATGTACAGTATTAAAACTCAGTTTTACCTCACAAATATGAATACATTTACTATCAAGCAGCTGTTTACATTGTTCAATTTAATGTTAGTCTATTTTCATACTAAAAACATGCTGTAGGCAAACCAACAAGCAAACCTATAATCCTACAGATCTAAAATAAAAAGTAATAATTTTACAAAATTAAATCACAACGGCTTTGGTTTATATTAAAGTTTGAGAAGTTGAATCTTACATAGGCCATAAGATGAGAATAGATTTAACAGATTTATTGCTGTATGCGCTTGGACGGAAATAAATAACCTATTAAATTATTAGGCCTATATGCTGCGTTGTTAAATGCGTGAGAAAATGTAACAACGTCATCGCTTAACAAAAATACTAGGCTTCACCTATTTTATCTGTAATAACTGTTTTTGAAACATGATCATAGTAGTCTGCAGGTAAGTTGATAGCTTTCACTGGTTTCAGCTACCAGGAAAAATAATAGTTTTCTCTGATAAGTTAATTGATTTGCCTACCTTAAATAATTTGTTAGGGAACTGATTAAAACACAAAGTTAATGTACTGATAAACAAATTAATTCTCATCAAAAAATAAAATTATAAATGTTCCAAATTTTAACAAAAGATGTATAGTTACGAATAAATCGCATTAAGTATAAGCAAAATCATTGATAAAAAGTTTACGATGCATACAGGATACGAAGTGGCCACCTCACGTTTATCAACCGAGTACGCTATCCACTACACCACGAACAATTTTAAAATCAATGATGACGACACGGTTGTGTTGTTCCTAGATCCCAGTAACTAGCCCGGCAACAATACTGGCAAACAGATGAAGAACTTTCCACGATCCCAGTGGCTAACCCGCTTCAACAATTACTGGTACAGCTGTTGTGCATACATCGGGTTTTGTTTGAATGTTGCTATTTGAATGTTGGATTGTAGAGTACTACCATTATACAACAGAATCCAGAAAAATTCTTCATACAAGAGGTAAGTTAATAATAATAAATATAACAATAATACTCAACAACAATAACAATTATAGCTGTTTGTTTAATAATACAGGTTGCTACAAAATTAATAACAATCTGTCCTTTGTGGCATACTACATTACTTAGTGAAATTCCTGCCGATGGATTAGGCTAATCGTTGCGTACACGTTGAAAACTATTAATTATTGTTAAATAAGTAACTTACTAGGCCTAGGCCTTTTTAGACCTGAAAATACAATGTTGATTTTACTTACTTAAATCGTTGTGGCTTTGGTTTAAGTTAGAGGTAAGTTTTTAAGCTGTATAGACCATAAAATAAGAAAGGACTTTGTGTCCACTTAGATCAAAATTAATAACCAATTAAATTAAACTTAGGCCTATATGCTTTGTGGTTTAATTCATAAGTATAGATGTAAGGACGTCGTTTGAAAAAAATACAAGAGGCCTAGCCTACCACCAATTTATCTATACTTACTAATACTTACCAACACTACACACTATTGCATAACATTAAACATTTTATTAGTCTACACAAATAAGTTGATAGGTTTCACTGGTTTAAGTTAGTTTAAATAATTTTACGAATCGATTACCTTAAGTAACTTAGCCTATAAAGAAAACCTATGTTAACTTAGGCTACCTTTAACAATCTGTCTGGGAAATGATTAAAAACGAAGTTAATAACAAATAATTCTGTTCATAAAATACAATTGTAAATGCCTCAAATTCTAAAAAAAGTAGCCAACAGTAAAGAATAAATCACATTCTAAGCAAAATTTTTGTCAAAAAGATAAAGCTGCTGATGGGATTCGAACTCACACCTCCAGGTTGTCAGCCGAGTACTCTATCCATTAGGCCACGACCACCGTTGGCTCACTATCCGTATCGTTGCGCTAATGGTGTTCCATAAAAGAATTGTGCTGGTTATACACATGTTCATATTCATGTTCACATATTCTTTTATGTGAATCAAATGTAGGTACCATTTGACTTTAGATAATGCATACAGACATTTCAATAATGTGAACATAATATACCATTGACTCGAGTAATTTTGTCTATGGTTTTACCTTTAAGTCAGGTATTTATCAGATTGTCAACATGAATTATGATTTTACTGTTCATCTGTTTACGTAACAACTTCAATAGCCTATGTAACCTAAATTTACTTGAAATCTCAGAATTTAAATTATCACATGCACTGAAAAATCAGGCTGAATGTCCATTCCATGTGGACAGACTATTTTAAACAAAATTATGCTAGGTAATCAGTTAATTATTACTCCTACACTCCATTTTATTTCATGGTTTAATAAAGCTTAAAGGTCATGTTATGAAGATGTACAGTACCGTACCGGTAAGTATTACATTTATTTTCCCATACAATTGACACATACAACAATAATCTTTGTAATATTAAGCAATTAGTGTGTCTGGTATTATTTATTGTTTTGGAGTTTGTTACATTAAAAACTAATAGAATTCAAATGTTTTTGGTGTAATGATACAACTAGATGCCTCGAATGAAGAAGAAAACAAACCAAACTAAGCAAAATGAAAAGGCTCGATTGCGAATGCAAAAGTTAAGGTAAGTGTAGGTAGAGTTTTACATTTCACAAAGAATATTTATTAAAACTTAAAATGATTCATGGTGGCAATAGAATTGTTGCATATTTTTTCTCATAGGCCTATTCCTCTCACTCTCACATTTGCAGTCGCCTATTACACCAAGTTAATTTATTACACATAAGCTCCAAATAAACAGTGAAAGATAATTATATAAGAATGAGAAGGACATTTATAAGTTGCCCAATTTCGGACGATATCTTATAATCATGAATGTAAACTTCGTACTTATTTATCTAAATAACACAACATATTAGACAAGCATATTAGTTGAAAGTTATCTATTGATTATAATTCCAGATCTTGCGAGACTCCAGATCAGGCGTTTCATCGCCGAATAAAAAACGCACAGCGAATGGCCATTAAAAGGTACGTATTATTCTCAACGCTTTTGTTGGAAGTGAAAAGTTATTATGTATCTTTGGAAATTACCCATATTCGTTTTCTTATGTTTACTTTTTAAGGTACATAAAGAATATTACTATTAAATTATACAGTCAAGGGGTATGTTTGTAACAATTTTTTATGTTGATAATTCTGGATGGTTCAGTTAATTAAACAAACTAGATTTGCATCTTTGGTGATAATAACAATAAAACTGCCATATTAAATTATAAGCTACCTAACAATCATTGCACAAAGCATTTGCACGTACAGTATCAGAAGACGATTTCTAGCCCAAATAAATTACATTGAGACTGTTTTAACAGCTTATCTGATCTGTGTTTTCCCAGACTTCAGCCTTACTATAGAAACTACAATTACAAAAAAGTCATACAGGGGAAATTTGTCAATGGTTCCACGCTTATGTCTTACCATGCTATAAATGGCTTCTTTCCATAGGGAAAAATCCCAAAGTAAAAGTGTTAAACTCCAATCTTGAGCTAAACCAACGGTAACTGCTATGAAAATTCTACAAATAATTCAAGGACTTTAGTTTTCATACTATAATGAATCTGACTTGTCCCTTTACATGTCATTATTATGTAATTGCTTTTGTGTAATACCTCTAATATATACAAAGAAGATATAACAGTTAATCAATTTTAGGGCTACTGAGACACCTGAAGAACAGTCAAGGAGAAGAAAAACAGATGCAATCCTTAAAGCCAATATCAGGTACACAGTTTAATATAAACATTAATTGTAAAACAAAAAAACATTAAATAATGCAAGATTTGCATATGAAATTAAACTAACCATGTATACGCAATATTTAGTATCCTGATTATTACACACAAAATACAAATAAAATGTGAATAACAAATATTTGGAATGTGATGAATGTTGCCCATATCTAAAGCATACATTATATAATCATGAATGGTTATATAAATTAATTTATTTATATATTTTATACAAATAACATTTTTGAATGCTATTTATTGATTATTCCAGAACTAACGAGACTTCAGATCAGGCGTTTCACCGCCGAGCATTACATGCGAAGCGGATGGCCAAAAAAAGGTAAGTATTATTTTCAATACTCTTGTTAGAAGTGAAAAGAATTTGTATTGTATATTTGGAATTTACCCATACCTTTTTCTAATGTTTACCCTTAATGAACAAAAAGAATACTACCGTTATAATTATACAGTCAAAGGATATGCTTATGACAATTTTTTTATGTTGATAATTTTGGAGGGTTGAGTTAAAAATTGATTTGCACCTTTGGTGGTAATACTTAAAACTGCAATATTAAATTATAAGCTACCTTACAGATCATTGCACAAAGCATTTGCATGTACAGTATCAGAAGATAATTTCTAGCCAAATAAAATTGCATTGAGACCGGTTTAACAGCTTATCTCATCTGCGTTTTTCCAGGCATCAGTCTTACCATAAGCTACGATTACAACTTCTTCATACAGGGGAAATTCGGGCATAGTTTTAAATGGTTTCGTGCTTATGTCTTACCAAGCTATAAATGGCTTCTTTCCATAGGGCAAATCGCAAAGTAAAATTGTTTAAAACCAGCAATCTCAAGCTAAACCAAGGTTAACTGCTATTAAAATTCTATAATTAATACATGGATTTTAATTTTTATACTACTGTATAATCATTTTGACTTGTCCCTTTACATGTCATTATTATGTAATTGCTTTTGTGTAATACCTCTAATATCTACACAGAAGGCATAACAGTTATTTTATTTTAGGGCTACTGAGACACCTGAAGAACAGTCAAGGAGAAGAAAAACAGATGCAATCCTTAAAGCCAATATCAGGTACACAGTTTAATATAAACATTAAATATAAAACAAAGACATTAAATGATGCAATATTTGCATACAATTAAATTAAACTAACCATGTATACGTGCTATTTACTATCTAGATTATCACACACAAAATACAAATAAAATGTGAATAACAAATATTTAGAATGTGATGAATGTTGCCCATATCTAAAGCATACATTATATAATCATGAATTATTATATGTATTGATTTATCTATATATTTTATACGAATAAATTTTTGAATGCTATTTATTGATTATTCCAGAACTAACGAGACTTCAGATCAGGCGTTTCACCGCCGAGCATTACATGCACAGCGGATGGTTATAAAAAGGTAGGCCTAAGTATTATTTTCAACAATCTTGTTAAAAGTGATAAAGTATTTTTTTTTGTATATTTAAAATTTACCCATACCTTTTTCTAACGTTTACACTTTTTTATGATCAAAAAGAACACACAAAATACAAATAAAATGTGAATAACAAATATTTGGAATGTAATAATCTATGTCTAATCTATGCCTGCCTTCTTTCTTACAGTTTAACTAACATATGTTTTATTAATTATTATGATTTGTAAACAGTGTCCAAATAAATACACATCTTTTGTAAAGTCCTATTAATTTGTCTTGTCTGTCTTAATATTTTTAACATGGAATGTGATGAATGTTGCCCATATCTAAAGCATACATTATATAATCATGAATTATTATATGTATTGATTTATCTATATATTTTACACGAATAAATTTTTGAATGCTATTTATTGATTATTCCAGAACTAACGAGACTTCAGATCAGGCGTTTCACCGCCGAGCATTACATGCGCAGCGGATGGTTATAAAAAGGTAGGCCTAAGTATTATTTTCAACAATCTTGTTAAAAGTGAAAAGTATTTTTATTGTATATTTGAAATTTACCCATACATTTTTCTAACGTTTACACTTTTTTATGATCAAAAAGAATACTACCGTTATAATTATACAGTCAAGGGGTATGCTTATAACGATTTTTTATGTTGATAATTTTGGAGAGTTGAGTTAAACAAACCAGATTTGCAACTTTAATTTTACCAGTAATACAGTTGATTAAAACTGCAATATTAAATTATAATCTTCCTTACAAATCATTGCACAAAGCATTTGCATGTACAGTATCAGAAGATAATTTCTAGCCAAATAAAATTGCATTGAGACCGTTTTATATAACAGCTTATCTCATCTGCGTTTTTCCAGGCATCAGTCTTACCATAAGCTACGATTACAACTTCTTCATACAGGGGAAATTCGGGCATAGTTTTAAATGGTTCCGTGCTTATGTCATACCAAGCTATAAATGGCTTCTTTCCATAGGGCAAATCGCAAAGTAAAATTGTTTAAAACCAGCAATCTCGAGCTAAACCAAGGTTAACTGCTATTAAAATTCTATAATTAATACATGGATTTTAATTTTTATACTACTGTATAATCATTTTGACTTGTCCCTTTACATGTCATTATTATGTAATTGCTTTTGTGTAATACCTCTAATATCTACACAGAAGGCATAACAGTTATTTTATTTTAGGGCTACTGAGACACCGGAAGAAAAGTCAAGGAGAAGAAAAATAGACGCAATCCTTAAAGCCAATATCAGGTACACAGTATAAGTAATAACATTAATTGTAAAACAATATGATATTGAATAATTTAGTATTAGCAATAACGCAAATAGAATTTATTGCGTTAGCGTTATTACACTATTTCATAACGTAATTCTATGAACTATGAAATTAAATGGCTGATTACTTTTCCATTATAATTTTGACAGATAAATAGACGAAATATAAAATTTGAAATAGGCATATATTTGATTTAAACAACAATCTTTCAATCAGGATATTTTAATCTCAATTATTTTGAATACGTTACTATTGGTATGAAAAAAAAAACAAATCTAAATACAAGTAAGTTAAAAGGAATATATTCATATCTTTGTTCTCATTCTAAATCATTCACAGGTTTATCGCTAAACAAATACATCCTCATTTCCACTCATCAAATAAGACAATTTAAAAACTGGATTCCTAGCTATAAAAACCAAAATAATTAAAAACATAATAAAGTCATATTATTTTAAAGTGAATTATTATTACAGCAGGGTTTTTTTAAAATCATAATTGTTTTATAGGGCCCGAGCAGAATCGATTCAAAGAACACCTCACCAATGGAAAGTGCTGAAAGCTCAGTTGTTAGTACGACGATATTGTTCTCAACAAAAGAAGCAGTACCAGTCAACTCTAAGAATCCTTCGCCGTCTCCGGAGCTCAAACGCAGCACATTTCCGGTCAATGCCTCACCGGCTTCAGACTAGGGAAAATTCTGAAGCTTTGGAGCAGTTATTTGAAGAGACAATGCTCTCTGTGGATTGGCAGAAATGTCCCCACTGTCAAAAATCTGTTCTTAGCCATAGAAAAAAACGCTGTGGGAAGCGTTGTAGCCAGTTTTCAGCTGTCAATGACATGGACCCGGGGCCAGTTCCGGAGGAACTGACCGGCTTGACGTATCTTGAGCAGCAGCTGATTGCCAGAGTACATCCTGTTGTCAGTGTCTACCGGATCAAGGGACACCAACTAGGCTACAGCGGCAACGTCATCAACTTCCCACAAGCGGTTGAGGAGTTTGCGGCCGTTCTGCCTCACCGTATCACCAGCTTGTCTGCTGTGATCGTTGTGCGGATGAGGAACAGTGCCACTGACTACGTGGACTTCCATGTTAGGGCCAGTAAGGTAAATATCAATTGTTTCTAGGGGTCCCGTGAGCAAACTGTACATTTTTGTATAATGTTCAAATTTGTTTTCATTAGCGATTAGCAGTTAGAGACTACTTTTTTTAATACATTTAACACATTTAATAACCTAGAGTTTACATTCCAATTTAATAACCTAACAAACTTATTATTTTGAAATAGGATATAGATGAACCCTCATAGAAATACGAAGAAGAATTCATGCAATATGTAAAACTAAAAATAAAAATAAGATAGACAGTGTTCTTCTTCTGTCTTATTCTAAATTATTCACCAGTTTCCTGATAAAGACCTAATGCAAAGCTAAAATATGCCAAAATAATGTTGTTTTTTTATACTCAGCTGGAATTGGAATGCTATAAAGTTAGATTGATATAATTCATACATTTTTTATGGTTTAATCTTGTTCGTCCAGCATTCGTATTTGTGTTGTTTTAAAAACAAAAGTGTGCCTTTAATTTTATTAGGTTTTCCAGCCAGAGGGGAGTAAATAATTACTAAAGAAGGCTCGGTTATTCTGGTGCTTTATTTAAGTACAAGTAGGCATGTTTTAAGAAAGATCAGAGTATGACGTGGTGTAGTTATTAAAAACATCACATAACAATTATTAATGAAAGAAAATTGATAGTTAAATTATTGATTCAATAGGTCAAGAATGCCCTTATGTGGCTCAAGCAGAATAACCGATATTATTTCAATATAACAATATCTGATGAAAATATGGCGTTACTGCCTGAGGATGGGGACGCTTCAGCATTTCTGCCTTCATTTTTTGATCCATCAGAAGGGGTGTCAGAAAATCAGGATCCTTTGGAAAATGAGGTATTATTATCTTTTTATTTAAAATCCGATCTGATTAATGAGATAAGCTTGTTTTGCATTTACTAATATTTGGGTTAGAAGTATTAGTACAGTATTTTAACACCATGATAAGATTTTGTTTATAATTTTACTTTTCCCATTATTGTTACGAAACAAAAATTAACATGAAGTCATACCTTTGCATAAGAGAATAATCTTTAAAAAACAATTATTTATTAGATTTTTTTGTGTATAGCAAATCCACTAGACTGGTGAATATTCTTTAGGAGTGATTGCAGATCATAATTTAAATGTATTATTTTGTAATTATTTTGTACTTTTTCTAAAAGGGGGTTAGTTTAAAAAAGTAGTAAAGAACCAAGAAATAAACAATTAAATTTTAAACTAATTTAAAAATATAAATTTATACAGGTAATAGAAACTAGCGTTCCCAGTATGACGACACCTCACCAGGATTGCCAAGTTGCGGCTGTTCTGGATTGGCCTCCCATCGGCAGTAACCCAATTGAGGAATTCAGGACTCCGGGTTACATTACACAAGCATTTCCAGCATTATTCCCAACTGGAAATGCAGATTTGTCTAATCCTCGAGAGAGTAAGATTTCCCCAACTGAGTACTTCAAGCACCTCATGCTCTTTCATGACCACCGATTTGCCAATGATCCTCGGTTCAGGTTAGTAGTCAAACAGTTTCTAGATTTTGAGTCATTTTTCCTAATAATTGTCTTCAATCAGAATAACCAGGTTAATCATGGCACTATAAGTAAACCTCAGAAAATATGAGGAATATTATATTTTTTGCCAATAAAAAACCTGACGTAACATTTTTTGTAAAAATTCACAAGTTTAAAATGGTAGGTTCTGTAAAGTAAATCCATTGCAATTTAAGAAAAAGGAGGCAACCCATGATCCCCGTCGTAACATATAGACAATAGAACATTTGATTATAGAAATTAAATATTTTTCAATAAATACAAATATGTATATATAGAATGTTCTTTTGAGAAATGATTAATTTATGGTACACAATTCCCTCAAAAAAACCTCTGCTCACACAATCCTGACCTAACTCAAACTGAAGTAATTTAACAGTAGTTTATAAAATGCATAACTGACAGTTTTCTCTTAGATATTAAAGTCAAAGGTAAATATCACATAAGTGGTAACACAAAGTATACCAAGTGCAAGTCTTTTGATATTTTCAAAATATTTGTAACGTTTGAAATTGTTATTATAAGTCTGTGTAATTTGTTTTAAAGGTTTTTTGCCCTTAACTCGGAAATGAGGTGGAGCGCCCTTAGATCTGGCAATTTGTTTGTACGGCGGCATGAGGAGTTGATTGGAAAATCAATTAAGGATCTAAAAGAAATGCTAAAGCGAGATCCATCCATCGTAAAAAAAATTATGTTTTATGCAAACAAGCTAAGAGGTAATTGGCATTATTTAGTCAACTTTATAATTATTATCTATACAAAGCTTTACTTGAAACAGCCTTAAAAATTTGTCAGTCACTGACTACACATAGATGCTTGACAATGTTTCTGTACCATATTTTTAACGTATAGAAATTCAAACATTTATGCATAGCATATTCGTTCTTAGTATCTTTTAAAAAATATTCATTTTTTATTCCGTTTACAAATTGAATAATAAGGGATTAATATGACTTTTCTTTCTAAAACTTGTGGAATTGATCAAGAACTTGTATTACCAATCTGAATACTGTAGTAGCCTTACAATCATCCGAAAAATATTTTTAATATTTACATTAGTTTGGTTAATATCAAGTAATAAAAAAGTTCATTACTTTATTTTAATTAGCCTATATCATGTTAAAACAGAAGTATTGCAATATTAAAATAAATAGTTTACTTTAAGGTTATCAAATTACAGGTACTCGGCCCTACTGGCGAGCTCGGCTGGGAGAGCTTCTTGACATGGAAGCACAGCTTGGCCTGCCCACAGTGTTTTTAACACTGAGTGCCGCTGACCTTCACTGGCCAGATATTTCCCGAATTTTTGGCAATGTTGAGGCAACTGATCTTGAAAGACGTCGACTTGTGGCAGATAACCCACTTACGCCAAGTTGGTTCTTTTACGAAAGAACAGAATTCTTTCTCGACCAAATTCTCTCGAGGCAGCTTGGTGTGAAGGACTTCTGGCGACGATACGAGTGGCAGCATCGCGGAAGCCCACATATCCACATGCTTCTGTGGCTGAAGGATGCGCCCGATGTCACTCGACTATCACAGATGACAGAGGAGGAATTAAATCAGGTTGTTGGGTGAGTATTGATCCTTAATATTGAAAAATTAAAATCAACAATTTAACTTGTTTATTTATGAAAATGTGTGATATAGTATTTCCATGTTAAAAACTGCATCCAAAACTAAAACTTTTGTATTTTTTTTTTGTAAAAAAACTTCAGTTCAAGTATACGATTGCGGCGGAGATGCTAATAGTGTTAGACTTTTAAAAGTTAGTGCTTTCCCCATACGCTTAAATTTACACAAATTGATACAGAAATTTATGTTTTTATATTTGATATTAAATATACCCCCGCCACAGCAAACCTGCAGACTAAGCGAATTTCCATTTGCCTGATTGGATTTACACTCAAATGTCTCTTTAAAATTATCACATGTATTCCCTATTTAAATATATTTAGTTTAACGAGTACTTAAGTTTGCTGCTACAAGAAAGATAAAAATGTTTTTTTGTTGTTAAACGGTAATACTGTCGTTTAGTAAGAAATGTATTTTCCAAATTTAATCAAAATATGTTCATAAACAAACAAACTATAACAGTTGATTTATTCTCCATAAGAATAACATGGGAATTTTTAATTTACAATTTTTTGGAATTTTCTCCATAACCATTAGGCGCATAATAACGCTTCAATATACTAAATTATATTTGTTTTTTTTAAGCTCTACGTAATAGTTTGGAATGAATTGTGAAATTTTGTGTTTTTAAGGTCGTAAATGGGAAAAACATATTTTTACCCCATAAGCCCCCGTCCCCATAGTCCAATCACGCTGGTTCGCGAACTCGTTTGAATAAATGTAGGTTTACACGTTTGTACCAAATTTCATCAAAATCGGATCATTTTTGTTTGAGTTGAGTTTTCGTGCTAACGGACACACACACACACACACACACATATATATATATATATATATGAATTCGAACGGATGGTGTTTTTGGCCTCTAGGGAGCTCAAAACAATAAAGTAAATCGGTCCCAGGTCCAGGTCTTACCATGAGTACTACGGTAATAGCTTATTCCCTATATGGGAAATTCACTAATACACACTATCAAGTTATTTAACTATTTTGTTATAATAGGTGAGGTATTTGAATGCAACTGTCACAAACAAAATAATATAATACAAATATTTAAAAAAAACATTTGAATAGAAAAAAATCATATAACTATAACACAACTAGACATTCCATCCCCATTTTAAAGTTGTCGCCAGCTTTTTAATCAAATTTGTCTTAGTTGATGTGAGCAACCTACAGATTGTGCTGGTATAAATTACTGATTTCTGCTGATTACACGGTGGTTTTTACCAAGTAAAACTAATGGAATGACTTATTATGAACTATAGCAACTACTGTTATGACCCAGTAACTTCTGTATCCAATACTCAATGCTATAACGATCATTTTCTTTAGGTATTTCGACAACCTGATTTGTACCATGAATCCGGGGCTCAACACTCCACTTGCAGAAATACATCCATGTCGGAAACGGTTGTTGGAAGTGGAAGACCGGCAAGTGGATCTCTCAGAATTGGTGAATAAAGTACAGCGACACACCCGCTGCTCTACCAGTTATTGTCTCCGAAAAAATAAAAGGACAAACCAATTAGAATGCCGGTACAAATTCCCATTTGATCTCAGTGACATAACCCACGTTTACACCAATGAGAAGGGAGTCATGGAACTTGTAACTAAGAGAAATGACGCACTTCTTAATAAATATAACCCGTGGACGTTGCAGTTGTGGCGAGCCAACATGGACATCACGGCTGTCATGTCCAAAGATGCCTTCCTCAACTATATGGCAAAATATGCCAGTAAATCGGAGGTAAGAAAAAATGCAAATATAATATTTTTTACAATGACATATTCCTAAAGTCTTGTACAAGTAATGTTTGCTTAAGTATAATATATGTATATATGCTTGCTTGCACAATTATCTTAATAAATGTCTTTGGGTATTTTCTTCAAATGCTAAAACTCACTAATTTACTAAAATTTTAATTTGAAAACTTGTAATGAAAATTTGAACAAAGATTACTAATATAAATTTTATTATAACATGGGATAGGTTATAAGTTTTAAAATGACACCTTGATCATAAAAATATATTAAGTAAACGGTGTAAAAAAGGATTTGACAGATAAAACCCCTAATGAATAAAAAATATACGTAAAAATTATACATAATTTGATTTACTTTTAATTGCCATTATACAATGTTCATCCCTTAAAAATTGGTACCATAAGGTTTGCATAGATTTTTATATTGTAACAATATTGTTAATTTATTATTATTATTGTTATTATTGTAGGTCAAATCTAAAACAATGGCAGAAATGTTTGAGAACATTCTAACTAAAGTAGATGACACTGAGCCCGCAAGGAAGGCTGTACAGAAGCTATTGGTGCAGACTTGTAGCGAGAGAGACTTCTCAAGCCAAGAAGTTCTCCATCTAACAACTGGGAAAAAACTATTTTCTGCATCAAGGGCTTTTGTAAAACTGAATTTCGGAGGAGGAGAGTGGATCCCTGCTAGAGTACATCAAGAGCCGACAAGTGAACATGTAGTAAGTGTATTAAATTATTAAATTACTGATCAAACAGGTATAGGAAAAAAACATAATGATAATTTTATTGATATGTTTTATCAACATTAACTGGTATAGATAATAAATATTACATAAACCTTTTAATTTTAGGTGAATAATGTGCTTAAGAAAAGTGTTATTTAGGTTTGTCAAATGCCAAATTTTCTCACAACAACATTGATATTACGGTATTTATTTTTGTTATAACAAATTATAAGATTTTTTAAACTAAGATATCTATATAAAATTATTTATTGAAAAGCTATTTCTAAGAACTACTCATCAAAATTACGTTAAAAAGTAAATGTTAAATATTCCACGATATGAAATTTTAAATTGAGAGTTTTAACACAAACAAACTGTTTACGTATTTAAATTAGTAACAGTTTAAAATCGTAGTTTTCACAGCAAATAAAATAAATACAATAGTTGTAATGAACACTCTTAAAAGGTCAATCATATATTTATTTATTATTTTCTAGGATGAACACGTTAACACCTCTCTCATAGAAAAGTACATCAAACGTCCTCTGGAGTTAGAGAATGTTTCACTATGGGATGTGGCAAGTTTATTTGTTCCAAAGAGGCAAGGAGCGTGGACTCGTCGACGTGCCCCAGCTATTGTTAGTGTCTTCCCTCGAAGGAAGATAACCTCTGATCCTTCATTGAGGGAGGCCTTCTTTCGACAGGAAGTGCTCCTTAAGGTCCCTTGGCGAGATGAAAATGTAGCAAAAGGTATTACAATCTATATAACCACAGTCAATAATCATGATAATTGTAATCACCTAAATTTTAATGTTTTATATAGTACTAGCAGAGTACCTGTCTTTCGTACGGGGTTGGAATACAAGTTAGAATGCTCATTGTAGTTAAACTCGTGCTTTGCGTCTGCAAAGGGAGAGGAAAATGTTTGAATATTTGGTTATTTTAATTAATAGCATGATATAGTATAGCACATCTACAATAGCCATAATGTTCCATTTCTGCCCCTGAACAATAAAAAAATTGAAATTCTCATTTTTTTAGAGCTTTTTAATGCTAACTGAATACAAACCCAGCAGCACAATATACACCCAGCACCTGAGCACAATATACCAAAGAAGCGCAATGTCTTTGTATAAAATTCGGTCTTGAAATATTTGAATTTTGGATGGGTTCAAATTAGATGATAATTCAAACTAATAGTGCTGCACCCTGTTGATATACCTTATAACTTTTTAATGCTATTTAATAACATAGAACCAACTTCTGTAGTTGAAACAGTTAACAAAATTATTTTGTTCCTTTTAAATAGGAATACTCATAAGGTTAACATGGGAAATTACAGATCCACTGGGGCTTCGCCCAAAAGTATTTTTGAGATAAGAATAGTCTATATGTTAATCGGGAATGTAAGCTATCACCACACCCAATTTCAGCCCAATCCAATCAGTATTTTTCGCAATTACTTGTCACAAAAATCAATCCATCCATACATATATCCAAACAGTCTCACTTATATTATTATTAGGATAGAATTTGTATATTGCTACAATCACGTCAAACCTGAATTGGTAGTCATGCTTAAATGCTCAACTATGTATTTTAGAATTCTATTAAAAAATATTAACAGAATGCTATTAATATTTGAAAATGGACAACATTTTCATACTTATTTAACACTCAGTGGTTAACTGTCATAATCAGTCGCTGATCTAAGAGTTAAAAACCAACAGTTGAACCAAGATTTAGGGGAAGTTTTAATGTATGATTTATTTATTAGAAGTAAATGAATGATTACGTTTGATGGAAAATCTGTACTTGTATAGATTTATTTTAAGCTCAATATTTTGAAAATCGTTTGGGTAGAAGCCAAATAAACTAGGAAAATAAATTCCCAATCTCCAATAAGAAATGTACAAGGAGGAAGTTGCTTTTGTGCATAAATATTTTTCAGATAATTAATGCCAATACTTGATTGCAAATCTGTACGTGTATACCTTTAATTCATGGTCAAAATTATGAAAATCAGCCGGGTAGAAGGGCCGAACCAACTTGGAAAAGAAAAAACCAATAATTTTTAATATTTAGGTTTAAGTTAATTTTAAATATTATCATTTATTTGCTTTTTAAAAGTGATTCTATCTCCGTTATTATTGGTTTATATTTAAATTAATAAAACCGTCCACAGTTGTCTTACTTTCTAACCTCAATATTCAAGTATACTCAATTTTATCCAAAGTTTGCGGGATTTGAGGTAACCACGGTCCCAAAGACTTTGGATAATCGAGAGTGTTACTGTACTCGTACATTATGATAAAATAATTTTGAGAGTCACGGTTACAGTGTAGCTGATTAATTAATGGAAAAACATTCAAAGTCCTATTCAAGAGGTCTTATTTCAATATATAGATTTGTATTGAAGTATATTGATTATATCACGCAATATCAAACTACTGTATATGTTTAACTACTTAATTTCGGTAGCTACAAAAATGCAGAACTTCTTTTACCAATTTTGTTTCTGGGTATAGAAAAAACTAATTAGTAGTTCGTTTATACTAAAAATGATAGATGTGACTAATTGTTAATCTCATTTTTATCACATTGTTATAGGTACTTTTCAGTCATGGGAAGAAGCATACAATTTCCTCCAAGTTCAAGGAAATCCATCTCTGGATATTCCAATTCCTGATGACGACTATGAAGAAATTCCAGCGTCACAGGAGGCAATTCCTGGAGACGAATGGATTGCTGTATCAAAAAAAATGCCGAACGGAGGTGTTGATCAAGTAGAGCCTGGGAGGCGCGAAATTGATGTTCAATACAACTGGAACGCCTCATCAGCAATATTTGATGATCCGGCTCTTCTCAGGAAGCATTTGGAATCCTGCAAACGACTTGAAATCGAAGTTCCGGAACAACAGTCCACTTCCATAGAATTGAATGCAGAGCAGCGCCAGGTGATAAATTAATTTAAACTTTGAGTTTTCATAAAACTTCATTTTCAATTAAAATGAAATGTTCCAATTAATTAGAATTACAGTAATATTAATATTATTGTAACAATGTATACAGTGCCATGGGTCAAATACTATCTGCGATAAAATCCTTTGATTAAAACCCTTAGAGAAATGGATCCTTGAAAAATTGCTTCATTATTTCTGACAGTAAATAATATAAAGATTTATTTCTTAATTAATAGTATCAATTTGGTTCATAGTTACCACGAGAGTGGTGAAAAAAATCAATACTAAGAAAACATGGATTAGCTGAAGTTGGGTTGATAACTTTATTGTTTTATGTTAAATTGAAGTGACTAAATTCCAAGGTTTCCAGTAACCACTGACTGTAGATGATAAATTATAAATGTGTAACATAGTGTTTTCTAAAATTTTCCCCATCATGTTTTATTTATTATCAATCACATAAAAAACATTTTTAGGTTTTGGCCATTCTTGATAGCCAAATAAGTGCAGAGCTGCATGGATCCCCTAATGATGCCATTCAGTTGGTTATCATACAAGGGAAAGCCGGGTGTGGCAAAAGTACAGTCATTAAGTCTATGACATCTCGCCTGAAAGAAACTCCTGGCCTGGGTAGTGCTAGCTATCTGTTGCTCGCCCCCACAGGGTCTGCTGCCCTAAACATCAACGGTAACACGATTCACGCTGCTTTGAGCATACCAGTCAGGACGTCAGGTTACAGACCTCTCGAGGGAGCTGCCAAGAAGAGGTAGGATAAAAAATTCAATGGATTTGCCTAAATTAACTCAATATATCATAGATTATTGTACAGAAAAATTGTTTGGATATTGATCAATTTATACTTAGTTTAAAATTAAATATAAGCATCAAGGGTGATTTAATTCATAACATTGATAAAAATATACAGTACCTTGAAAAAATCAAAAACTATTAAAAGTTTAACACGTTCGCTACTGCAATAGTACGAAATTTTCCATTCACATGGACCAGCGACGCACATATGCGACGGCCGGTTTCCACCCATAGACTGCCGTCGCATATATGCGACGGCTAGTCACATTAAAATAGACTGCCGACGCATATTTGCGTCGGGGTTCTAATGTTATTAAATTGCTTATATCTTTGTAGAGGTCTATTTGAAGGCACTGAATTCCCTTCAGTGGTCTACAGAGATGTCTGACGCACTACTGCGTCGCTTGGTCTGTGGATATGATGATTGGTGACGTCATATAATAGTTGGAAAAACTGGTCTTTACTTTTCTGCATCACTGTATGTATGTATGCAGTATGTATGCTGTATTATCCTATGTAACTTTTATATTTGTTCAGTTATAAACTGTTCTTGAATTATCTGTTTATTTCTTTACTTACTTTCACCTTAAAACACAAAAAATGAACTGTCGCATATATGCGACGTTTAGTCTATTTCAAGAAAACTATGATAATTTTCACTATTGTCTTCGCTGTAGACCGGGCGTCGCAAATATGCGACATTACAAAAGGCTATAAAAAATACAAATAAACAAGAATAAATTATTTACAAACACGATTGTAGCGTATTACAATGTAAATGATCACTGTTTTATAGGTTTTCGCCCGTGGTCTGTGTGTACTGTTATCCAAGTGGCAGTCGGTCTATGTGTAAGATTCAAATGTATACCTCGGTCTGTGGCAATGACCGCGGCGTCGCATATATGCGACGCTCAGTAGCGAACGTGTTAAGTAAACGGATTTTATACTTTTAACCATTGAATTTTGATTTAGGGAAAAATCAACTTAGTAGTAAGTGTAGATTAGTGTTATATTTCAATTATATACTGAGAAAATCAACAGTGGTAAACACATTACTTTGTCCCAATGTTTATATGACCCAATAATGGGAGAAAAATAAAATAACCTCCTATTATTTAAACATACTGTACATTAATAATATCAGTTAATATAATATTATAGCTTTATGTATATTAAATCTACTATATTATGGCCTAAATCCGCCGATTATAAATATCTGTGTCACATACCTGCGTACTCTATTCCCAAATAAAATGCTATATGTTACTTATTTCTTAATAAATGTTGATAAAACTCGGTATGTAGCTTCATATAGTTGAGATCTCCTTTGCTATGGCTTAAAATCCCTGATATAGCAAATAATAAGCTATAGCCCCAGGCAAAAATGATCGAGTTTTGATGAAATTTGGAACGAACTACAAACGTTTAAACATACATTTATTCAAACGAGTTTGCGAACCAGCATGATTGGACTAAGGGAAAAGGGGTTCATGGAAGGTTTTGTGGAGTAAACATTGGATTTCCCAATTTTCAACCCTAAAAACAAAAAATTAGAAATTTTTTTAAACCATTAAATAGAATTAAAAAAAAAAAACAAATAACTTAAGTTGGTGTATTGATAATTGTCATGCGCTTAATGGTAATTCGAGAAAAATTAAAAAGCTGTAATCATATGGAGCATAAATAAACAAATGTAGTTTGCTGTTTTATAGATATATTTTGATAAAATTTAGCATATAAATTTACTTTTCCCTATAGGCCCTACTATAAACATTTAGTAAAATTACCTCTTCCCTTCTCTGTAGCAGCAAACCTAAGAACTCGTTAAACTATGTTATTTAGATATTGAAAATTAATAATGTCTTTTTAATGAGATATCCAGGCAAATGCAAATTTGCTTAATCTGCAAATTTGTTGCAGTGGGGGTATTTATATTACGTTTACGTTCAACAAAATAAAAAATTAAATACTTTACAGATTCCTTGAAGACATGGATAAGATCCGTTTCATCATCATCGATGAGTATTCGATGATAGGACTTTCACTTTTTGGGATGATAGAGCAAAGATGTGCAGAATCCAAGCCTCAGTGTAACTCTCAGGTAGTAATTTATATAAAAGTTTTATAATGAATTTTGTTTTTGGCATTTACTAATAACATATCACATCACATTGAAAAATTATTATTCAGTTTGAACTATTGTTATTACTCTCCTCAGCCCTATATTGAGTTATACACAGGTTTGGAACTATTGTGATTAAACATTTTTTTCCACCTTCTAACACACATTTTTTTTAAGTTCAAAATCTTGTTTTTTAATTAAATAAAGAAAATGTCAGAAAATATAAGAAAATATATTTTGTGTACCAGAGGTAGAAATTATTAACATTTTAGTATTAGAATTGCATTCTCTTTCTCAATTCTGAAAAAATAATATTATTTGAGAATTTTTTGGGTTTAAGTGAAATTTAAAGCTCTAATTGTAGTACAATATTAATTACCTATATAGATTGCTTATGGATATAAAATAAATCTAACCAAACTAGCTGACCTTGTTTATAATTATTTATTAATTTTTAGATTTTTGGAGGGATTCGTATCTACCTCATAGGAGACATCAGACAGCTACCCCCAGTTGCAAGCAAACCACTCTATTCCCCATCAGCAAAGAGTGAACTTGAAATAAAAGGAGCATTTGCTGTGTCTCAGTTCCAACATGCTGTTGTCTTGACTCAGTCAATGAGACAGACTGATAACACCTTTAGGTAAGCCCATGATTTCGATAAAAAAAACTTTGACAATTATTATTATGGCATTTCATAGTGTAAATATTGAATTATGGCTAAATTGAATAATAGTATTTCATACTAGCGGCTGACCCCATGCCTTGCAACGGGATATAAAGCCCTACTTTATGGACAATACTTGAAACATTTTAGTTAAACTGAAACAGCTACTTACATATTAGTAAACATATTTCTGTGAAGCATTCTGTGGAAACAGTGTGGCACTATTTCAAATTATGACTAATGCAGAATTTTGTGATTATTCAAACCTACAAAACAGTTGGTGAATGTAATCATATGCTTAAATTATATTTACTTGTAAACATTGTCATTCCAAAGTCTGACACTGGACCTCTTAAAAATCTCTGGGTTTCGGAGTCCATATGTCATATATATACAAACGCACTTCGTCTTTTGTAGATGTAGATTTCGGCACCAGCATGGCAACCTATAAGGCCCATGTCATTTATTTTAAATTAATTTTATGTGCTTATTTTTGCCTTTATCATTAAAGAGATTCTGCACATCTACAGTAAAATATCTTTCTAACAATATGCGTAGATGTTCCCTGCGATGCAAACGAGCTGAGAAAAAAAATATAAGAGATTTTCTTGCCTATTAATATATAGATGATATATATTAATAGTATATAATTTCATGTATACTATGGAAATTCTTAATTTTTTAATGTGTATGTCATATAAGCATTTCATATGTAAATATACTGTGACTCTTTACTAAAAAAATAACATAGTTTTGAGAACAACAATAAACCATTACATAATTTATAATTATTTTTATAGGCAAGCCCTTGACGAGGTTGCCAGGGGTTGTTGCACGGTCGCAACATATGCAGTTTTCAGTAACCGCTTTTATATCAACTTGACGGAAGAAGAACGACGAAACTTCAACGATGCCATTCACATCTTTTCCCTGAGAATGACGGCTAAAGCTTTCAACCTAAACCGACTACTAGGCCTGCATTCCCCAGTAGCTCGCATCCCTGCTAAACACAACAACTTGGTGGCAAGTCAGGGAACTAGCGATGACGCTGGAGGTCTCCAGAAGGTGGTCTACCTCGCGGAAGGAGCTTTAGTTGTGCTCAAGGCCAACTTGTGGGTGGCTTCTGGGCTCGTCAACGGCGCCATCGGCGAAGTCGTGGCAATTGTATATGAGTCTGGAAAATCCACCCCAAATGATCTACCAATAGCTGTCATGGTGAATTTCGCCAATTATTCTGGACCGAGGATGCAGCGAGATTCATTTCCGATCTCTCCGATAATAAGATCATGGAAGAAAGGAAATGCAACTTGCACAAGAGAGCAGATTCCTTTGGATCTGGCTTGGGCAAGCACAGTCCACCAATCTCAAGGCCAAACATACGACCGGGTAAGTTGTCATTTGATTTTAGGCGGAATATAAATTATTATTCCAAAAATAAATAGCTATAATGTATTTTTATTATATACATGACGTTAATACTATGGCAATTCTTCATTATATTTAAAGGCAATAGTATTTATCAATCTACAGTTACGTTTGCATTTAATTTGCTAGGTTCGTATACCTAGACAATTCCATATACTATAATTACTATAATTTATGGTGCACGTCCAAATAATTTCAAACATTTACAGTTTGATTTGCTATTCATAATTCCTGTACCTGCTTTATAAATCCGTTAAAATATACCAACATATATTAAGTTTCCATTTCAATATATAAATAAATTACTTTTATTATTTTTTAATCATCTAAATTTCAAACATTAGGGCCTGGATAAGGTTTGCCAAAGTGTATTTCAATAGCAAAAATAGGTCTATGTGTTGTTTACGAGTAATAACAATCTACATATATAAAATCATGTAAAGTTTATCAAAGAATCTGTTTAATTTCCAAACAAGAAACTAATAACTTTTAGACTTATATAATATAAATGAAATACCTATGTAAAATTTATCGTAAAATATTTGAAATCATACCTCCTCAACTGAGCTAAATCAAAATATAATCGACAAGTCTATAAAACCCCCATTTTATTGAATTTCCCTTATGGACAAGAATCTATTACCATAGGTTGTGTGGTAAGCCTTTAAGATTGAAACCGTTATACATATTCGTTTTGAAGCCCCTATATGCCAAAAAACACTATTAGTTCATTTTAATATGTATATGACTGTATATATATTGTCAGTCAGCACAATAGTAATAAAGAGAATAGTTCGTTAAAATTTTAAACGTCTAAAATAACAGATGCTTAGAGATTCAACTTTCTAACAGAAAAGTTAAAATGAATTATTTGGTTTTTATGTAATACTTTTAAATTATTATTAGGTTGTCGTGGACTTGGGGCGTACAGAGTTCACGATCGGTCTCTCCTACGTTGCTCTCTCTCGCTGCAAGACATTGGATGGATTGGCAATCAATCCACCATTTATCAGAAAGCGACTGGATGATTTGCATCATAAGAATTCTTTGAAGGTTAGCACTTTTGTGACGAAATAAGTATACATAATATACAATATACATTAATTAATGTATTTCCAATTAATAAAATAGAATGATACTGTAATCTTTTTTATACTGTACTTATTTCCCCACATATATAGATTACAAGTTTAATCCGTATTTGGTTAATTAATTGAATAAAATATTCTCCCTAACTGGGTTATGTTCCTTTTTGGTTGTGTTTTTTAATGCCAGGGCAGTTGTGATGAAAATATTTAATTCATTCAATAGTAATGGATGAATTTGATTAATTAAAATTATAGGCTTTTATATCTGTTGATTCATATATTCTTGATTTTTTATCTTATAAAAAGCTAGCAGCAACCAAATTTTTGAACAGGACAGTTGACCTTAATTATGGGAAAATTGAATTTACATTCAAATCAATATTATTTTTATTCTCTTCGAAATGTCAAATTGTAGTTTCTACATATAGATATTTGAATGTTTAAATTCCCCTAAAGTACGTTCATGTAGCATCTGAAAAGATTTCATGGAAGTGAATACCTATTTGTCTACAAACAAATTCCAAATCTACCTTTGTGTAAAATTTCAGCCTAAGTTAAATTGTATGTATGTTTTAAACATGTATAAAACTTAGCATACATCCGATCCAAACAAAAATACAGAAATCAAATCGTGGTCATAATATTATAGATATAAATAAACTATTTTCGAATTTTATAAACTTAATAAAGAGTAACATTTTTAATTAAAATAATCATTAAAACAAGTAGGTACCTATTTAAAATAAATATAAATATAGCAAGTTTATTATACTTTCATTACCTATCAAAATGGATTTTTTGTGGAATGACAATCTCAAACCCCCAAGATCACGAAATATTTTAAAAAATAATAAGAATGTAATAAAGTTTTATTATATTGCAATATTTTACCATCAGGACAAACTGCAAGCAGAGGGTAACATCATGAAGATGGCTCAGGGTTTGCCCTTTCGGTTGTCATCATTTATACCTGTGAGGTGTCCACAACCACCTGCACCTGCTCCATCCCCACCACCTGTACCTAATCCACAACCACCACCTGCACCTGCTCCACCATCACCACCTGTACCTGCTCCACCACCACCACCTGTACCTCCTCCACCACCACCACCTGCACCTGCTCCACCACCACCACCTGCACCTGCTCCATCCCCACTTCACCAACCCAAGACTCCTGCTCCACCACAACCTTCTGCACTGAGGGAAGAGACAGTCAGAGTACACGAGGGAATTGTGACCGTTGTCGTGATGCCTGGCGACGGTCATTGCCTCTTCTCAGCTGTCCTTCACCAGCTTGGACTCTCTTCCCCCATTAACCCCAATCATATGGAATTTGTCAAAAATTTACGAAAAAGGGTTGTGGAGTATATTCGTCAGCAGGACTTGCATTCCGGTACATAAATATAACAATCAAACTAAATATACTGTAATATGTATTTAAATTAGGTAAAAAGAAATAATTAGCTGCTGAATCCCTAGCCACAATTCAAATTCAAATGCGACCACTAATAAAAATGCAAAATATTATATCAATACATCCCTTGCAGCAAACCTGTATAGTCAGCGAACTTTAATTGATTGAATTGATAATTTAAATAAATATTAAAATCAAGTTTTGTCATTGTATGTTCATGAAAAAAACGTACAGAAAAATTCCCTAAAATAATAACAAGCTGCTAACAAAATTCAAAACACCCCTGTTTTAGCAAACCTGCAGTATACATGAATTTCTATTTGCCTGTTTTAATTTTCAATTCAATCTATTTAAAACACATTAGGTTTAACAATTACCTAGGTTTACTGCTACAAGCAGGGTAAAAAGGTGTATTGTTAGTAAAATATTAATAGCTTAAATTAAATAGTATAATTATATTATTATTAATAGTATAAATTAAACAAATATACCAAGTTTGATCAAAATTTTTCGATAAACAAGCAAACCATAACAGTTTTACTTATTCTCAGCAGAATAGCCTTTAGAGTTTTAAAGAATTTTTTTTTAAATTTTATCCATAAACAACAGTCGTAAATAAAACTTCAATATAGCACATTAAATTAGTTTATTACTAATTATTTACTTAAATAACTAATTAATTATTACTTAATTTATTTATTTAGTCTATTTAGAATAGTTTGTAAAGAAATAGGATTTTTGTTAATTTGAAGGTCAAAAATTAGAACCCCCACTTTTACCTTATTCAACCCCTTTAAAACCCCATTACCATGGTCCGATCATGCTGGTTCAAGAACCTGTACAAAATTTTATCAAAATCATATTAATTTTCCTCGAGATATTGTGCCAACGGGCACACATACTTAGAGAAATTCGCTAAAAGGGAATTTCATGGTATAATTCAACTCAACTATATGAAACATCATACTAAGTTTTAAAAAATAAGGAAGATCCTAGAACTTTTCTTTATTTTCTATTAGGTCATTGAGAGAGTTTACTGTGTTTACCTTTATCAATATCCTGTTGCCACTCGACAATAAACTTGAGTTTTTCTATAATTTATTCAATTATAGGGCATACACAGATATTACAAACAATAAATAGATTATGACATACACATCTTGATTTTAGCAAATTTCCCTATAGAAAAGTCAGAAGTAGCTAATACCGTAAGTGGGATGATAAGACCTGGGTCCGGGACCGATTTACTCTTTTATTTTAATGTCCCTAAAGGCCAAAAACACCATTCGTTTGAATTATATATAAATTTATATATGTATATACATATAGATTTATATATATATATATATGCGTACGTGAACACGATAACTATTTTTTCAGATCTTGATGAAATTTTGTTTTAAGTGTAAGGTGGGATAAACTTGAATAGGTTTGCCAATCTGCATGATCGGACCATGGGAACGGGAGTTTATGGAGTAAAAATTGAGTTTTGCCACTTTTCCAATATACCTTGTTATATAAAAAAATCAACAAACTTCGAAAAAACGAAATGCAATTATATAGAAATTTTATTGGATAAAATTAAATTTAATATAGGGCTAATCAACATTAAACCTTAAGTATAACATTATTGTATCGATATTAAATCAAATTTCTTAAAATTATTAGGTTTAATAAAAGTTTAATGTTACAGGCCTTTGGCGCGCACAGCTGGAGGACTCTATAAGTGCCAACTTGACGAAATATCCAGCAGTGCGAAATGGAGTTATTGTTCCTTGGGAGGAAAGGTTGAATTGCTTCCTGGAAAATCTTTCTGTGGACGAGTGGGGTGGCACCGAAACCATTGTGACCATCGCTCAATTGCACAATATAACACTTACAACATATTTCGAAGACGGTGGTGATGGTTTTCGGTGTCAAAGGATCATCTCAGGGGGGGAGAGTGATAGGGAAATTGCTATAGTGTACCGGCTCGCAGCTGTTAGGGGATGTGCTGGCCCTGTGAGTCGAGTGCACTATGACAGTTTAATTTGTTTTAATTAAGTGAGTTTGTATATACGTATATTTTAAACTATTTATATATATATTTTTTATTTTTATTATTTATTGCTGTATTATTATTTTTGTAATTTGGTTAAATAACCAATATTAAACATTAATTGCATAATTTCACTACAATCATTTTATTTCAGTTTAAAAGTTTCAAATTCATTGGCAATTTCAAATTACTTGTAGCTTTCAAAAGTATGGAAAATGGTATTTCCAATTTGAAGTACTGTAATGTGTTACAAAATCAAAAGGTTATAGCTAAAATTTTATGAAATTTCTGAACACATTGCCATTTTCAAAGTAAAGAACAATCCCCATAATTGTCAAGCAATATCGCTACAATGTAAAGTAATTAAAACAAATGACTCCAGATTTAAAAATAATGACTTAAGTTTTATTTGAAATAAGAGGAATAATATTACACACACTTGAAATCTTAGTAGGCCTATTTATGCTCTTACTGTACATAAGGGTAAAATTGTAAGAGTAAAATTGTGTTAATAAAATAGTTTGTAACATACTCATTTTACGAAATCCTGAATTTTTGTGAAAAATTATTATTCCAAGTTCTTTATTCTTTGACAAATTGATATAACCATTGACAACAATTAATAAACGGTTACGATATTATATTATTCTTTGTTTCAAAATAATTATCTATGTGTGTGTATATTATGAAAGAAACATATACAAAAATATAAAAATTGTTGTACTAATGCACATTAAAATAACTATTCTGAGTTCACTCATCCCGTTACGCGCAGAATAAGCGTACTCCTAGTCTATTAAATCGAGATTTGAATTTCGCAAAATAATCTTTCAGAAGCAAAGAAGTCAAAACTCAGAGTAGTTATGTTTATTATTGATTCAAAATAAAAGTTAACTTCCTACTTTATTTGTATTGAAGTAAGGATTTTCAATAACATTACCCCTCAAAAAAGATGGTACACAGCTAAAATTAAATATTTAGATGTATTGCAGTTTTTCCCCTAAAGCAATAATTGTATGCAAAATAATTTTATAATATATGTTAATGTTGTGATGTTTCAAACATGCTTTGGTATGTTGTGTTGTTGTGTTTGGTGTGTTGTGTTGTTGTGTTTTGTGTGTTGTGTTGTTGTGTGTTGTGTGCGAAGTGGATCAGAGCGAATGTGGGTCGCACATGTGACACATAAATGTTTTGTGGACATGTTAAGTTCTCACACTGAACTGCCACTGAAAACAGATGTTGATAAGTATTTTTAGTGGCTTGGAGAAGGCCTTACTATGATATGCAATAATATCACACACAAAAATGTTAAAAAATTTATATTTTTTTAGTTACATACATCCCTTAAAACTTGCAAACCGATGATACGTAAACTGTGTACCATTTCAAAGGTATTGTAATACCTAGCAATTTTCAAATATTATCATTGCGTATATCTTTAATTTTCGAGTTCTAGCTAAAATTATGTTTCCCATTTAAACCTATCTTATTTTTTTTTCATTATGTGTCACAGTCTAGATACCAACGGCATTGCAAACAATTAACGTGCGTGTTATATGGGAATAACTCGAAAACTAAAAGAGATGGTGAAGGTTTGCGTTCAAAAGTTGCAATACATTTAAATAGGTGTGCAGTATGACTCTAGAAAACTGTGTTCCAAAATAAATTATTTATTTTTGGTTTTTGTGATGTTATTGTAATATTACATATCGAAGAAAAGCTTAGCTCACAAGGAATAACAAATTGAAATCAGAGTAGAGATATATGTATTTTCAAGAAAATGATTATAAAAATGTACAATATTTAAAAAAAATCTTATTTTTTAAACAAATAATAGTCAAATTCAGATTGCACCTAAATTTTTTATTAAAAATTACTTAAAATGGTGAAAAAGACATATGTTTGTAATTGACAATTGCTAGATTTGAACTAGTGAACCTCTGGATTTGGCACATCTTGCATTAAAAAAAACATTCTAAATGCGTTTACATTAATCCTTGTGGGACAGTTGTGGGATTGGTTTAGTTGTTGTAAGGTTGAAAATCTGGAAAACCCTAAACATTTTTTAAATTGTATTAGGAATTCAGACGGATGGTATTTTGACCTTTGGGGACGTCAAAACGAAAAAAGTAAATCAGTAGCCTTCCCACCATAACACTTACCCATGATTCCCTACATGGGAAATTCACTAAAACTAAAAATGAAATTTTATCAACATGAGGAAATGTGAAATCTGTCTATTGTTGAATCGTTTGACCCTTGCAAATGTACTACCGTAATCAATGAATAGTACTACTCAGTACTAGTATAAATGTGTTTTGCAGTGTATGAATGAATCTACGCTACAACTTCCTACGATTCTACTCGCCACATTCCTCTCGTATGAATGGACGGGTGTCCCGGACCCGGATATCACAGGTGGAGGTGAGTCAACGTGTGACGTCAGAAACTGTGACGTAGGACTAGAGAGAGACGGAGATAGTCTGAGAGAGCGCAGCACTGCACTTTCCTTCTCCCTCTGCTTCTGCCACACTCGTGTTGCCTGTTGACATTTACTAGGGAAATAAATTATACAATAGATTAAACATACTCCTTTATAATATGTTTATCATACGGATTATTATAGTCAGTATGATGAAACCTGTCTCCAGACCCTCCACTGCCATCAGGAGACAGGATCCACAACACAGTTGATAAGCAGGTCTAAATCGAGTGTTGTTTACTTTTTTGTTTATAATGTTTTTTCTTTGTCGTCTTTTTTCGATTTGATGATTTCATTTACTAGACGTATTTATGAAAACTCAAAATTCCGGGGGTTCTGGTGTATATAGACTTGTACCCCGACTTGAAATTGGCTAAGCCATCTCTTTGTGAAAGTGGTAAAACATTTTCTTTTGGTGGTACAAAAATGGTACAAAATTATGACAAAGTTAATCTAATAAAATATACAACTTGTGTTTTTGGCGTTGGTCTTCCTTGAATTCTGTTTTACGTATACATGTTTTAGGGGGAAACGGAGAACCGGCCACCTCTGGCCCTAATCCGCATTTAGAAGTTTGGTTAGGTTAGGTTAGATTATATAAATATAACCTCTGAATTTACGACCAGTGGCCGGAACCCCTACACTCGTTTTAGGGAAGGGGTACGACATTAGTTTATGGTTTAAAAAAAGTTAAATAATTTCATATCCGGGACTCGGGGTATTACCCTATGGTTCTTTCCATTCCTCCTGATCATAGGATGGTAAGCCAAAGTGCCCCATAGGACATTCAAGTGCAGACTTTATTCTGTAATACGAGGGTAGTTAGTCGGCGTGTTGTTACCACTATAGACTGGATGGCGACACGTTTACGCTCGGCTGTCTGCTCAATCCCCCCTCCGCAATTTTGGGCGCCAGATGGGCGCTCAGCTGCCGCGCCACAATTTATTGACGCCCGTAGTCCTACCTGGCGCCCTGCCGCTCTTCCCGTTTACTCATGGGCTTTTACCATTGGTTTTACTGACCAGCTACTATATTGGGTTTGCTATTGGCCATATGCATAGGCCAGGCAAAGGTGGCAGATGGATAAAACTGTTCCTACAGACAAGAGAAACTACTAACCATACATTACTTTCCAACTTCTATTCCATTCCTAATTTGTCTTCCTACTCAAAAAGCGTTTTTAGTCTTGAACCAACCAA
This sequence comes from Macrosteles quadrilineatus, assembly GCF_028750875.1. Taxonomy (NCBI): domain Eukaryota; kingdom Metazoa; phylum Arthropoda; class Insecta; order Hemiptera; family Cicadellidae; genus Macrosteles; species Macrosteles quadrilineatus. The sequence goes on from NW_026542599.1 coordinate 70,902,562, forward strand.
AAGCTTCTAGCCGTCTATGAACTATGTTATTATAATTTACTCCCAGCAGTTGTAGTATTGACTTTAAAATAGAGCAAGTGTACTTCTAAACCTATGGTAAAATTTGAATCATGTTTTGATGTGGTCATGTTTGTGGCGTTTGAGTAAATATTTAACATTGTGAATTACTCCATTTTCTCATATTTTTAGGGAACATTTTTCGGGTTCCAGTTTTTAGTCAAGGGTGTTTGTGGATGAGTACTACAGACTACAAATGTAGTCCGATTTTGATTAAATTTGGCATGTAAGTAGTTAAGTACTATATTCCGTTCACAAAATTTAGGCGGTTCGAGGGGAAGTTTCCCCACTTTACTCATTGTAGCAGCTGATTGTAGTTTTGACAAACATCAGCTGTTGAGCTATTACTTTAATGGTAGAATGATCAATTTTCAATCAAGGTGATACATTTCTTCCCCTAAACCACCTAAATTTTGTGAACGGAGTTTAACCCATTGCCTCCAAACTTTTTTCATTTCTTTTAAAATTTAGATATTCACATAAACGGCTCGAACAATTTTGATAAAAATTCAGCATGTTATGATCCTTCTTAAAAGCAAATGGCGCAATTCCCATTGCTGTAAAAACGACTCATAAGTGATAGAATTTTTTTGTGATTTTCCTCATAATATACTGTATGGTAGATACTCCCATCGCGGCCTTTTACAAGCAAATGAGAGAAAGTATGTGTTAGATTGATGATACCGTTTATTAAAATCTATTAGCATAGTTAAGAAAATCTTTCACATCTTATTTTAATCTTGGAAAACCCCTCACTCCCACAGTCATATGTTCGTGCCTTAATCGCCCCACAGCCCGCAGCTGTTCTGAAATGTTTTCAATTAATTAACAACAGCCGCTACAATTGAGGCAATTGACGTACTTGCCGCAGACGCCGCCTCAAACCTTCGTGGTAAGTATAATTGATTTAAATTTCTGTCTCCATAGTCTGGGTACGCCTGTTTGGACAAGTGGAAATATTGCTATGAGGAGTTATTTTCTTTTGTTTGTTGTATGTGAGCCTTGTATTTTAATTAAGATTATTGGTTTAAATGTTGGTGTAGAATGTTTTAAAAATTTTTAAGCTTATGTTACACAACTTATGAGAGGGGAGTGTCTGTTTTTATCCGTAGTCGAAGATGAAAGCAATTCAATTATTTAAATTAGTACTTACGTATTATACAGACCACTACGATAAACTGACTTCCAAATAAGATTTTAACAAAATCTTCCTAACCTAAAACATAGTCCACCCTTAAGTTACGTTTTATAGGGAGTTACTGAGTTCGTCAAAAAGAAGTATTTGCAATGTAATTTTCTGATTTTATAATTTATTTTGTTCTGCATCATCTCATATTTTGCAATATAACGTTCAATTACGAAATCATTGGAAAATCTTAATATTACAGTTAACTCTTAAAATGATTTCTTATCGAATTACCTTATATCTATTGTACGGGTTGGTGTCTGACTTTTGACACAGATAATATAACCCCTACTAGTAGGGGTTATATTATCTGTGCTTTTGACCACTTTTGCCGATACTTTGTCATATCTTTCAAGACAGATCATCATAGGTCCATTAGATTATTTTAATACATGTTTTCAATTATTGGAAAATAATTCGATTGTGTAATACAATACAAAATAATACAAGTGTAGAAGGGCACGTTGCCCATATGAACCGTGTCCATATTTTGTTAAATGCAGGTTTACAGCAACTGGATTATTTTAAAATAATTTGTATGAAGAAATATGTGCATGATTTAGAAAGTCAATAATCTGCAAAATTGCAATTTATTGCAGACTTTTTAGAGACGTTACTTCGATGTATTCATTCAGCTTAATGAAAACACAATACATAATTTGAATGCTATTAAACTAACTAAAAGGGTTGTACATGTTTACTAGCGCTACTCAGCAACAAAAACAATTTAATTTAACTCTAGTTTAATTATCTCTTCTGGCTTGAATACATTTCTGTTGGTGGCTAGGCAGCTAAGGTTTGGACCGTTTCAGTCTGTTTTCGCGATGTAGTGAATGCTGAATGTTGAGTGGTCACTTGAGGCCAAGGACGTCCGTCGCCATTGCATCACATTCTCACACTGTCTCACAGTCTTCCCACTTCCAGTGGCGCAAAAGTTCAATCACAAACCATCGGTATTTGTTTATTTATCCTTTAGATTCTTCCGGAATTGTTTACACATCACGCAAAACTGGGTTTAGAGAGGGTTGTGGCATTATCAATGATATAAAAACCATTGGTGATTGGCGGGATTTAAACCTGGAATTTGGGGAATTGAATGGGATTTGGGAACCTGGAATTTTGGGAATTGAATGGGATTTGGGAACCTGGAATTTTGGGAATTGAATGGGATTTGGGAGCCTAGAATTTTGGAAATTGGATGGGATTTGGGAGCCTAGAATTTTGGTATTGCGATGAATGGGATTTGGGAGCCTAGAATTTTGGGAATTGAATGGGATTTGGGAACCTGGGATTTTGGGAATTGAATGGAATTTGTGAATCTGGAATTTTGGGAATAGAATGGGATTTGGGAACCTGGGATTTTGGGAATTTAATGGAATTTGGGAGCCTAGAATTTTGGGAATTGAATGGGATTTGGGAACCTGGGATTTTGGGAATTTAATGGAATTTGTGAATCTGGAATTTTGGGAATAGAATGGGATTTGGGAACCTGGGATTTTGGGAATTTAATGGAATTTGGGAACCTAGAATTTTGGGAATTGAATGGGATTTGGGAACCTGGAATTTTGGGAATTGAATGGGATTTGGGAACCTGGAATTTAGGAATTGAATGGGATTTTGGAACACTCCCGTAAAATCTTAAAAACACTAATGGAATCGCTATTGCGTATCTCACAGAGGAACGAATCTACAGTATTCCTTACTACATCCACAAGAGTAAAAATGTCACCGAGAAAAGTTCAAGGGACAACCAAGGAAGGTTGTGACCTTTATTGTACAATTTTCTTGAGAATACATGAATGCACAATGAGATAGGAAGAGTTCGCGCACAATGTGTTGGCCTCGTGGAAAGTTGCCACTCCTTCAGGTAATAGTAGAGGACCTAAACTGCTCCTTTGCGGCACTCCCACACATTGCCGCACGCCCACTGCATACTCCATGGACTCCAGAGGTTAATGAGATGTATGCCTCTTCATTAGCTTGAGAATGATTCCGGACGAGTGACAACTTGGTTAGCTTTCCAACAGTGTTATGTGGCTCGAAGGAAAACGAAGTGAGAGTTTTCTGGGGAGGTCCAAATCTGTATTTATCAGGATTGAAAGCTCTGGGTATAGCCTTATGCATTATGGGCGTTACCCTGAATGTTCTTATTTTAAATTGTGTTTATGGAAACTCTCATATTGCATAAGCTTGTTTGGGTTGAGGTGAAGGTGGTCGTGTGGTATTAGGTTTGGGTTTTCTTGGATTTCCCAACGGTTGATACCGATTTAAACGGATATACCCGGAAGTTATGAGCCAATTTCCCAGATACCTTTGATTAGGCTTAGTTAGGTAAGTTTATTTAGGATAGGTTGCGTGAAGGTTTCTTATTCTTTCTGTTTCCTCCCTCAACGACGACCCTAATTCTGAACGGCTAGTTCCCATGGGGCTGGAAAAGAACATAGTCCTAAGATTTGTTTATCTTTTAATTCAAGGCCTGAAAAAACAAGGAAATCAATTCAAATAAATCTTTCTTATTGTATAAACAAAAAGAGGCAGTGCAACATGTGATACAAATTGTCAGCAATATACAGTAGAACCTTGATAACAAGACTCTCATGGGGATTATAAAATATGTCTGGTTATCAAGGTTGACTTCTTATTGAGGTTTGCAATAACATGTGTTTAGATGTAAAATAAATTCGAGGGGATTTGAAACATACACTTGTTATCAAGAGGGACTTGTTAACGAGGCTCTTCTTATCGAGGTTCCACTATATAAATAATAGATGGTAGAGCGTATGAATCTACCCAAGAAGGTTGAGATCCGTTCTTGTCACATTCTGATTTGATACTTCGAAATCAAACACTTGAGTAAAAACCTAATTTTCTGTGATCTGGGATATATACATGGTTCAACCATGTGATCGCAAAAAATACTATTTGGGCACCTTCGAGATTTTTGGGATGGCCCAAAAAATGGATACAACTTACCACACTAACCCCACCCTATATTCTCGATCCCTCACTCTACTCGTCGCAGCCAGTTTTTAAACGTCCCGAGTAATCGTGGCCAAGACTAGACAGGACACTTGTTGTAGTTCACTTGGCAAGATTCAGGTGTTCAAGTGAGTCACGCTGAGTCAGCCAGACGTTTGCCAACTTGAACGTTCAACTTGCACCTGCTTAGTCTTCTCACTTCTCAGACAAACTGTTTATTGACGACAAAAAGTTGCCACGCGTGTGGTGTAGGCCTGCTGGAATAGCCAAGCAGTAATGTGACATAGGGGAGTGAGTTGGTGTATTGGTAGAGCGCGGGACATCGGAGTATGAGGTTTCGGGTTCAAATCCCGTCAATCACCAATGTGTGATAATGCCAATAGGAATATCCTGAAGTAATGTGTATGGACAGTTACGGACTAGAATCTAGCGTCCTGGTGGAGAGTGAAGTCGAGACATAAAAATTCTCCGTATTTCGAAGTGTGACTAATTGAATTGTTTCCCAAAACAAAACTATTCTCGGTTTCCAAAGCTGAATTTGTAAAATATTTGTTAATTTTGTTTCTTTTTATACGCACATTGTAACTTAATCTAAGTAAATTACACAACCATTGTCTTTCAATATTACAACAACACTAAAGGATATCTAGAGATGGTTTCCAAAAACCATGGAATAAATCTAAGACGTAAAAAAAGACGTTCTTGGGAAACCCCAGATAATGTTGTACGAACCCAGAAAGTTCCATTATAACTGAAAATCGCCTAAGGAAAATAAAATACTTAAATTGAATTGACAAACATTACAAATTTACAAACTATGCTTTGGGATGGTCAAGTTATAGTCCCTCCATCTCTATTTTTATACTGTTGTATAAAAATAGTAATACAGTTTACCGAAAACGTATACGTTTTACCATTGACTTTTGGATACTAAAGGTTTTACCTAGTATTAGTGTAAAATATTTCAGAGATTTTGCACCCCATAAATTCCATGCGTTAACGTAAAGTTTTCTTAAATTTAGGAGAAATGATAATCTTACAATGTTTGTTTGAAAAAAATATGAAAATCGTGTAGTCAAAACAACAATGTATTCAAAGTTTATTTACGGAAGCATAGTACAGGAAAAATATTAAATAAAAATGAAAAAATTAGTTCAGGGATGAAACTTTGGTTTTAACTTCGTTTTACCAATGGAAGTCAAGATCCGATGAGTCCCTAACAGTCCCGATGGGGGAACATGGTTTTTAGGGGGTGGGGAGGGGGAATTTTGATATAATTCATTATTCACGATGTGAAGTCATTTAGGAAGTCGTTTTTAAGGTTTGTATACACGGTGAATCGATAGGAACCATATTTAGGTCGATAGAACCACCTCCATAAGAGATTTAGCATATTGGTACATGTTTAGTTGTTATTTTTCTACTAGGAGTAGGGGGAATTTTAAATAATTTATGATTTTTGACTTATGACTTGTTGGGTGTCGTTTTCAATGGATTTCTACATGCCAAATAGAATGGAACCACTATTTTGTCAATATAACTACATTATTAACAGATTTGGAGTGCTATCTGACTGAAATAAAATAAATGTTTGTGCACAAAATTAATTATTTAATATTTAAACATAAAAATTAAAACTATTATCTAAACATCAAGTATTAATTGAATGAGTTTATTTTTACAATAAATTTAATTTTTCCTATTATTATAAAATACCCCCTCACAGCAAACCTGCAGACCAAGCAAATTTTCATTTACCTGACAGGATTACTATTTATTTTCTATTTAAATAACATTAATTTTAATGAGTCATTAGGTTTGCTGCTACAGGGGAGGTAATAGGGGTTGTTTTTATTGAAATGTTGATAGCTTAGTATAAAATAAACAAAATTGCCAAGTTTGGTTTAAAAATATATCCACAAACAAGCGAACTACAACAGTTTATTTATTTTCCATTAGAATAACATGGGAATTTTAAATTTACATTTTTTTAAATTATCTCCTTAACCTTAAAGGATAAGAAGTCGGTGAAAAATTACTTTAATTTTTACGGAAAGTAAATAAAAGAAACGTAAATAAAAAGAACCTTATTTACTAGGCATATACTAAACTATTTAATATTTTAAGCTCTAGAAAGTGGTTTGGAAAGGAATTGTGAAATTCTTTGTTGATGAGGCCAAAATGGGAAAACCCAATTTTCTCCCCATAAAAATCCCCATAAACCCCTGTTCCCATAGTCCAATCATGCTGGTTCGCAAACTCGTTCGAATAAATTTAGGTTTACACGTTTGTACCAAATTACATCAAAATCGGATAATTTGTGCTCAAGTTATCACGCTAAACGGACACATATGTATATGAATTTGAAAGGATGGTGTTTTTGACTTCTGGGGACCTCAAAACAAAAATGTAAATTGGTCCCGGGTCTAAGTCTTACCATGAGACCTACGGTAATAGCTTATTCCCTATATGGGAAATTCGCTAAAAACCTCGTTGTAACTTAGAATGTATTCCTTTGACTTGCTGAAGGATATAAAAACAGTATACATATGTACAAAACATATAAAACATATATACAAACTTTGTAGGGGCTACGCAAAGGTTAATAGATATTTACTTGAACTTTAAATCATAAAACATGGTTTAAATCCTGACTTAATGTCAATGTATTACAATGTATTATGGGTTTATGGAGACTTTTGTGGGGAGAAAATTGGGTTTTCCCATTTTTGACCCCATCAACAAAGAATTTCACAATTTCTTTCCAAACCACTTTCTAGAGCTTAAAAGATTTAATAATTTAGTATAGGTATGCCTTGTTGTACGCCTAACGGTTAAGGAGATAATAAAAAAAAATTAAATTTAAAATTTCCATGTTATTCTAATGGAAAATAAATAAACTGTTGTAGATAAATAAACTTGTTTGTGGATATATTTAAACCAAATTTGGCAATTTTGTTTATTTCATACTAAGCTATCAACATTTTAATAAAAACAACCCCCATTACATCCCTGTTGCAGCAAACCTAATTATTAATTAAAATTAATGTTATTTAAATAGGAAATAAATCTGACAGTTTCAAGGACAAATTTTAGTAGAAATCCTGCCAGATAAATGGAAATTCGCTTGGTCTGCAGGTTTGCTGCGGCGGGGGTATTTTTTATAATGGGGAAAATTGAATTTATTGTAAAAATAAACTCATTCAATTAATACTTGATGTTTAGATAATAGTTTTAATTTTTATGTTTAAATATTAATTAATTTTGTGCACAAACATTTATTTTATTTCAGTCAGATAGCACTCCAAATCTGTTAATAATGTAGTTATATTGACAAAATAGTGGTTCCATTCTATTTGGCATGTAGAAATCCATTGAAAACGACACCCAACAAGTCATAAGTCAAAAAACATAAATTATTTAAAATTCCCCCTACTCCTCCTAGAAAAATAACAACTAAACATGTACCAATATGCTAAATCTCTTATGGAGGTGGTTCTATCGACCTAAATATGGTTACTATCGATTCACAGTGTATACAAACCTTAAAAACGACTTCCTAAATGACTTCAAATCATGAATAATGAATTATATCAAAATTCCCCCTCCCCACCCCCTAAAAACCATGTTCCCCCATCGGGACTGTTAGGGACTCATTGGATCTTGACTTTTATTGGTAAAACGAAGTTAAAACCAAAGTTTCATCCCTGAACTAATTTTTTTGTTTTTTTGGTGAATTTTAATCTATTTTGCCTGTACTAGCAGGCAAGTTTATGTTGTTTGGGGGATTGTTGTGGAAAATTTCACCACAAGTGGTAAAAAGCAAGTCACGCTTCATCCGCCACTTCGTGATGAATTTGTATTTTCCTCATCTTTATGGAGCGTTCTAGCAACAATTCCCCTCCAAAACAGTTAAACATGTACCACGTTTTTCTAAAGTTTACTATAACATTGAGAAACAATCCACACAAACTTGTAGAATCTTTAGAAGTACAAAATTAATCTTACTTTTCTTTAGTCTGTACGATGGAACTCATCTCCCAAGATCAAGACAGGTTCCATCATACAGGCTATATTCATCACTTCCAACCTACACTGCACCCTAGCCTAGCCCCCAGGTAGAAGGAGGGACAGGAGACAAGTGCCATCATACAGGCTATAGTCACCACTTCCACACTAAGCTTCGCCCCTATACCTCGATGATCTATAAACCTATTACCATCCCCTAGTGAAAGCCCTACTGACCTTGGGCTTTGGGCACCCTCGTACGGGTAGCGTGGAGGGGTGCAAACAAACTTTATATTACGGAGGGTCTTTTATTGATCGGGTAGAATGGTCGTGTGCCGATTATTTACGGTTGATGCTTGCGAGGGTTGGATAAGGTTTGTTTTTAATTCCAAACCTCAGTCGTGAATTGGACTTTTAGATGTTACCTTTGTTATTCCATTGGTATATTCTTAAATACCAGAACCAAACGAAAGCTTAACTATTTCCTCTTTGTGGATAAAGTTTACTTGAAACCATAATCTTGGATAATGCTAATTTCAAGATCACTAATTCTTACGAACAAGTACGTATTGCATAACATTAGGTTATCCTACTTAATATTATAAATGTGAAAGTATGGATGTTGTGTCTGCAGTTCCATCACGTAAAAACTACTGGACCGATTGAGCTGACATTTTGTAGAGAGGTACTTGATAGTCTTGAGAAACACATATACAGTAGTAGGCATAAATTGTGAAAATCTTATAGGACTATATGCCCCGCGGGGTTCAATTTTTCTATGTTATTCTTATGAGTATTCATATTTAAAAGGAATGAAAGAATTTTGCCAGTTCTTTCAACTTAAGTTAGTTCTATGAGTTTTGTATTGAAATAGTTTAGATTAGTTTTGCTTAATTGTTTGGGGGTTAGTTTTTAAAACTATACTCACTCGAGATTACAAATTATAGTTTAGTTATTAATACACCGTAACTCAAAACAATAACAAAAATTCCGACAGAATCAGTATTTTCCCATGATTGACATAATACATTTGGCCGTGCTGTAACAAAGTATACCTAGAAGTACGATAATGAACATGAATAGATTCCGACTGTAACATCAACAAAAAACACAATAACAAAAGAAGCTTGTAAAAAAAGGTAAACATAGAAAACATAACAACGAAGTGAACATGCAAACTTGTCTGGAACAAATTTAACTAGTTTTGACAGAATAAATTTATCAAGAAAAAAACTTGAAGTTGTGTCAGTAAAAATTGCTAAATAAAAAAAAAATTATTGGGTAAGAAATTAAACCGCGTAAAAATATATTGGAAATTGTATAGGCTAACCATTGTCTCACTATAGATAAGTCCTTTGTCAATTAAAATTTGCACAGTGTGAAACTAACTCACCCCATTTTGAAGGTTAGATTAGTTTAAATATGTGCTTCCCTAACTTTCCCCAAACATTATTTTCACTCGTTCAAGGAATCTGTTTTCCTCCCGCCCCAGGACAGTCGGCCTAGTTTTATTTCCGTGGTTTTAACGTTAACTTTGTCACTGTAAACAATGAACGCCTTAATCAGCTGTCAGTGTCTTCAGCCAATCAGGGAAGAGATCGTGAGACACGTGACTTCCATTAGAACAAACAGCTGATAGTGTTGTTTAATGTCCATTTAGAATGCTTTGTGCGATAAGCTGTGACCCTAATCTTGCTGGACATAGAGTAAGCCTTTCTAGTTTGAAATCCGTTATGTTCATAGTTATAGGGGATATTTAAACTAAAATCCGATTTAGTATAGTATTAAATGAATAAGTATGCCGAATTTGGTCAGGACTTGTCAATAAACAAGCTAACCACAACAGTTCACTTTTTCTCAATACAAAAAACATGGAATTTTCAAATGAAGATTTTTTTTAAATTTTCTCAGTAACCTTTAATTATTATTGTACGACGCTTCAACAAAATTAATTGTTATTTAAGCTCTGTACGATGGTTCTAATGTAAATTTTGCTATTACATGCTAATGGTAAACATTTGAATGAACATTTTTGAAAAATTAAAAATCCCTCAAAACCTTTCAGTGTATAAAAATGCATACTAAACCCCCTATGATGGTTCGCGAACTCATTCAAGTTTATCCCGACACGTGCATGACAAATTTCATAACAATCGGACCGAAATTACTAAAGTTTTTGTGTTTATAGACACAAATGTAAAAGTGTAACATTCTACGAGTACTGTAGTGTTTTTGGCCTCTGGGGACATGAAAATTAAAAAGTAAGTTGGTCCCAGGATTAGGTTTTACCGTGCCACCTACACAGACCTCGACAAGACTCTCATAGAGATTAATACAATTTGTTACAAACGTTGACTTCTTATCGAGGTTTACAATTACAGTACATGTAATTAGGGGAATACATAAAATCAAAGGGATTTTAAAATTACACTTGTTATCAAGGATCTAATTATTACTGTAGGAAATTCACGTAAAACGGATTAGTACATGCAGTGACTAGTACGTGCTGAAAATTCCTTTTGTACTATTACCCTGCAACGAAATGTACACGAAAAGGCCTCACTATCGCAAGGGAGATTATCATTTCCTGTGAGTCATGAAGGCTTTGCCAAGAACTGTGAAGGGAAGTGTGATAAAATCACGTGATAATTTGTTAATGTGATAAATTTTGACAAAACGTGACTTTTGTCACGTAGTTCATAAAATGCACTAGAATGTGTTATTAAGATGTGAATGTAAGATGTTTTTTTCAATCCCATGTAAGTCAACACTTATTCTGGTAACGCTCGATTTGGTCACGTATCACTTAAAACAACCCTTACTGACTCAATTCTTGTTCGCTGAGCTGTAAGTTTTTCGTGATTTACTTCTGACATTCCTCTGGACCAAAGGTCTCTCAAGGCTTTGGTTGCATCAGCTGGAGAGCCGTAGTGGGCCAAGGTCCCTCTTAGATCACAGACTGGTAAATCCATCTACTAGCAAACTATGGATTTTCTAGCTCTTGTCCATAGGTACTGTATGTACATGAGGACCGAGCTTTGCTTGTGAAGAATAATTGTTGCATCAGCTGGAGGGCCGTAGTGGGCCAAGGTCCCTCTTTAGGTCTCAGACTGGTAAACCCACCTACTCGCAAGCTATGGATTGTTTAGCTCGTGTCCATAGGTGTGTACATGAGGACCAAGCTTTGCTTGGGAAGAAAAATTGTTGCAAAAGCTAAAGATCCGTAGTGGGCCAAGGTCCCTCTTTAGGTCTCAGACTGGTAAACCCACCTACTCGCAAACTATGGATTGTCTAGCTCGTGTCCATAGGTGTGTACATGGGGACCAAGCTTTGCTTGGGAAGAATAATTGTTGCAAAAGCTAGAGATCCGTAGTGGGCCAAGGTTCCTCTTTAGGTCTCAGACTGGTAAACCCATCTACTCGCAAACTATGACTTTTCTAGCTCGTTTCCATAGGTATGTACATGGGGACTGAGCTTTGCTTGGGAAAAATAAATGTTGCATCAGCTAGAGGTCCGTAGTGGACCAAGGCTCCTCTTATTTCATGACTGGTCTATCCAACTCGCAAACTATGGATTTTCTAGATATGTATGTACATGGGGACCGAGCTTTGATTGGGAAAATAATTAGCACACTCAACGAGCAATCTTACCGCAGACCCGGCCTGCCGAAACAGCTGTTGCACTAATTCGTAATGGAGCTTCTGCTCGATGTTTACCACACGTTCGTAATTACTACTACTACTATGAAAATTGACAAAAAGCCTGCAGGAGCGACTTTGCCACACACCAAAGCCACAGCCTTAGAGGAAGTTATGACCATTGATCAGATTTTAGGAAAATTGTCCAATAAATTTGGTTTACGATAAAATTTTGCTCTGGAGAAAGATTGATTATCCCAATTCAATTCAATAGTAAGTCCTTTCCATGGAATTTGCTCCGAATTATTGATCCGAATGTTTTTGTGCTGTTTGTATTTTTACGGTACACTCCTACAAGGAGGTCGCAACTGTTGTTTCATCATCGACGGAACCGTCAGTGACTGTATGCCAGACCAGCCTCTGCCTCGGAGCGAATGGTCTACAAAAAGATGTTACTACTGTATATCTCAATTGATATTATTATTGGCTAAGCACCTTTCATCGCAATATTCAAAATCAAGTCTCGCCAATTATTCACATAGGGCAAATTCCAACAGTGCCTCTTAAAAAGACCCCTAAATCCTCCAAACATGTCAAACTAATTTTTAAGTGTACATAGTAGAAACCATCTCTAGACTTTTGAATTAGTGCTGTATTGGCGTGCCCGAATCCGGTATCTAAAGATTAGATTAGATTATTTCCACATCAGGGCAATAGGCGCGATTTTTAGAGTGAGATTAGCCTTATTACGGGCCTAGATCAGCTGTTTAATTATCCAGGAATCAGCTGATTATTTTTTCTTCATTATAATTTCAATCAAAAGGATTGACTGAGAATAAAATTAAAACTATTAAAATTTAAACTAGCAGATATTTCTTCAAGAGTATGGTTTGTACGATTGTCAAGAGACTTCTAAAAACAATAATATTTTTCGTAAGTAAGCATGGTTTGTAGCAATGACAATATTTTATTACATTGCGGGTTTAATCAATGATTTTTCAATACAAATCGCTTAAATAGTGTCTATCCAATGTAGAACATTTCAGCTCCATACATTACATCATCGACCTACTATCACGTTTTAGCTACAACGTTTGCTACAACGCTAATAGTCAAAGATACATCTTTAATTGTTAATAAAACTGTTAGGTAAATATTAAACTTGACTACTATAATCCTGCAATTGCAAGAACCTTGAAATTACCATATCGCAAACTAAATGAGGTTTGCAGTTATCTAAACGGCTCACGCTTAATAGATAAAATGCCCATTACATTTCACCAAGAATGGAGATAGAATAATTACTTCCGCTTCTCAATTATCTAATAGGTCGATTTATGTGTTGGTTTTGGGAAATTTGTTTGTATTTACTTGGGAGGTGATTTAAACTGAATTGTTGTTGTCTGATAAAAGATCTACGGAAATATTCCATTATGATAGTTCGTTATGTAAACGGTTAAATTGACAAAATATTTTTGTTTTGTGTTGTGTTGCTACAGTTTTTAAATAATAGTAACAACAGTTCTTGCTATGCTCTGTTATTGCTTATTATTATTCATTTAGAGCAAAAAAGACAATAGTTTTTCTCACTTTAAATACCAGTAAAGGTTTGATTTCCCTACAGCACGTACATAATATAAAACCCCTACGGATTGGTTTATACATATAATAAACATCAATTTTCATACGAATAAACGAAAGAAACTTTGTGAATGTGCATTGCCCACTCATTATTGTCAAATCCAAGAATCCAAGCAAGGGAGGCACTGGTTTTATTTACATATTATTACGATATACATCGATGGTTAAAATATGTAGAAATGGGTTTCTTTTTCAGTTGCAGTACTGACCTACATTTCCTGATGCAGTACTACTTAATTATCATACGTCAAACCATAGATAAAACATACTCACTTAGGTCAAACCTACACATTGTATCTGACAAAAACAAAACTTACTTCTCATAAAAATCAACAAAATAAACCTTGTAGTTTACAACCAAGATAATCAGCTGAATCAACATATAACCAGTCATAAAATCCAACATCCACAACATTTTGAACTTTCATGTTACAGTAACTACTGAGAAGCTCGAGATGGTCCAGTGGTAGAGCTCGGGGCTTCCGAGCCCGAGGTCTCGGGTTCAAATCCCACCAATCACCAACGGATTTTATTCATGTGATGACGCTTCTAGGACTATCCTGAAGTTATGTAAACAATTTAGACACTAGCGTCCAAGTATGAGGCGGAACCTACTAACATAGATGAAGTAATATAATTATATTACTTCATCTATGCTACTAATGATATCGCAGATTAATTCTCTGAAGAACCAACAGATTCTTTCCCAAACAAACATTACTTCCTCCAAGAAAGAAACTTTATGAAAGTCCAGTTATCCCAAACCGTTTTGGAACGACACACAATCATATTACACCTTGCATTGCATGGTTATTTAACGTGTTTTGTCAACAGTTGCGCAAGCATTAACTCGAGTGGAGAAGTAAGTTATATTTCTCACTGTGTAATATCTATTCTCGACTGTGCGAGAGAGAGGGAATGTTGCCCTAGGAGGATTAAACATTAATCCTCCTAGATGTTGCCATGCCAATTGATGCGAGAGAGAGGGAGAATTTCCCCACCAGTTGGCTGAAGTTCGACAGTTTCCCAGAATCTTCAGATTCTGCTGAGCCGAGATACTTCGGACAATATCTCCTTTGATTATTAACTGTACAATTGTGAGGTTCTTAGAAAGATGTGGCTGTAGGCTTGAATACCTTTGAATAGGCGCAGTCTTTTGTGTTTGGCCGATGAAAGTAGTTCAATTCACTTACTAAAACTCTAGCCAGTTTGTTTTAAAATGGACGTACAGTAGTAGAATTGTGTAATCACCAGAGAGTGCTCAGTGACTGATCAATCAATTAATGGTGTTAAGGAATTCCACAGCTTCCTCTTAACAAGGCAGTGGCGTTGATCTGGCAACGTCGCACCGGCCGGCCTATTGCCATGGTAACAACAGTAATAACAAACGTTTAAACGTTTTGCAGTAGATGTGGTACGAATCTTTGAATATTTTGAAACACAATGAAGTAAACATAGAATTATATTTAAGTTTATAACAACCAACTTTTCCATCGAACCATATTATGGCAAACATAATAAATGCTAGGAAACTAAAGGGATTTCCTAATGATTTTTTAAGTATTGAGCTTTATCAAGGTAGTTTCCCATTGGATATCTATATTACGGTATAGTGGGTAGTATATTTGTTTTTTTTTCAGACAAATGGAGACTTTTTAATACACTTTTTATGTTGATCCACTTTAAAAGCACATGAACATGTATATTTTTATTTACCTTGGTCCAGTTTGGAATCGATATTTTTATTTTTAAAAATCAATATTTTATTTAGTACAGTATTTTTGTCTAGTTAGATTTTAATAGGTCCATCAAACACAATCCAATCACAATTTGCCTAATAAAACATAGGAGATTTTAAAATGACAGTTAAAAGCAGGAACCATCAATAATTACATCGGCTGTTCTTGATTACAGGTTAAGGCCATCGCGATGAATAAAAACGACAGCTAAGGCAATTATTTTCAAACCCCCAAAACATTCCTGACTTTTCCTAGGATCGCACCGGCAACCAGTCAAAGGGAATTTTATGATTACCTACTGTTTTCTCGCAGGCTTAAAAGCCGCTATGTATGCCTTTCAACTTGTATTTCCTCTTTGTTATTATAGCTAGCAGCTTCACAGGTTTAATACAACTGAATGAGTAATTAACAGTAGAGGCGAGTGCCAAAATTGGTCCATATGGTCCATTCCATGTGCCTCTTCCGGTATGTTCTGTAATTTGTATCAATTAACATCAGCGGTACATGCTAAGTTATCCACGTAGATTAGAACAGAAACGGCATGTATGATAAACATTAAACAAATGACGTCACTGGCCCCAAAGTAATATTACAATGGAAGTGTAAACAGTCCAAACCAGCTGTTGCAGCTATATGTACATCGGACTGAGTGAGTGAGGTTATGTTTAGTAGTCAGTTTGTTGAGTTCCTACAAAGTGAAGAGTGAAGGCCGTTGGTTTAATAGCCCTTGGATTCCTCTTTGTCCGCTTTGTTTATTCCTCTGTGCCATTGCCACAGCCACACAGCCGTGTGATTGCGACACAGTGTAAATAACTCAAACATTTTACACGTTTAGATACGGCTGGGCTGTTGTAAGAACATCTAAATAAAAAATAGTGTTGAATCGTTATAAGTTTTAGGTTAGTTTTAAGTGTCATAGAGAAATCCGACAAAATTCCACCTAAATTTATGGCGGTCTATCTAAAACCAGTATAGGATCTATTTCTGTATTCAAAAAATATGGTGACAATGTCAAGTCTTGAATAATTTCAAAATTTGTGCTAGCTTTATGTACATAATCAGCCATGCCCTGCTTGAGTTCATCAAAAAACAGAGCATAAACCTGACATGTCGCCCGCATAGGTATACAAATTTCAACGTTATTAATAGCAGTAAAATCAATCACTAACATAAATATTATACAGGTAAGGACTCAATCTGGACCCTTGTGGGACTCTGTAACAACCTGTTTGTGCTCTGGCATAGGCTAATGGTGTTTTGATTTAGCCTACTGTTTACTTAAGAACAGTGACATTAGCCGCAGCTCGTCCCTCTTGTAGAGTTTTTGTTATCAATGAAAAGTCGGTTGCATTCCAGTGTTATCAAGTGCGCAGGCCCGCGCTCAAGGCCACATCGTGCGCACAATAACTGATAAGGCGGCCTCTTTATCACCAAACAATCAAACCAATCATGGCGGAAAACGTTGTGAAATCGACCAGAAATTCTGATCAATTCACGATCGGATGGAAAAGAAACAAAACGCTCTGAGCCACGCTATGAGGATACAAAATTAATTGGTTATTACTGAACAAGTCTCAACTTCAGATTTCAATTTAAACAAATTAAAATAGGTACGGTATGCAGTTTAATTAAACCTATATAAACATAGGACATGAAGAAATCCTTGGAATCCTTGGACGTGGCGAGATAAAAATGGCAACGCCGCAATCTCGGCCGACTTAAACAGCTGTTGCAATTCATGCTGGAGAATGTTCATGTTCAATGTTTGTGTTTTACATTGGCAAGGTTAGGTCGGCCGGTGCGACGCCGCAGTCTTGCATTGAAGGAGATTATTTTAAAATGCATTTGCACTAAATACATTGGCACACAATGTTGTTATTTCTATTTCAAATGTTACTATTACAACTACGTAAAATTTAAGTTGATACCAGCATTGAACTTATTGGATATTGAAATGGACATTATGTCTAAATGGACCAGAAGCCAACGCTTGATACCAAAAGGACATTGATGAATAAAGTACTCACATGGACGAGTTATGTATAATATTCCTTTTTGGGGAGGGAAGGTCAGCAACGTCAATAAACTTCAATAAATCAATAAACTCATACCTGATACACTAGTCTAGGGAAGTATTGTGTTTGCAGGTTGGCACACCTGTCACCACCTGATGTGTGAGTCACCTTTGTTTACATCAAGGGTTGTATGAGTCACCAACATTGGGGAGGTCAGCAACATCAATAAACACTCAGACCAGTTACACCAGTCTAGGGAAGTTTTGTGTTTGTAGGTTGGCACACAAGTCACCACCTGATGTGCGTGAGTCACCATTGTTTACATCAAGGGTTGTATGAGTCACCAACATTGGGGAGGTCAGCAGAATCAACAAACACTACACTCAGATCAGATACACTAGTCTAGGGAAGTTTTGTGTTTGTAGGTTGGCACACCTGTCACCACCTGATGTTTGAGTCATCATTGTTTACATCAAGGGTTGTATGAGTCACCAACATTGGGGAGGTCAGCAACATCAATAATCTGTTGTACGTTTTCCCTCTGTTAATTTATTCCGGGTTATTTATTATGGTCGACGAAAATTATATTATTACTTTTCGAGAATTCTACACTTTCTCCACATTTATTTGAGAAGTTATTAATTGTATTTGAGAAGCAATTACTTGTATTTAAAAAATGTCAAATGTAAATGAGATTAGTCAGTTGAATTTGATAAAACGACAATTGTATTTGAGATTAGTCAATTCAATTTGAGAAAGTATTACATGGAATTGAGAAATCGTTAATGTATTTCAGAATTAGGGCTTTTAGTTTGAGAAGTGTTGATTATTTAATCAGCTGAATTTTGAGTTTGACTGTTTCTCGAATAAAATTGGAAAAGGTGTAGAAAAAAAAAAACAATATTCCTGAGTGTCGGAACACTTAAACGTGTCATCAGATTAAGCATGCAAGGGAGTATGCATAAATATGTTGTATTAATAGTCAAAGGTAATATCTACGTAGCTACAGTACTTATCTAGGTTTCACCTAATAAGTCGTAAATGATACACTAAAGCACCACAATTCATGGTCTGACCTCTTTGCATTTTGTTACAGAGCTAAACACCCGTTTGTTTAGAGCTAAGCAACTTTCTCTTGGACACTTTTATGCAACGCCTCTTCAAACTTTCCACTCCGGCACGCACCTTGTGAACTGCAAACTGAAACTGCACAATGCTATACAATTAAGTGCCTAATTTAATTTACTTCAGTACCTAGTTTCAAAAAAGGTCGTTCACTGATAGTCTTGGGTTGTTTTTTTTAATGAGCTCCAGCCCAATGTCAACAAACAAGGGGATTTTATAGTTTATAGTGGCAACTTGATGGACAGGCTAGCGATGTGCATCTCCTATTATTTCTCCAGTTGCATGAGCAATACAAAAATGTCATATAGCTTGTTATGACCCAGTAACCAATGTTTTTTTTCTTGTTTAGCCTACGCAAGAGGTCATACTTTCACTTACTGGCATTTTTACGAGAGGTATTGGTATTGTACAAGACTACAGACTACCTAAACACTTTTTGGGCAAGCGGTCCAAACCCATAATATGAGTAGTTTATGTTAATGTTTTGTTGATGTGCCGGGAATCGGAACACGTCCCTACCGCACCGAAGTCCAATACTCGGTCAACATCGCAATGAATGTTAAATTTATAGTTTATGGCCCAATGACCAATGGTATTCACTGACTGTTGCACACTGATGTACTTAGCATATCTGGCAACGCTGCGCCGAATTTCGGTTGTTATGACCCATATCTACATTATGTGACAGTGACCAAAGAAACTCTGGCAACGTCGCAAACAATGCCATATCATAGCTTGTTTGTTATGACCGAGTAGCCAACGGTATTGGCTGTTGGACACTGATGGACTTAGCACTATCTGGCAACGTCGCAACCTTGGCACGACGTCATCAGATCTTCCTCGTTTCTATTCTTCCGGCCGCCCACACCTACCCGCGCTTTCTGCGGCCCCGCCAAAGTTGTCACTAAACACTAGCTCATGTGTGAAATTGTGTATAGAAAGTCTATAAACATTTATGCTCTTGCTTGCACTTAATTCAGTGCCCTTATCTTTACTCTAGTGGTACAAATGCAATACATTCTCGATTATTGCCTGGTCAGCGAGAGGTTTAGTGTTTAGCTCGCCTTCAAATCTGAAGGTCGCTGGTTCGATTCCGGGTGGAATACATTCTGAGCCCAGATGACTAGTCACTGGGTTTTGGTTTGGATTATCAACTACAGTAATGATGCAGTCAGAGTTTAGATAGTAACAAAGAAAGTAAAAAATCAAAGTTGTTGATACATGGATAAATACCTTCATTTTATGTTGTTCCGGATCGGTTGACAATCAATAAAAGGTTAAATTACCTGTGTCCGCTGGTCGATCCTGATGCATCATAATACAGGATATGCATTTAGGCGAAGTTAAATCGCCATCGATCATCAGTCAATGGGGAAGCTCGGGATATTGTATTAGGACTGATGATGGCGATTTAACTTCACCGAAATGCATATCCTATTTTAGGATACATCAGGATCGACCGGCGGAAACAGGATAAATAGGCCCTACAATTTCCATTCCATAAGCAAGTTTTTTCAGTATCCCAACACATATTATAAGACTACTATTGCCATACACAATGACATGTATATGGGTCTTGAACTTTAACCCTCATTAAGATTCATAAGTTAAATTTCATTGCACAAATAACTTTAAGCTTAAATGTTGATGTACGGTAATTTCATACTTAAAATTTTTGAATTACCCATGTTAGGACTTGCTGAAATAGTCAACACTTACCTGATCCATTGAAGCATAAATTAATTTAAATAGACAATTTAAAGAACTGGTAAAGAATCAAAATATCTTCGTCTTTCCTCTTCAGTTAAAAGTGTAACAGGTGTTCTATTGGCTGTGTTCAGAAGAGGCTATTTTACTGGCAGTTATAATTTATCAGAAGTTCAGCTGGATAAATTAAGCTAGAGGATACTCCTACTCCATCTTTATTAAAATCAATGCCAACTACTGTACTAAAAAGTGCCCATCTTACAATTTGGACAGTTTAACTATAAGCATCTAGATAAAACAAACTCCCTTGTACTGGTTAGTCTATGCTATGAGTTACCATTTTTATAGCTCTTTAGTTGGCTAATTGACTTAAGTTTGAGAAAAATTGTGATTGTGGCATCGGAAATTAGGTATTTGGCAAAACCAGTAAACCCTTCTTGGAATCCACAGCTGTTAATTTCGCCACTTCTCCTTGGACAGGTTTCTGTATAAGGCACAACCTGTGACATGATTTCCAACACACCTGACTATCCACCATCTGGTGTAAACTTGAAATACACTTTTTAAGTTCATCTCATCTAAGTGGTAAACATTTTCTTGTATAGGGTCAACCGGGGCTAATATGAACAAAAAAAGTAAACTTTTGACATTAACTCAAAAATGGTAAATGACAGAAGAAAAGAAAAAATAGTAGTGTATACAGCTCTTTTAGCTGAATCTATTTATTTACTAACAAAAACCATAAATGTGACCATTATTAAAAAAAAAATTAAAAACCACTGTTCACATTAGCCCCGCTAAAAGGGGCTAATGTGAACAGCCCATGGGGCTAATGTGAACACTCTTAATAACTCTGTTATTTACAACACTAGGCATATGTGGGGGCTGTTGTGAACAAGCCTAGGGTCTAGTCTACCAGTTGCAATAAGTCTCAATATTTTATCTTAAATAGTTTTTGAGATATGAAGGTATCTTTGGAGAGCCGCGGGTCGCCCTACGGTAACCCTTTTTTTTAAAACCATTTATAAATATTATACAGGGCTAATAATAAGATATAAACAAGAAAAAAATTATCTGTCAACATACCTGAGTATTTATTAAAAATTTCTTCCACATACAAATTGTTTTTTTTAAAGCACTTAAAAAAACAATAATTTAAGACAATGCAAATTGTTCGTTTAGGCAAATGACAGTTTATTGCACTTTTAGGCCTATTAGGTAAATATAAAACTGTGGGCTAGGCCTATTCAACACCTTAACTGTTGTCTTTGTAAAATTAAAACTGTTTTATCACTGTAAGGCCTTCAAAGAAGTTTATTGAGGAACTTACGCCTCAAAAACTTCGACAATTTTGTCGAAGACATACTTATGTCTATCACTGGTTCCACATACATTAGGGGCTGGAAGTTTCCCCAAAATGTCAGTGGTAGAAACAATAAATATATCATCTTCTTTTTTCAGGAATGATTTTTTTTCCTCATCACAGGATTTAAATCCCATCACTTCGATATATGTATATATATATATATATATATGTATATATATATGTATATATATATGTATATATTGTTGTTCACAATAGCCCCCATTCACTGTTCACATTAGCCCCCCAACTTTGAAAGCTTATAACTTTGGCTGTTATTAATATATTTTAACTTTGGGAAAAGAAAAATAATCCCCAATTCTTATTTAACAAAATTCAGGCTTAAGATTATTCCTACAACCAATGTAAAAATTGTTATAACAAAAGTGTTTTAACAAAGTATTTTTTTAAAGTACCTAAAAGTCAAATTTGAAGTTTTCTCATTATGGACACAAATAATACAATAAATTTCCTTTCTAATTATATTTTTTTCATGATTAAAAATCCCAGATAAATGACTTTTTAAGTCATTGTTCATATTAGCCCCAATATTTTGGTGTGTTCATATTAGCCCCGGTTGACCCTACTTTTAAGTTTTTATTGATGAAATTGATATCACCTTTGACTATATAACCACAACTATAGGTTGTGGTTATATAGTCAATGCTATACACCACTTGAAGATCATCGATTTGAGACTCAAAAATACACCTAAAATGGCACTTGACATCAAATTTCCAATAGAAAATAACATTGAGAATGTTTTTTGGTGAACAATTTGAAAAAGTTATGTTGAAGTAATGGAGATTAAAATTTCCTAAAGCAAAAAAGTCCAAAAAATGTTCATTGTTTTCAAAGACTTTTTAAAATAATCTTTAAGTATTTGCAGTCAAAGCTAAACTTCATCAACTAATAACTAGACTTATCTCTCTGCAATTTCTATTAATAAATTTTAATTGTTAAATTTTCAAGCACTAATATTGGCACATTAGATAAATTTATGAGCATTTGTAGTAAAACTAAGTGGTAAACCCTTACTTACATCAGATAAGATAACTATTAGTTAAACATTTTAAACTGAAAAAGGAAGGAGTGAAAACTCAAAAGTGATGGTAATAATGGTTTATTTCATCATATAAACATATCTTTGAAAACGCAATTGAAAATATTGAAATCTTAGTCATAATGGATCACATACTTTGTTATGATTGCAACACACTGTCAACTAACTGGATATAGCCTATAGTATAAAAATAGAAAGGGGCTCAGTTAGCATACATATAAACACACTTCAGTATAAAATGTATAGCAGATCAAAAATACACAAGGCACGACATTATTATAGTGTATAAGAGACGCATAGCGATTGTATAGTCTCTGTAAAAGAACACCTATGATTTAAGAACTCAAACTAATTATGATCAAAAGAAATTTTAGATTATTGCTCTACATTTACAATATGGCAAATAAATGGTATTCAAAGACAATTGCACATGAAATAACATTATAGTATGGCTCTATGGTATGACAACCTGATTGAACGTCATAAAAATAATAACTGGATAACTATATCTTTAGTGTACAATAGTTAAAAAACATATAATTGTAACAAATATATTAAATGATC
The DNA here is from genome assembly GCF_028750875.1 of Macrosteles quadrilineatus. NCBI lineage: Eukaryota > Metazoa > Arthropoda > Insecta > Hemiptera > Cicadellidae > Macrosteles > Macrosteles quadrilineatus. Next base: position 70,925,647 of record NW_026542599.1, read on the forward strand.
TATCCATAAGCTTTGAGATTTTAAAATGTTTTTAAAGTTTTTCTAATGAATTGCATGATTACATCAACTTTAGTTTTATAAATCTGCAATAATACTCATTTGGAGCAAATCTTACATAGGAATGTGCAAACTTACAAGCTATATTCTATCCTAATTTCCTAATTTAATCACAGTCATAATCTAAAAGGTACAAATTAGACCACAAGAACGCTGAGGTTGACACTTAAAGAATTATTTTTGGATGGATGTAGTGCCTACAAAAGTATATCTATTGAACTTTGAAATTAAAAAAAGGGCACGGAGATAACAGTACCCTAGGCTAAAGTTTAACACCAGCAAATATTTTTTTATTACATTCCCTCGGTAATCATTTGAAATATAGGCTATAGCCTATATTTTTAATTTGTATGATAAGTGTGCCAAATGAAACATTTCATAATTGTTTAGCAAAAAACGATCCTTGTGATTTTAATTATGCCTTTATAGATTTACAAATTAAACTAAGTATACTTAAAACAATAATTATTGCATGAAGTGGACTTTTTAAAGCAAAACAATTTAAAACTAAAACATTCAACACAACAAAGAAGTTTACTGGCACGATTGATTTGCAGTAAACTCTAATTGAAAACCGAAGCTAATTGGTAGACAAAATTACGTCATGAACATATGTTATTTAATAAACTGTAAATAGCAGAAAATAATAGTTTCTTAGTCAGGCTTCTTTCAAAATAATTTCTTATTACAGTACAAAATTGAGAATAGCCTATAAACACAGTTTAAAAATTTGATATTTATCGAACACAAACAGGACCGAATGTTCCAGTCCCAGTCGAACTGACTCGGGATGATCGTCAAAAGGTATGTGCTATGCTCATGACTGATTGATTGCTTAGTTGAATAATTGTGAATTAATTGGAGCAAAAAATCTGATAGGCCTAAATCGTTATGAAAATGGATTAAAAGTGTAAAAGTAAACACAATGGTAACAAATAATATAACAAGCACTGCCTAATAATTTAGAGTGACAAAGCCTAAATTATTGTATAAACTCGGGCCTAGTGATCAGGGAGCGACAAGAAAAGTGACTTAGCGAGCATCATTTGATGAAGTTGCAAGCCCTAGGAGTAATTCAAAATGCTACGTACAGCAACCGGAGAATAAGACGAAGTAGAATCGCCCATTATTCTCTTATTGCTGGACGTACCACCTGAAATCAGCTGATTTGTATAGAGCACAAGATGAGTTTGTTAGATAAACTCGGTTATAGGAGCGAGTTAACGGAATGTACCACGTTATTCATTTAACTGTTCCATGACAGATTATCAGGACATCAACAATTTTGGCTGGTAATCTGCCAAGAATCAGGTAGCGTGTTACTCAAATTTAATTTAGGCTAGACCTAAAATCTGTGTGTAAACTAAAAGGGTACGGTACCGTAGGTCTTGAGTTACAAGCTTCCGTAAATGTTTGTGCTGTATGAAGTAGCGAAGTAGCCTACGTAAACGTAATGTTAAGCGGAGTGTGTTTGAATAGAAATGGTAAAATTTAAGTGTGTTTTAGGTAAGTTCTGGAAACTGAAAAATAACCATTTAGAGATAAATTTACATGTTCAGTTCAGTAACCCTATACAGTAATCTAGGCTTTGTAAAAAAAACTGGGAACGGTATCACGTAATGCTTGCCTCACGAGTTTTGACTAGAAATAACAACAAAAACAGTTGAGGCCACATTTTCTAAACCTAACCTATAAATAGCCTCTGTTATACTGCTTACAACTATTGGTTAACTTAAAATTACTTTATACACAGCTCTATGACTCATAGAGGATTAATTGTGCCCCTGAATCAACCTTACTATCAATATAGTAGGCCTAACAATAAATCTTCAAGAACATTGAATTGCTCTCAACGGCTGGACAGATGGTCAAATAAAAGATTTTATCTTTATAGACAGAATTCCAATTTTCTGATTGATTCATAAGTTCCAACCTTGTGAAACATGAAATAGGCCTACGGTCATAAGCCTGAATGGAAATAGCCCAACTTACTTGTTTGATTTATAAAGTCCGAAACATATCTTTGAGCACATTAAATATTAAAAATTTTGTGGCACAGAAGGAAGATGACTTCAATATTGCTTGATTATATCTAGTATATAAATATATATACATAAAAAATATTAGCTTACAATCCACGGGTGCTAACAGGCAGAAAAATGCCCTGACGATAACACTATTTGGCAACCACTCTGTACATGCTCCAAGACTTGTTCTTTTAGCGAACAAACGTGTTCTTTGAGCTTAGCCACTACATTACTTAACTCACTGTTCTCCGTCTTCAACCCCCTGACCTTATCCTCAAGTCGAGCGATCCTCTCCAGCTTCCGTCGTCTGCACTTGGACGCTGCCACTCTGTTTCTCTCCCTCTTCCTCTCCAGTTTGTATCTCTCCTGGCTCTCCATGTCGATGGGTGACATCGGAGGTGTAGGTCCCAGTGGTACAGTCTGAGGTTCCTCCTTGACGGTGATGTTATCCCCGTTGGACAAGAGGCCGAAGCTAGGAGGGTACTGGGAGTCGAGGGTCATGTAGGTATTTCCCGAAGAACTGCTGCTGCTACTACTCCTGGGTAGATCGACATGTTGAATCGCTCCCTGACTGGAGTCGCTGTGGTGTTGGAGTTCGTGCAGGGCCTCTTCAAACCCTCTGGTAAACGCAGCCTGCTCCTCAGTGATAGGTTTGGGGAAGAGTCCCGGCGTGGGAGTAGGAAGTCCAGATTGACCCATTAGCATCTTCTCTATCTCGGGTGTGTTGATGTTGAGCTTCTTGTAGTCCGGTGACGACAACATGGGCGCCGGGGTGGACACAGGAACCAACTTCATCCTCTTGACGGGCTGGCCGCTGTTCGCGTTCAAGTCCAAAGTCATAGTTCTCTTCAGAACCTTAACGTTATCACCACAGTATCGCTGGCGCATGGTGTTTTCCTCGTAGAACGTAGGTTCCATCCTCGTCGCGTTACGAACCATTGGTAACACACTTACAACAGCACGAAGGCCACGCACATCACTGGTAAACAAACAATGTGAACTTGTACAGACGACGTGAAACACTTCTACACAAACAACACATCCGTTCAACAGCCGGCTCACAACCAGAGTGAACCCGCGGCTTGACAAACAAGGAAACAAGCCTTTATCTCGTGACTCACTGATTCTATTTCTGGCAACTACGTCACTTTCCGCCACTCCGATTGGCTGGCGATGACGACATTCAATATTCTACGAAGCAGTCGGCGCGCTCCTATTGGTCGCGGTGGTGCGCCCCGCACCCGCGCGCTGGTGGCGGAGAGGGGCATCGTTAGTGGCGGGTTTTCAAATATTGTTTTCTTTAAATTATTTCTCCCCAAATCTAACGCTTCATCTTCATTAATGTATGTTTAGTTTATGAATAAAACTTACAAATTAACGATTTTGTCCCCTTGTAGTCGTCGATTTTATGTTCGCATATCTAAGAAATCTATAAACAATGTAATTAATAAAAAAATGTGTGTTTATCTTCAAGAAAAAATGAGCGCTACGTTTTATCAAAAACCATTTTGTGTTATTCTGTTATATAAAAGTGTAAAAGTGTTTATTGCATTACTCTGCAATCCGTTCTATATTTTAGCCTACCATAGAATCCACAGAATAAACACTTATTTTGAGTTTTAAGTAATTGATCAGTTTATTCAAACTCTACATTCCGTACATCATTAAAAAGTTTCATTGTACGGTATTAAAATGTTTTCACCTCAACAGGTTTTTACATATGTGTGCAATATAACTGAAACCAAATACGTATCCACATAATTGTGTGAGAAATATATTTATTGATGACACCAAATTTATTATTACAACGTTTTTCAAGCAATCATTTATGATTAATTATTACAACAAAACAATACCTTTAAAAATTAGTTATATGATTTCGTGTTCAATATTTTCACCATACACCCAAATTTATATCGAACTACCAAGTAAATTTAACCCACTGAAAAAGACATGGTCTTTAAAGGATCATATAACAATTATTCACATTCAATAAGCTTAAACACCTAACCTAAACAAGTTTTGAATTGTAATAAAAATGCCCAATTGAGGGTAATTGCGAATGATTTCCCCATAATATGGATTCCGTGGATTTTATTTGCTCCTTCATTATTTCACCGCTCGCCTCACGACGTGAAGGCATGCAGATTGTGGAATTTGATGTGAAGGCGCCAGGCGCACGCAATCCAAGCATTAACCTTAGGAATTTATCGATGCATTCTTTGAACTTGTTAACATTGAATGATAAGGTGCTAAACATTATGCAATTATTTGAAATGTTAATTTTTATATTCACTGAAATTTATTCGAAGATTAATTTGGTTAAACATATTGCTCAGTAATTAATGGATTCTAGTATTTTTAAGCAATTGCTTTGACCTATCGTATCATTTTGTATTACTGACGAGTAAAGAAAGACCATAAAATATACCCTAAAAAAATGTGTATTGTAAATGTTTAAGTCAATACTTGCGCAATTACAAATTGAATAAACACTAAACATTTTGCAATAGGATGAGACACATTCAAAGTCAATGAGTCCTGTTTTGGTTGTTCTTCAGCTTATTCTCCACACATACGAATACACAAAAATAGTTCGATTTCTCTGCCCTATTGGATTTGGATTTAGTACACAAAGGACCATCCCACCTGATTTTATCAGGACTCAAAGTTGTAAAACATTGCTTTTGCTTTCTAAACCAAGGCCAAGTTCTCATGGTTTTGCCGTTGATGCACTATTATTTTTGTGCACGTTCTACGTTTTTGGCTTTGGGTCAACCTTCTGTCCGGAGTTTTTTTTTTACTATTTCTCAATCTTTACTCTGCTATGACACAATAAATTTTCTTAAGCTACTATGTGCCTAAGATTATCATTAATTATTGATATGAACGATTCTGAAGGCACTATTTTTTGTGAACTTGTTTAAAAAATGTACTATAATATAATTAATAAGTGTTTCTGTTCCCTGAAACCAAAGTTTATGAGTTTAATACTCGTGTTCAAAATTTTGCCAACAATAGCTACTAAAACAAAAATAAAATTTGCTTTAAAAATTAAAAAGTCAAGAAAATCTAACATTTTGTGTGTAACGATATATTCCAAAACCCCAAAAATTTACAGATTTCCCCAATTATTAATTGTACTTTTTATTAATATTTGGTATAATTTTTAAAATGTTTAATAAACGTGATTTGATTTGATTTTACTCCCATGTCACGTAGTAAAATAATGTACTGTACAATAAATAATTATAATACAAAGCTTGAAATTCTATAAAAATAATCGTTGGTCCAGATTTTTCATATGAACAAGTAGGCCAATGATCATAGTGGTCTGAGAAAACACCAAACTTTCTACATCTACCTATTGATATTGTTGATTATTTTATTTTCAAAAAGCTGTACATTAACAACATTTTGTTGTGTAACAATCTCTCAAAGATGCCAGTAGCAGGGATGCAGTATTGCAGTATTGATTGTTTTTTCTGTGGGACGCCTCCCCCAACACAAGTCCCCGATGTGGGTCGTTGGAGGGGGGTGTTAGTCGGGTAGGGGGGGAAGGGGGGCGATGACTCACCGTTTCCACGAGCTGTCTGGCAACATTCAAGGCTATCAAACAAAACACCTCTCTCTCTCTCGCTCTGTCTCTCGCCCCTTCCTCGTAGTGCCGATTTAATTGTTGTGTATGGCGCGTCCCTTCACCCGCCAAATAGTTCCGCGAAACCGAAAACAGCTGATGTCTTCCCACCTTATTACGGGGAAGGGAGCAATTTTTAGCGAACTTCCCTATCCTATAAGTAGCTATTTATTACAGGAGCTTTTTATTCCCGTAGGTGGTGCCGTTACCCGGAATTGGGATGGCTTTGTTTCATTTTTGTGTCCCTAGTGGCCAAAAACGCCATTTGTTAATTTTTGGTCAGTTGTGGTAACTCGAGTAATTTAGCTCTGATTTTTATGAAATTTGGCATGGATGTGGTTGGGAAAATTTGGGTTTCAAGCTTTTTACCCTTTAAAAATGAAAATGCCCGACTCATTAAAACCCCCGAGTAGAGTTAAAATAAAAAATAGTATTGTAAGTAATATAGTCATAGATTAAGTAATTATATTAATTCATCTATGATTGTATACTGCATTGTCGTATGATTAAAGGTACTGAGAAAATTAAAAACTGTACTCCCATGTTATTACATTGGTCTATTAATTGTAGCAATACCTTGTTCTTGAATACAATATACAGGGGAGGAAGTAAAAATTTATTAAAATATTGTTCAAAGTATTTCAGATGTAACAATAGCAGCAATACAACCCACCGAACAAAAACCGTGACGTGTGTAAAATAACCAATTTCTCCAGTTTCAAATCTCCCGCGCTCCCCCTCCACGGCGCAAACGGCACGGCAATGATTCGTGTCCGTCCGCCATTAACTGGGTCACGGCGCCGTCGGCCGTCCTGTCCTGCCACCAGTGCGATCCGTAACGGTTTTATATCGTTTGATAACACCATTTATCGTGATTAGGTAGTGAAGTGTACTAATTCGAGATGGGCGACGATAAAGAAATAGACAGTGAATTACTCATATCGTTGGTACGAGACAGGCCTGCACTATGGGACAAATACGAATCAGCTTATAAAGACAGAACAGCAGTGAAAGAGGCTTGGAAGGAGGTTTGCTGTGGAATGAACGAAGAGTTCGAGGATATGAGGGAACAGGATCAAAATGAATTTCGTAAGTAGTTGCTTTGTTTGACTTTTTCATAGATACTGTGCGAAAAATAATTTTAGGTGAATTGCTCACTTAGGTAAATTCTGTAATTTACTGGTAAACTCGCTAAAAGGTGAAATAATTAATGCTTATCACTATGATAGCGATTTTACCAACACATGACTTTAGATTGGAATCAGATGACCAATAAAATAATTGCAGTCGTGGAAGAAACTTCTAAGTGTGTAAAAGAACCAATGATCAATCTGATTATGACACTTTGCACTTTGAGGCCAATGTTTACATCGTTGTTTGATGTTTGATCAGCGTTTCTGTTTCCACAAGACCAACGACCAAAACAAAAATCCCGCTTACCGGGCCGAGGAAAGACCGTTTGATGGAATGGATGGTCTGGTCAGTCACGTTTTATCCCGCATGGATTTTGTGAAAATCCCGTTACCGGTACCTTCCGGTGAGGTTATAACGTAGACATAGACGTGCCGACGTGCCCATTCCATGTTGATCTAATTATAATACTGTATATCATAGATCTCGTTTAAACTACAATACCGCCATCCATAGACTAATAGACTATGTCTAATCTATGCTGTGGCCTCTGGGGTTAATTTTTATCTTGAAAAATATCAGAGCTTTTAAATTCCGTTTTATCCCGCGCGTGGTCTAAAAATCCCGTTTTCGGGAAAACAATCCCGCGTGTGGACACACAGTGACTGAGCTGAGATCAGCTGTTATATTGTTGACAGATCGTTATTTGATTCGTTATTCTTTTGGAAAAGCCTATGGCAAAATCTTTAAATAATGTTTTCGCTGTTAATTGCATAGAGTTTTAGTGTTATAGTCTTACCGTTGTTTTGAGAAGTATTAAAAAAAGACATGTGTACAAAAATAATAACTGAATTGTTATAGTCTGATGGGGCAGTCAGGGACAGAGCATTCAGGAGCATGTCTTTTATTTTTGGCAGTTACAATGCAGTTACTGAACATTAATTGTCTGTTGTAAAATTAATTATGATCCCTTTTTTTACTCAGATGTTTAGCAAGTTTGTAAAAGATTACAACACTAAAACAACACTACATCAATGATTTTTCCCCAATAGGTTATAATATACAAATATTTGAATAACTACAAAATACAGTACAAAAGTCACTTGCCATTGTTCTTATTTAAGGTAGTTTTTAGCGAAATTCTCCAATGGGAAACACTATATTAGTTTAAATCTTTATATAGGCCTATCCATGATCATGATAACTTGAGTAATTTTGGTCCGATTTTCATGAAATTTGGCTTGTAGGTGTAGGGCGTGATAAACTTGAATGAGTTCGCTGACCAACAACAAAACAGTCTCGCGATTTGAAAAAAGCTATTTTTGAACATTTTGAAACCCCATAATATCTCTTTTCTATGACTCAACGAGTCATAGAAACAAGATATTAAGGGGTTCAAAATGTCAAAAAAAGTTTTTTTTTCAATTGTTTACTCTTGTAACATGGAAAAGCCCGATTTTCAATACAACAATCATTTAGAGCTTAAAAAACAGATAATTTTGTACATTGATGCATTGTTGTAAAACTGAAGAAGGAGAAAATTTAAAAGAAAACTGAACATTTAAGATTCTCATGTTATTCTTATGAAGAAATAGAAAACTATTCTAGTTTGCTTGTTTATGGATATATGTTGATCAAATTTGACATATTTATTTAATCTTTTACTATTAATATTTTGACATAAACACTGTTAACATTCCCCGTAGCAGCAAATCTAAGTACGTGTTAGCCAATATCTAATGCTATTTAAAACTCGAATAAATTAAAATATGTCTGGTTTATGGAAATATTTAAAGTAAAAATCCAATCAGACAGATTGAAATTCGCTTAGTCTGCAGGTTTGCTGCGGCGGGGGTATTTCTACTTCGTTTGGACTAACGATACTTGTTGTTTCTTTAGATAGAGCAATTATAAAAAGATGGGCCAACCTACGAGATGCATACAGCAAAGCGAGGCGAAGAGTGATAGAAAGCAAGAGGAACGGTACGAGAGTGAAAAAATACTGCTACGATGAAGACATGCAATTTTTGAACAAAATCTATGATAAAGAAGGGTTTGATGAAACACAAGAAGAAATTGACCATAGTTTGTTGGAAGTAAAGATCAAGAAAAAGAGGAAACGACCAAATCCTGAAGAAACACCCAGAAAGCCGGAGGAAGATGTTGAAATAATTCCGGTAACCCCATTTGAACCATCACCTCTTAACTCACAATTGTGTTTTTTTCAGGGGATTCTACCCCATTTGAATAACTTTGATGAAAACGAAATATTAGAATTTCAAATGGGAGTTTTACAGCTGATTGCTGGCATTAAAAGTGCAAGGCAAAATGCTTAGTAAATATCTTTGGTGACGTATCATGGATGTCAGTGTCTTACCACTCTTGGCTACCGAGGATAGATTAGTTAAAAATATATTTATATTCTATAGATCTGTACCATAAACAATAAACAATTGTTTGAAAAGACTGTTAACTTTGTTTAGGGTCTAACAAATGTTTATACTCAAACTGAACTCTTTGACTCAAAAAACTTGACCAAATATATCAATTAGTCAGACATAAAGTTCCTATTTTCTAGCTTGGTAGGATATTGATTGAATTTGATTTTGAAAACACTTTTATTGCTGAAAACTGTTTTACCGTGACCGCATTGATTTTATTGTATTTTTTTACTCACTATGACCTGTGCAAACTAGAATAGGCTACATTGTAACTAAAAAATCTTTTAACTATCATATTTAATTTTAATCTTAACAAACTAACCTGTCTCGCACTTTTTTTGTTATCCATTCATCTAATTAAAGCAACTTGGACTAATAAAATCCAGACAAAATATGTGGTCTAACTCTTTGGCAAGAGAAGCGTTGGTCAGGGAAAAAACGGTGTTCATTATTGACTCTGTGTATTTGTATTTATTTATTTCAACGGACATCTCTATTTTACAAAAATTTACTATTTAAACAGATAAACTATTTTAAGTTGAATGCTTACCTAGAATAATAAGTACCGGTACCGTAGTGCAAACAAGGTAATTTAATTTTATCTCAAAGTAATATATTTTGCCCGTTTATAAGTAAATTAATATCATAATTAGTTGAGAATGACACATTGTTTTATCATTCAAAAGTGGCGTCATACGGGTAAATAAATACACCATATATTTATATTTGTTTTATCTTTTAACCTTGTATCCAAGTGATGTAGGCTAAAAGTGTGGTGTACGGATTTATAGTCTGTACGATGGAACCTGTCTCCTTACATCTACCTAGGACTGGCCGTGGTCTTAAAATATTATGGTCAGTCCCCAGGTATATGAATGGTCAGTCAGACTGGTTCCACCATACAGGCTATAGAACATTGGGTGGAGATATTATTTTACGGAGGATGGAAATTTAGCATTTTTATTTTTTAATGGTTTTGAATTAATATGGTTTGGAATGTGTATAGCTGCATATAAAGAATATTTGTCATTTCCTATAAAGCTTTGAATTTATTTTTACTAATTTTTAATTTTCCAAAATTCCTAAGCTGGGCCTAAGCTACAGATTTCTGTAAATATTTAAATGATTGATCACAAATTCTTGCCAATTTTTGGCAAGACTTGTTGATGAACAGGAGCTTGCTTCCTGCCATTTTTTATGTTACCCATTTTACTTATTGTTCTCATATTTGTTTGAACGGATTGTAAAATAAATTCTGATAAAAAAATCTCATAAATCAACAACTACAAATAAATATAATTTTGTTGTCAACTTTTGTTTTAACAACTTTTGTTACTTTAATTATTTTGATGAAGAAAATTAATAGTTTTACTTTTACCCTTGCAATTTGAAATTTTAGCAGGGAATCTTAACAATACATTTTTATGTTTATAACTACAAGACTAATATTTTGTTTATTCTCTGTCACATTAATCACAATGAAAATAGTCTTTTTTATACAAAACTTATGAAGTAAAATACCCATTTGACAATAGTTTTGCAGCAGAATTCATCCAGAACAGAAGATGTTAGTTACCAGGATAAGCCATGGGTTTACGTTTACCTTATGGTTTATGGTTTTGTAATCTTGTATGTTAGACAGAGCACAGAATCACAAAACTCCTTTAATTGGATGGTTTGTATTTTATTTATCCTGTGATTGTTACATATCTGCTTTGCTACCTAAATTAAGATTTTAAAATTGATGGTACTAAGGAAGAAATGAACCCCATCATTGCTATGGTAAGAAAATATTGGTATTAGACATTTAAGAATATTATCAAAGCGTATTATTATTGCATTAGGATATATGATGCCGGACTAAAGGAAGTATAAAATTAATTGAATTAACACATTTTGTAACTGCTTACTGTACTTCCTTTACCATCAATTAAACTCTTTTTACTATTTTTAGGTTATTTTTACCAAATTTATGAGAACATCAATAAACACTGATTCAGTGTGTGATTGTTTTCTTCAGTTTGATTGATATGACATTTAAAGATTCAAAATTGAAGTTTTATAATGCCAACACACCAAAGCAAACAAATTGAAATTAAATTTGATTTAGGGCCTAAGGCAAAGCTGTGTGATTGAATTTGATATAAAAAAAATATAATAACATTACTTTAAAGTGATGTAAATTAATTATTGAGATAAAAAAGTGATCAGGATAGGTATGTAAAATATGGCATTTTTGGTAGGAATGTTCCCATTCCCTTTCTGGACCCTTTAAAAGTACAATTTAATAAAAAGAAAACAAAGAACTTAAATTAACGATAGTATTTCGGGGTTTATTATTCGGTTGAAGGTTAATTAAAAAACGTCATTAAGGTTGGGCCACTATCATAGTACAGTTGATTAAATTTTAAAGACGTTGGCGTTACATTACAAACTTTCATTTTAGATAATATTTTTAATATTTGTTAGAACAGTCAAGCTGCAGTGGTAAGTCACATTAATTACAAAAGGGAAATAGCTTGGATAAACACAAGGGTGTGCATATCTACATACTTTATAACTGAACAGGAACAGGTACTTATTGAAGAAACAGACACAAGCCCAGTTCTTTTACAAACTGAACCCTTAAAAACCGGCCCTGTTTTCAAGAGTTTCCAGAGGTATTGAATTTCCCTTATAGCCCCTATGTACTGAATAAATTAAATTGTTTGCATCTAAGTTACACATGATGGCTGAAAGGTTTGATCATTTTCAAAATGTGACAGCATGAACATGTTATAAGAAAAAAAGTCAGATTTTTGGACCACAGGGGCCGTCCACATATTACCATAGACTAAACCTTAACAAGTAGACTTCTCATCTGATTGTAAATTTTGAAGTTCGTTTTCGTGTCTAGTTCATGTTGGTGAAATTGATCGCTACTGTAGTTTCAACAACATTTTGTTTCTATTTAGGGCTAAGTTAATGATTTTTGCTTTACTGTTTGGACTTCGGGGTGAGTTATTGTTTATGATTATATAGTTGTATTTGGTTAAACAAGGTTTTAAATGTCTGAAATAACAAGAAACAAATTGTAAACAAAACACGACCTCTACAGTACACCGGGTGGAACCAAGTGACTGGTTTTATCTATGGTTTTATCTATGATTATAATTTCTAAGTTATAAAAAATACCCGGAACACGAAACACCGAAAGTACAGTACGACGAGGCATCATGGAATAAATCTATGCCACCATCTTGTTGCATAAAGAAGAAGAAAGTGATCCTGTCAGCTGTCTGCTGTCCTGTGGACTCTCCTGTCACCTGTCACTGTCACTTCACTCTCCTGTCACGCAACTAAATAAAACTGACTCATATGAATGAATATGAATATGATTGGGACAGGTTAGAAGTGTTTACGTTTACAACAGTTCCAACTTTGTCTAAATTCGCTCAAAAATTTAGTCGTTAACCCAGTTAAAACTGTTTGAACTAGCCTAGGCCTAATAAGTTATTTTTCCAGAAATGATTGAATCATGTTCTAAACAACGCATGCTTCTTGGGATCATATGTCTTGGAGGGTAAGTACCTAGATTAGCCTACAATAGGAAACTAGGCTGCATTCTTTTATGTAGTAGTTACAACCATTTAAAGATGATCACCATTCTGTTGTATACTGAGTAGCATAATGAAAAGAGACTCCAACAGTGGATTGGCTCAGTAACAGGTTAGTTCAAGAATCACCTCTTTCAAAGTGGCAATTAGAAATAGCAAACAGCCTGGTAAAAAGGCCACTGTACTCGCTGGTAGTGGTGGGAATCACCGAATGAAAATAACCGAATCAATCGGTTATTGATGCTGATTAGACTAATTCGGTTATTTTATCCTGGTTCGGTTAAATTAGTCTTACCGAGCGATTCGGTGATTTAGTTTGTCACATCTTTAGGAAACTAAAATTTATTCGGCGATGCGTTCGACTAAAAATCACCGATTGACGCTAAAGGACTAAATGCCATTCAATTCCCATAAGATAAAAATTAGTTGTGTTTTGTGACAGTGAATAATGACTAAAATTGATTCGGTGATTCATTCAACTAAAAATAACCGATTGACGCAAAAAATAACTGATTGATTATTCGGTCATGGAAACCATTCGGATATCCCATCACTACTCGCTGGAGGAGCTGAGCGAAGAGCTACTAGAAGTCACTTGAGGAATGAGAGCCCCTAATCCAGGAATGTTTTATTTTCAGCCACAGCCTAGTTTAAGTTTCTTGTAACTTATGTAGGCCTATATAATATGTAAAGTAGTGTTTTAAAATGTAAGCTACATTGACACAATCTGTCCAACATTGTCGTACCATATTCATATTTATTTGAGATGGTCATCGATGAGGATTCAAGTATAAAGTATTAGGTGCATCCAAAGCAATTCAGAGCAACGCTTCACCAAAGCCTACTCAATAGGTCTTTGTTTCGCTGAATGAACTGCCTGACAAATCAATTAAGCTGCTTAACCAAGTCACATCCATCAGCAAAGTTTGATTTGTAAATAAGTTAGCCTAATTATTACCTATTATAGGTCCATATATTATGGCAAGTTTATTATTAATACCCTATGAGATAATTCAAAATAACAGACTTGAGTTATCATAAATTTCCAAATATACAAGTATTGTGTGTAAATGAAGGCTTTCAACATGCTCCAGGCGCTGCCAAGTGAGCTTTTTTAAATGTGACGCCACTGACCAGGGTTACCACCTTTGGTTATGAAAAATCGGGACGGGTACCCTTACATCCCAGATTAACATAGGCATAGGGGTCCAAAGTCGGGACTGTCCTGATAGAATCGTGACGGTTGGCATCAACCTTGCCACTAACTGCCAATTTACAGATACCTTTCACCTAACAAAACAAATCAACTGTTCATCAGCTAAGTTCCAAAAGGCATCTGTAATACAAAACATGTTTTAGGCGACCCAACTGATCCATGTCTTAATCACATCTAGCTTAAAGAAACAAATCTCGTGCCTTGTTTGACATTAATTTACAACACAAGTTAATTTTTTTACAGGTTAACCATTCTGGTGCTGGTAATAGAAAGCAACTGGGCTGTTGGTAACGGAAGAACTATACGAGTAGTCGAGAAGAACGCTTCAGGAGCTGAGTTTTGTTGGCTGACTGAAAACTTTAAAGTTGTCGAGGAGTGTCACCCTTGCACAGGTATGTCAGCTCAGTTTAGTTTTAAATGTAGCCTAATTTATTACTATACAGAACCTAATGAAATTAATTCTACCTTAATCTGGTTTCCAATAAATGTTTTAAAACCAGTTATCTTATTGATTAACCCTAACCCTAAGTACTAGGTCTCCTGGGTACGACCGCCTCGGAATACTATACAGCTAGTTAGTGCCTATCACCATCTTTGAAAATTGCTATCTGCGATGATGCCAAATTGTTAGCAACTAGCCACATTCCACCTAGTATTCCAACGCGGTCGTACCCAGAAGACCTACTGCTTAGTGATTGTGTCAAAGCCTTACTCCCTAACTTATTGATTGTTAAAGTTTTAATGAAATCGAGTTGTTTATGTTAAAATGATTACTACGGACACTTTCACTACCAGTTAGAAATAAAGTATCTGTGAGAGTTGGGGATTCTGATCTTGTTCTGGGGTATATAAAAATATAAGTAGGCCTACACAAACCGAGCTAGTACCGTAACTAGTAACTAGCGACAGTTTCTAGTACAAAAAAGTGTAGGCGATCCCACCGGAATTGATATGACTACACAGCTACAATAATCCCGTAAATAACAGTTGACTTAGTTTTTTTTTATGCTTTTACGCACACAGGTAGTGTGAGACTCCTGAATCTATCACAGACTACTCACTAAAAAACCCCCTCTACTCTGTTGGACACAGACATGGAATTGTTTGTCACATTACTTCAAGTCAGGCCAACAATTGACCTAAGCCCTCAGGGCTCTCACCGTTTTTGGCATTTAGATACTTCATGACCTACACCGCATCCCGGTCAAGGTCGAGCTTCTTGGCGCGGAGAATACCCTGGATGTAATGTGACACACAGGTCCAATTGTCTTCACCCTCCGTCATCATCGGTATGACTGTGTCCACTGACAGCAGTCCTACTAACTGTTGAGCCTCCAGGCGGGGCCTTTATCAACGCTGGCAGTGGAAAAAGGTATGTTCCAAGTCATCGTTAATGCCTGGGCAGTATATGCAATCGGGTGACACTGCTTTGCCCATCTTGAACAGGTACGACCGGAAAAAGCCGTGACCCGTCAGAAATTGGGTGAGGTAGAAGTCCACCTCTCCGCACCGCCGATTAACCCAAGGTTGGACTTGCTGTATCAGTCGCCTGGTCCAGCGTCCCCGAGTCTCCTGTTCCCAGCTCTCCTGCCACAGCTGGTAAGTGCGGGTGTGTTCCTCTGTTCGAGCCTGGTCCTCCCCACGGTGCTGATAAATTGCTTTTCTCTCCGCCGCCAAAAGTTTGACAGGGATGACTCCAGCAACCACCAGGACGACGGGTTCGGACACTGTTCGGTAGGCAGATGCAACTCTTAGTGCTGCCTGCTGCACTCGGGCGAGCCGCATCCTATATACCTCCTTATTGAGAGCGTCTGCCCACACCTCAGCTTGACTTTGTTTATTCGTAATTGTGACACTTGTATCCTGTTAAAAGCCGAATGATTTATTTCAGACTTTGAAATTGCCAGTAAAAGCAACAGAATCTGCAGCGGAACACATTTCAAAGAATCGGTTATCTGTGAAAAGTCAGGCAAAGTGTTTCGAAGGTGAGTTTCTGCTTTGATAATTTCATAGGTTCCTATTTTTGTTTATTGTTGTATGTTTGTATTGTTTTATAGCTTATTTTTGTTTTTATGTTTATTCTTTTTGGATTTTTTAAATTCTTGTAAGGTAACAGACCAAACCCTCTTGTTGAGATTTGATCTTCCTTACCCTTTTTTGATTGCATCACTACCTGATAGCCTAATGCTGAATGGAATCAAATTCTTAATACTATTATCAAGCTTAAACATAATCTCAGGAAATTCTACAAACTATACCATAATCAGTCATATCAATTACCAACGGGTTTATCAATATTATTAATTTTCCACTGTAATGAAAATATTTTTGAAATTCAAGTTGAGATAAAACATTATAAGGATATCTTCTGATAATATGCTATAAATTTTAAATAAGTGGCAAAAAAGTCAAAATATTCTTGACCCAGCTTGAAAGATTAAAGACTAGTTTCAGCCTACGCAGTATCAAATTTGAGCAAAAACTCTTTTAGATCAGTAAAACATTATTTAAATAGTAAAATGATAAATTTATAGTTGTGAACGAGTGACCTGGCTAGAAGAAAAGAAGTTCTGGCAGTTTGAGGGGTTCATGTTCATGGTTGGCTGCTTTTCTACGGTGACAGTCTACCTCAGACAGCGAGTGCTGGACTATCGCACACTCAAACGTATCCACAGACAGATAGCCAATAGTGTCTAACATCCAGAAAAGTGAGTTTAACCATTTCTTGAGCAAATTTCAGTTCCTTTCAGTTTATAGTTTAATTATTTTTCTTAGGTACATCTTCAATCGTGATCGTTATATCGAGGTTCGTTATATCAAGGTTAGACTGTAGTAGGTACCGGTAGTTCTCCATTCATTATGAGGCTTATGGCCGTGTTATACGAGCGCTAATGCACGGCACATTCAACTTTGGTGTTTTGGGGAAACTATATAAATAGTTCAGGTTATATGAGCGGTAGTGTTGTCAGCGAGTCCGTGTTAGCCGAGTTCCCACGAAAAATGTGCTGCGGCATTCAGCGTTTGTATTTACTAGCTAATAGGCTACCATTCCATGTAATAGTTTTCAGTTTAAGGATTACTAGCAAGATTCCACCGATAAACCTAAACGTAATGGCAATCTCTACCAGATGGGAGGAAGGATTTGTGATTTGGAACTTAATTACCCTACATGGAAAGTCCAGGATTTGGTGACATAGTTTTAACAGAGATCTTGACGGATAATTAATTAAGTTCCAAATGATGTAAAATGGATTTAATTTTTTAAAGATGTATGGTTGACACTGGAAAGTACAGTGTATACTAGGGATGTGACGAATCCGAATCTCGAATCCACCAAATCCGAATGTCAAATCTCAAATCCATCGAACCCTAAGAAAAGATTGTGTTTCCATAAAGGTTATTGATATCGTAATAAACACTATTCTGTGTCATTGCCTAACCATAGAGGTTATTGACGTCGTAATATACAGTAACTTACTGTGACATTGCCATTTTAAGAACAGAGTATACTATCGATCAACTTTTTTGTAAATGCATGTGTTTTAAACAAACTGTTAAGTGTAGAGTTGCAGTGATATTATTTCTTCAGACGTTTCAGAAAAAATTATTTCACTAAGGCGAAGTTATTCAGTTTTAGTAGAACCGATACTTGGAGAGATACCAACATAATTGTATGTCCAGATGCCAGAAGTGTTTCTCGAGGTGTGTGAGCTGATCGGAGACGAGGCTGAGGTCCCGGTAGAGTCAGCTGTATGCTTGTTTCTACTCCAGTATCTTCAACATCCCCCTGACGTGGCAGTGACACTCGTACTCACTGAGCGCACTGACCAACCCTCACTGAGTGTCAGTGTGGGACAGTCAGTGCGCTCAGTGACCCCAGACACACTACAGTGCCCAGTGTCTGACTGTTGTCTGCCTGTGTTCACTGCCGGAGGTGACAATTGTGTGGCCGGGCTGTGCGGTGTGCTTAGACAGGTACGTAACTCAAATGTTTGAAGAATTTTTAATGTTTTGGGTGGAATTTAGTTGGCAGGCCTAGTTGAAAATGTTAAATATGAGTTATACAATACTATGTTAGCCAAAATAAAGTGGGACAAGGTCATTTCGGATACCGGTAACCAAAATTTTGGTTGGGAAAAATCTGATTTTGTATGTTCTAAATGAGGAAATAGGACTTGCAGTTCAATCTCCCTAATCTGTCACGTACAGGATCGGGACCATGGTAGGAAAAGTGAAAAGGTTGGATTGTACAAGAAGCACTAAATGACCGAATTAATTGATTACCTGACATTTGTTGATCACCCAAGTATTTCCGTGACCACAGGACATGTTCAATATTTTATCACTTGAGAATGATTATGTAAAATGATTTTTTGCTGTTTTGGTTTGTCTGTATTTTGATTAAAAGGGTTTCAGTTAATTGAGGTTTTACTGTAGTTGTGTCTCGATTATTCATCCTAATCACAAAGGTTGTGTTAGTAAATCTAATCTAGTCATATTATTTTGCTATTAGTTTATAACTTAATGTTTAGCTCAAAAAGTGTTCCAAACAGTTTCAAAAAATCTATTATCTTTCCACTGCATAAAAAGGGCGATTTAAATAATGTTCAGAATTATAGAGGACTTTCTTTTATTGATTGTGTAGCAAAAATATACGCAGGTATTGTTTTTAATAGAATAAATAGTTGGGCAAATGAACGGCAAACTCTGACTGAGTATCAAGCAGGGTTTCGGAAAGGTTACTCGACAGTGGACAATATTTTTAATCTAACAAACATTGTGTCTCTACAAACTGAAGCGCGAAAAGAAAAACTGTTTGCATTTTTTGTAGATTTTGAGTCAGCATTTGATACAATTGACAGGACTGCTTTATTCTACAAGTTATCTTGTTTTGGTATTTCGACTAAATGTTTAAGTGTAATTAAAGATTTGTATACAGGTACTTTAGCTGGAATTAAATGTGAACACGGAGTTACAGGATTTTTTGATACTAATATAGGTTTGAAACAGGGATGTGTTGGATCTCCTTTGTTATCCTCACTTTTTATTAACGACATACCAGACGAGTTAGAGGGGGGTTGTAAGTTTGGAGGTTTGAATGTAAATGTATTGTTGTATGCAGATGACCTTGTATTGTTAGCTCCTACAGCAACAGTCCTCCAAAAAATGATCGCAAATCTAGAGCGTTATTGTGATCTTTGGAACCTAAGAGTGAATTGAAATAAATCTAAAATTATGGTATTCAGAAAAGGAGGGAGGTTACGTGGCAGAGATAAGTGGTTTTATAAAGGGAAACGAATAGAGGT
This sequence comes from Macrosteles quadrilineatus, assembly GCF_028750875.1. Classification (NCBI taxonomy): domain Eukaryota; kingdom Metazoa; phylum Arthropoda; class Insecta; order Hemiptera; family Cicadellidae; genus Macrosteles; species Macrosteles quadrilineatus. The sequence continues at coordinate 70,945,058 of NW_026542599.1, forward strand.
TGTAAATCAATATAAGTATTTGGGAATATTATTAACTACAAAACTGTCGTGGGAAAGTCATTTGCGAGAAAAATCTGTAGCTGCAAAATTTGCCATGAATTCATTGTGGAGAGATTTTTTTAACAATGGAAATGTCCCGTTGAGCTCCAAGGTTTTCGCTTTTAATTCATTGATTAGATCAATAATGTGTTACGGAAGCCAGGTTTGGGGTTTTAAAGAGAGTCAACAGGTTGAGGGAATTTTGAAATTATTTATTAAGAAAATATTTTGCCTTCCAAAGAATGTGCCAAATTATATTTTGCATTTAGAGACAGGAATAGAAAATATGTATTGTTATACCTTAATGTCAAATGTCAGTTATTTAATACAATCTTTGTCGCTCCCAGCGAACAGACTTACAAACTTTTTTGCCAAGCAAGTTATTTTTAAAAACGTAGCCTGGGCTAGAGAATGGAGGAATTTAGGTCAAATGCATGGTATTAACATAGACTTTAATATTGAAGGTTTAGGATCAATGCAGGGTCAGCTGATAAGAGTTGTTGAGTCAGTTAGGACGGCGACCAAACAGACCTGGAATCAAGCCGCGCTGGAATGTCGTTATCACCACATTTATAGATCACTTGACTTAAATCTCTGCCATCGGTCTTATCTTTCAGATAATATTAGTATGAATTTACAACGTTGGATTTTCAAGGCAAGAGCTGAGGCAATAAATCTGAATTATTATAAGCCTTGGATTTTAGAACGAAATTTCCATTGCTCACTTTGTAATTTTCAAGAGGACGAAAACATTTTCCATTTTGTAGGTAGATGCCCGGTTTTGTCTCATATAAGAAAGAAGTATTTTTCTAATCACGTATTGGAGTGGGAAGATTTTTTGAGTTTTATGAATGGGAGGGATTGGCGCGCGTAGGGTGGGTATTTAAAAGAAGCTTGGCATTTTAGGTGGGGATTGATAATCGAATTTAACGTATAAAAATTATTTGAAATTGTCATACTACAGAATTAGATTCAAGGTAAAATTCACTGACTTTAAGACAAGATTTTTTTAGGGTGGGGGTATTGGTTTTAATATATGTATGTGTATGTATTTGTGTGTGTATATATGGATCTATAACATATATTGGGTTGTGAGCCAGCTATTTTATTTTTTAGTTTCATTCGCTTTAATTAAACATTTTTATTTCAGACTTTTTACTTTTGATTTTAGTCCAGAAATTAATTTATAGTTTTAAATTAAAAGTGTAAAAAAAAGTGTATGCCAACCACGTAGACGGTTCTATGAACCATTACGGTTTTAGTGTAAGTCATTGTGGCTTCCTGCGAGGAGCCTAGGTTTGTAAGGAAAATCTTTTGTTCAATAAAGCACTTCTTTCATTCATTCATTCATTCATTCATTCATATTATTTTGCATCAAAATCTTTCTTACTTATTTTTCTTCTTTTCCAGGTTGTGAAGCACAGTGGGGAAGAGTGGAGACACTTGCTGGGGTTTAGAGAAGGTTGTTTGTTTGCTTGCGCAGAGGTGTCATTATGGACAAAGTTTTGTGAAATAGACATTGTACAAGTCGTGAAAGACATTTTAAAAACAGACTTTGCAGGTGAATTTAAAATTCCTGTACACCTGGCGAGATTCGAGGAACACCTTAAACAACCAGTCCGTATGCACAACCTGGGTAAAGTAAAAGTGCAGACGGAAAACAACCGAGACGTCGAACACAAATTCGCAGAAGGCCCGACAATGTCATTGGCCGACTTGATTGTTCTTCCTTGTGTTTATATTGTATATCAAACTATGTCTGGTTTACAGTTCAGTGAATATTTACCGTCGGTTGTAAAGTGGTACGAGTTAGTCATTAATGATCCTTTAGTGGTGAAAGGATTGAGTTGTTTAAAGATTCGGACTCGCTATACTTTATTGAGTTTCATATTGCCAGAAGTTCCACAACAAAGTCTATACAAGAGTGACCCGAAGAGATACAAACCCAAGTTGAGGCAGTTCACACGGCAAGAGGATGTTGAAGAAGCTTTGAGGTAATTTGAAAAACTTTATGAACAGATGAGATTTGAAAAATGTAATGGGAAATGTTTTGTTGGTTACAAGACAAGCTGATAATTACCAATTAATGTAATATGCCTACAGCTAGTTCGGTTTTAATTTGTATTACGGCTTTCAACTATTGTTGGGATTGAACTGGTAATGTTAGGGCGACAAAGTAACAATATAGCCCCCTATTCACATGGAATAAATATCTTTACCCTTAATTATTTTTATACCTCATCAAAAAATGAGTTGCTGTCTTATCTGTATGAAAAATTAGCAAAGCCACTTTAAGTATACTTATCAAAATCGTAAACTGATTTATTACATCATTTTATGTGTTTGGAGATATCACCAGTATTAACTAAAACCTTGATTAACCTTGCATTAGTAGTGATGAACATTGGGTAATTTTCAGGTCAATAGACGGAATAGATCTAGATTTTGACTGCGACTCATCTCCTTTTGGCCACGAGATTGAGTTTGACTGGACAAAAACAATGATTGACATTCAACCTGACGTGCCTCATAATCGTCTAGCAAGGAAACTACAACAGCTGGAGAATTTGGCCAAGGCTGTCATTAAGGTAAGGGATTCCCTAATGTCAAATTTTCCACTATTGAGTTGATTAGTGATGCCGGAAGCGATGGTGACAAGACACGGAATTAGCGTCCACAGAAAACCTTGAAACACACAACATGGAGGAAGTGAAGTACAAAGCGAAGACTTGAGTTATTTTTCTGATGTGTATCACATTCTTTACTGCGAGTTAACATGGTGTGTGAATTTTTGAACAGGTTTTCCTTACCTTATCTCCTGTAACGTTTTGTTCCCTTATCCTTAAGTAACATGAAGTATTTCTGTGTAGGTAGCGAAGCCTGGTGACAAGATTGTAGACTTCTGCTGTGGTAGCGGACACCTTGGTGTGGTGTTGGCTTATTGTCTACCTCAGTGTCATGTTGTTCTACTAGACAACAAGGAACAATCCCTTGACAGAGCCAAGGCCAAGGTACATTCCCTCGGCCTGACCAATCTAACATTCATACAGTCAAACCTGGACTACTTCAAAGGACCGTTTCAGGTACGAATATTCAAGCATGTAATGCTCTTTTACCATTTTACTTTTTAATTTTTTTCTGGTTGAATTTTATAAAGAGTCTGGGGTAAACAGATGGTTGGGTCTGGCCGGGTCAGCAGCTTGCCTAGTCATTGCATAATCAATAACATCTTGTGCCATCGTGAACTTCTTGGGAGGTCTCGATGAAATCTAGAACATCTTATATAGTCTCAGCAATATCGTGAACGTTTTCTTTGGTTACGGCAAACTTATAAACAGACCATGGTCATCGCTACATCATCATTGCAGCCCTTTTTGCAAATCGCAAAAAAAGATGAGCTGAGTTTGGACTCAAAATGATTTCATACTAGGTTAGGCTAAGAATAAAACGATAGTTTTTTTGGCTCAAATAGTGGCTTAGGCTATAATATATGTGAACGATTTGATCGATGTAATACCAGAAAAATTGAAACACAACAACAGATTAAACAACCAAACTGTTAAAAATTGCAATCCACACATTACTCTCAACATTGAAAACTTATTGTTTGTAAATGAATTATGTTTTCAAAACACAGGAAAAATTTGTTCATGCAATAGTTTTCTGTATATCCCTCGGCTAAATGACAGTTGTCTGTTGATTTTCAGATCGGAGCCTCTCTACATGCATGTGGAGTAGCTTCAGACTTAGTTATTGAGACGAGTCTCCAGAGAAAAGCAGCTTTTGTTGTGTGTCCTTGCTGCTATGGATCCTTGCAGGTATAAAAAATATTCTCTTTTGACATACATAAATGTAGAAGTTAAATATACCTCCTTAAAATAATCTAATTAAAAAGTTTTTATTGCACTTCCAACTAGCAAACGAATGGGGAACGGTTTTGCGATAGTGCATCTAAATTTATTGTCACTCTTGGCGCAAAGGTTTTCAACATCTTCATAAGTTTAGGTTTATTTTTATCAGATTTTGAAGAAATCTCTTTGGTTGCACAGTTTTTCATGTACTGTTAAGGTACTTTATTGTGTACCTTACCGTATTGAAATTGGCTTATCAAAATTAGAACATAATACTATGAAAGTGGCTAGATCGTAAGTATAGGATCAAAATATAAAAAAATGTGAAGACACCAGTTAAAAAATGAAAATGACGTCTTGATGACTTGAGGATACTAAATATGGACTCTATATGGATTAACTGTAGGCAATGAATGAATCAACGGTAAAGTGTGACACCGTCTACTTTAAGCTACTGCAACATTCCATGTGGATGTTAAATCAGTAAATGTGTACTTTAATATAAAAATTGAACGTCTAGTATCCATAGTCACAGGGTAACACAAATCAGCTGATCAAACATTTTTTCAGAGTAACCACGTGGTGAGCTACCCGCGGAGCTCGGTGTTGTCTGCGCTGCCGCTGCGTCAATACCTGGTGTTGGGTCACTGCGCAGACCAGACTCACAAACAGACGTACGCCAAGAGTGAGCAGGGCGAGCGCTGCATGCAACTGATAGGTAACTGACAGCTTTGCTTGTTGAGATAGGAAACAGGATTCTATCTAGATTTTGCTTATAAGTTGCGTGTTTATAAATTCGGTAATAAAACAACTTCAGCAAGGTTGGCTCAGCCAGAGAAGTAGGGTACAGAGGAAACATTCAATGGTACACTTAAGTGGTGTCGGCACCAGCAAAGTACAAAACCACCCCCCTCGCCCAAGTGTAAAACTCACGGTGGAGCAAGACAGTATGCCCTGTACGATAGGAATTTCCGCTTGTGCTCGCCACTCAGGCTCCTTGTTTGTTTCTATTATATCTCTGGCACAAAATATCTGAGCTGAAAGTACAAGGTCGTCCCATAAGCAAGATTACTCTGTTCTGTACCTTTCTTTTTTGTGGATGAGCAGAAAAGTCAGATGGTACAGAAATTTGTTTAAACCCAGTGTGATTAAAAATAATAAAATTAATAAAGTTTGTTGATTGGCAAAACCCTTTATAGGCTTTAACCTAAGTTTCGCTCCCAATAAACCACTTCTTTCTTTTATAAATCCATCACCTCAATAAACATAAAACACACACTGGCAAAGTAAGATATAGAAAGGCAGACTTTGAGAAACTGTGGAACACAGAGCAGATCTTTCTACACGCTGAACAAGTTTTTAGGATGAAACTAATTATAATACAGTCTTTAGATTTGTTGGACTATTCCCTGTAAAAGGGTCAAGCTGGTCAAGGTTTCAAATCCCACTAATCAATGGCTTGTGATAATGCCTTGGTCCTATAGGCGTGAAGTAATATGTAAACGATTCCAGGTTAGAGCCAAGCGGCCTAAGATGTAATAGTAGGACATACAACTATCTTTAATGGTAATAACCTCTACTATGTTGTAAATGCCTTCAGCGGAGAAGTTTTTTAATGTTTTCTGTTCAACAGACTCGGACCGGTGTCTTCTAGCCAGAGAGAGTGGTTATCGAGTGTCTCTAGCCAAGCTGATCCCTTCCACTTGCAGTCCTAAGAATAACCTTCTTGTTGGAATACCAGAGACTGCTTCTGTGTCTTAATAAAGTATTTTTTACAAAGTTAAACGTTTGTTGATCCTTTTTTCTGGGTTCCCCCACCACTTTTTTCCTAAATGTACGTTACAGTTGAGGGTTTGATCTTTTTTACCAGCTGTTGTTTCAAAGGAGGGGATGGAATTTCTCTTTAAAACCGCCTAAATTTGTTAAGGGAGTATGACATATGTTAAAATAATATTATCTGGGGGTCCGAAAATGTAATTGTGAAATGCTGTAAAGGTTGTATGCAATCAAATTCCACTCCAATTCGACAGTGGCTCAACAGTTGTGAATTTGTATCACTAATCTTGGCCAAACAATTTGTATAGGCTATCTCATTTTTGTTACTGAAATTGTTGATCAGACATTAGGGATGCTTAGCATTGGTTTAAAAGAAAACAAAATGTCTTAGAAACTATTTTTATTTACAATTTTTACATAACACTGTTCTCCGAGGTGTGCAAAAATATCTAAATTTTCTATGAAACTATAATACTTATAACATAGTAAAATATAAATACCTATAAAATCTGCATACTAAGGTAATGTTTCCTAAGTATTATGAGTGGCGGTGGGGCACACGGGAGGGACTAAGGCTAACATATCTTGTAGTGTCAGCGTTCGCCGCTAGAACCGCTAAGTTGAAAAAAATTATTTTTTTTATTTTTAGTTATAAAATTAACTTTTTAATTAATTATAAAATATTGTTTTAAAATTATAAAATAAATTTTTAATTTTTAAAATAAAACTGTCATAACATAACCTAACCAACCAGACTTGCTGATAATATAAAAACTGTATAAGATAAAAATCTAATGATTACTTATAATTTTTTATTAATTATAAAATTTATTTTAAAAATTAGTATTATAAAATTAAACTGCCATAACCTAAACTAACCAACCAAACATTCTGATATGAAAAATTTGTTGACAAAAAGTTAATACTACCAGCGGGATTTTAACCCGGGACCTCCTGAACACCAAATCGAAACGCTACTAACTATGCCACGAACGCCGCTGAAAACATATGGTTTCGTTACGGTAATCGTGTTGCCTCAAGAGTAGACATTAGCCACTAGAGATATGACGTCACTACACCTTTAACCTTAGTCCCTCCTGTGTGTCTATTCCTTATAAGTGGTTAGTTATTTCACAAATCTTCTACATACAGACAGCAAAATGCAAAATTAAAGTTATTTTACTTAGTGAACAGATCTTGTGACGAGAAAAAATAAATAGAATTACTTAACACAAACCACATTTTTAGAAAAAGATATCTTTTGATTAAGAGTTTTTGCTTTTATATAAATTTAGTGGTACTTTTTGCAACCACAATCTCAGGAAACCAATTTCTTTTTCTTCAAAGAGACACATTGTTTGTATTGCATACAGATTATCGAAGACTTATGCAAAACAAAGCTCTGAAACCTGATAAGAAAATTACTTGGTAATATAGTACTATTTTTAGGAATCAAAAACATTTCAAACATATATTCACAACTCTACAGTTAAAGTTCGTCACATAATAGAATAGTCAACTGAGTTTGATAATAAAAACCCTTTATTTACAAACTATACTGTACACACAGGAATCAAATAATAAATTAACTAAACTACTCGTACACAAAATAAATACAACAAACCCTAAATCTAAACAATAAATAAAGCTTATCACAAAAACAATTAAATGCGGACAGAATTTTGAATCTCCAAAACATCTTTTGTCTTTCATTTGTAAGAAACAATAAAGTACAAATTTGGCTAAATTCAGTTGATCAACTTAAATTAGCTCCAACACTTCATCGAAACTTCATTACAGTACTTAAATTATTAAATTCATTTCCACATTTGTCATGTGCCAGCTCACTTCAAGGATAAACTTTAAAACAAGTCTTTGTTTGACTAGACAAAGTTGTTCTTTCAAACTATCCTCACGTAGAGTCATTGCCTGCACCATCGGTGAAGAACAACAGAAAGTCCGAAGCATTCCTCTCGGTTCCTTTTACATACGAAAGGGGAGTCTTGGAGGTAACCTGGGGTTCCATAGAGTCTTCACGGAGGATGCGGAAGAGCTCGGCTAGACTGGAGAAATTCCTGGCAACAGGAACGATGATCTCGAAGGGCTCCTTGTCTTGGTCCTCTAGGTCGGAGCGGTTTTTTGTTGGAGTTGAACCTTTTGGCGCCACTTCCAGGACAATCGTGTTGTCAGGCGTCTCCCGAAGAGATGCCCCACTGGAGTTGGATATCGTCATCACGAGAGCCACCGCCACTGCGAGTAGAGACAACTGCAAATGAGGAGTAGAATTAGTTTTAAAGTTGTGGAGCCTATTTTGGATTCAGTATAGTATCTTTGATAATTGACTATTGGATACTGAAGTATACATCCTTTATGGACCATTTGTTGCCAATGTTTTATTTAAAAGGAACATAGTTCTGTCAGCCAGACACAGATTGCGCTAATGTCTAATACACTATCTTTACTCTATTTCCTATTTATTTTTTTGTTTCTGGGATAGTTGACGTGACATAAAAGTACCCTATAGCTTACAATAAATCGTGCTATAAGTTTGACTTTGTTAACAAGTTTTTATATTTTTGATAGGAATGAGCAATTTACATCAGTGCAATCTGTCAGTGGCACTTCAACCACGTCCATTTTGATTTAAAAACTGGAAGCAACTTTAACATGGGCAAGGAATGTATAGGTGTATCAATAAAGATATAACTAATTGAGCGAAGCTCACTTTCCCTCACTTTGTAACTTCTTTGTAAGGGCATCAGAATGTAATGGCTTGACCAATTGATATGAAATTTGGCCAACAGCTAAAGAATACTGAGCACAATGTTTTGGTAAAAAGAATTAGCAAATTTGCAAATTTCCTTCTGGATTTTATTTTACGGGTCACGCAATTTCGCTTGTTATTTTAATGTAAGTTGAAAGAAAAATTATTTTGGGTTTATGACATATGGGTTTATCTTGTTTCATTTAAATAAGATAAACATATGATAATTGTTTGTAACTGTTTTGTTTACATTTCAATGTTTACTTTCATCATAGGTTAAAGTTGGAATGTAACAGTTTATCAATGGAAGTAACAGTTTTGCTTTATTTGTTTTGAGCATGCCTCAAAGGCCACGTCGTAATATTGGTCGTCGCACCGATAATGCAAATATTGTAAGAGAGTGGCGTCGTGAACAAGAAGAACCAGATGAAGCAGTGGCGGAAGAAGCTGATAATGATAGGCAGTTAGCTAATCAATTCCAACATGAATTAGATGCACAAAAATGTTACACTTGCGCATTTGTGCAACTGTCATCGCCAACAACTAACAGCTTCAAACCAATCACCGATTTGTTCGCGTTGTCATTCAAATGCAACTAAATTCACGATGTTAAATAATATGGATGTGTCAAGTGTCCCGAACGAATTAACTGACCTGACGATTGTAGAACAAATGTTGATTGCACGAGTACATCCTGCTATGCCCATTTACAAAGTACAAGCAAATGGTCAGGATGACCAGTTTCACTACAAAGGTGCAGTATAAACTATCAGATAAATTTGTCATTCTTTAGAATTGAAATAATATCGGGCAAACAAACGGTGAATCTGTTGAAAGGGAACATATTGAAGGGTGTTAGCTGCTTTAGCCATTGACAATCTTTAAATAATGCTTCGCTCATTTATGCGTCTAAAGTGTAACGGCAGACCACCCTAGTCTAATTTCGTGTTACAGCCGTAGCCAGATGGATTGATTTTAAAAGCCGGCAATTTTTAAAGTTAAAAATTTAATTCACTTAAAAAAATAATTTAAAAACTATATTTAATATAGATTGTTATGAATATGTTTCACCAAAGGATGTTTAAACATGTGTTCTAAAAAAATGCTTCGTATATAAACAAACTACTTCAAGTTTTTGATGATAGTGTTTACAAGAATTTAAATTCATTCTGTTTCATAAATTCCAATTTGTTTATACAGAAAATTAATGCATGGAATGACAACTCTCAGATTAAACTGTATGAATATTACTTAGGTAAAATAGTTTAAGGTGGGTAACTGTCAATATGCGTTAAAACGTTCAAAAATATACAATTTTTATAAATTGCCAATATTTGGAAATTTCCCGGTCCCGAGCCATAAAAATATTCCTGGCAATATTCCCATTTTATAAGTTCTGTCCCACTGGGAATATTCCTGGCCCACATCACTAGCCATTTTACACAAAAAAGGTAATCCTAACAAAGCGTCAATCGATAAAGTAAATAAGTTAGAAAATATAAAAAAAACCCAATAAAAATGCAAAATACAGTAACATTCAGCATATTGTAACCTAAAATATGTGAGATTTTGTTATTTGCAAATATTTGTTTATTAAAAGAATCGATATACTTTATCTGCAAAATGTCAGCTTTTACCGCAGAAAGTATACTAGCCTACTACCGTATTGCTAGTAATGGTATGGTAGTACGTTTTCTGTAATTTTACTTTCATCCCCAATTCATAGAATGCAGAAAGAATAAGTTTCATAAAAAATGCTTGAGTTTGATTTTTGGGTTGATATTTTATGTTTTGGGCCCTGTGAACCCGAAAAGTGGTTTGCGAAGTGACGTCCGTGTCTGTGACTGTCTGTATGTGTGGATGTGTAGAGAGCTACATACCACACCTGAGGTCATATTTTGTATGTGGGTACTAACTCATGGGATCTCTCGGTATTTTTAGAAATTGTTATTATGATGGTGATTTTTACATCAAGTCCATAAATCAACGGAAAAGCCGCATTTCATAAAAACTGCTCCAATAATTTCCTAAAAAAAAGTATGCTATGGCTTTTAAATTTAAACAAAATGGTACAAACCACAACGCTGTAAAAATTACGGTCCAAAAGTTATGGCAACTTTTGTAATTTTAACCATAAAATATCAAGGGTTGTTGAAATGCTAGTGGGAGAAAGTACGGCCAATTTGATGATGCCATTTATGCTAGCGTTTTTTTTTTTGCTTTACCGACTATTTTTTCAATTGATTTCAATTTCAATTGATTGCAATTTTAATTGATTTCAATTTCAATTGATTTCAATTTCAATTGATTTCAATTGATACAGAGTGCTCAAAAAAGGTGGGGACATATTTTACGTAATGATTCCTTGGGTAAAATAAAGAGAAAATCAAGAATAACATTTTTTCCAAAATTGCTTCATTATCCAGTTTAAATAAACATTTTTATCTTTGAAATTTTTCAACCGATCTTTATGAAACTTGGTATGTATGTTAAAGTAAAAGAGGCCCATGTTGAAAAAACATCCATCTTGATTCGACTTAAAATTTTAAAATGGCGGCCATTTTAATTTTTTAAACTTAAATTACCGTACCAAAAAATGACGGATTTTATGAAAAAAAATGTCAAGAATACATTTATTTAGCATTTTTAATTCCCTATCAAACAATACCAAGTTCAAGAAGATCAAATAAGAAATAGCTGATATATTACGATTTTTTGTTGTAAAATGGGGTAGAATAAGGCTAAGCTAGTCAGGTTTGCCCAATTTTACAAATAAAAATCGTAATATTTCAGTAATTTCTTATTCGATCTTTTTGAACCTGGTATCCTATGATAGGAAATTAAAAATGCTAAATAAAAGTATTCTTGGAAGTTTTTCATAAAATGAGCCATTTTTTAGTAATATAATAAAAAAAATTAAAATGGCCGCCATTTTGAAATTTTAAGTCGAATCAAGATGGATTTTTTCTAACATGGGTCTCTTCTACCTTAACATACCGGTACATACCAAGTTTCATAAAGATGGGTTGAAAAAATTCCAAGATAAAAATGTTTATATAAAAAATACAAAATGGTGGATATCTGGTTAACGAAGCGATTTTAGAAAAAATGTTACCTATAGTCTACTTGATTTTCTCTTTATTTTGACCCAAGGAATCACTATGTAAAATATGTCCCCATCTTTATTGAACATCCTGTATTCATGTAATTTCGAAAGCATAAAATACATAGGTACCATGTATTACATTTTTTAGGCTAATCCATTGTGTCCCAAACATGAGGCGTGGAGGTGGAGCATTAAATTAACTAAGCCTTTTGAAATTGTTACCGGTACCGGGTACCGCGGTGGTCTTAGGATCTATTTTGTTTGTTGGTTATTTGATTAGATTACATTAATAGTAAAACTACGCCAATATACAGGGTCCATATTTCAAGGCGAAGATTCAAGTTGAATGAAAATCATTGAATTTTAATTCATTCAATGAATAAGATAATAGTCTTGTTAAAACTGACGAAGATCAGCTGTTTTAAATTTTAGCAACGATCATTTTTTGTAAAGCTCGATGATCAAGGACTGCTAACATACAAACATAAAATAACTTATGAATTTTAAATAGCCTTTTTAAGATATATGTTTTCCGTAACATATTGTACGGCCAAATGCATCAATAGATAAACTAGTTTTGTTGTGTCTTTTGCCTACCCGTTGACTGTAATGAAATTGGGCATTTTCATGTTTTGAGTGTAGAAATAAAAAATCAACAACTTAAAAACCCCTTACCATTACCCAATCCTGCTGGTTCGCGAACTCATTCAAATTTATCCAGCTATTTGTTCATTCCAAATTTCATCACAATCAAAATTACTCGAGTTATCACGCACTTGAAAGACTTGACGGAACAGTGTTTTTGTCGGGGACATTAACAAAGTAAATCGGTCCCAGATCTATAGATCTTTTTGTTCTACCATAGACTAAGGTTCTACCAACTGTAATAGCTTCTTTTCTATAGGGAAATTCGCTAAAAGCAACAAACATTTCATGATCGAATTGGCAACCTTGTTCACAATCACTCAGCTGACTGCGTTAAAACAACCTGAGACGCTCTTCTAAAAATATTCCATTTGGTCTCCACAGTCCATTCAAGTCCGAGATTATCTTCACCAGGAAAGCCCCAGTTCCGCCAAATAAACGTTACACAACGATTATTCTTTGGAATTTCCATTGGAATGACAACAGCACACCCACTTAAGCTGGCATTCCACTAATTTTGTTTACAGTTCAAACCGGACGTTAAAAAACTACTTGGAGGTCTTTGGAATCCCGGGTTAAACCCTCTATTTGCAGAACATTCTCTGATGGATTCCTTCGAGCGGGTGGTTTTGCAAGAGCCCAGAGAAGTTCGATTTTAACAGTTTCCAAACATAAAGTTTAAGTGATTCGAGGATTTTGTTAGTGTGAAAGTTGTTCTACAATGATTTAAAAAGGACTGTCCACAAATTGTGCATTTAGGGTAGCAAAACTTGTTTCCGAGTCAAAACGAATAATACAATTTACATTTCAAAGATTATATTTGTTATTGAGACAGTTATTTGGGTGGAACTACTTGACAATAAATGTAATTTGATGAATTGTTGATCCGAAATTGATGATTAACGAGTGATTTTGCCAACCTTAATCAAGTTTTAAGCTACACAAGGAGACTTCTAATCCCATTGTAAATTTTTTAACTTGTTTTTCGTGTCTAGTTCATGTCCGGGGACACTGCATGCTAGCGTGGACGAAATTTTGTTTCTATTATTTCAGGGTTATTTTCATGATTTGTGCTTTACTTTTATATAACTAGGAGACCAGATGTTTACAGGATGTTACAGGGAAACCCTTATTGTATTAAGTATAGGGATAGATAGATAGATTTATCTATTTATCAATAATCATAGGTGGAAAGGTGTTTGAATCTTGGCACAAATCAGCTGTTCTACCAGCAAAAAACGCACCGCTCATCAATATTTTATTCAATGCTCTACTTTGAAGAATAAGGAAAGATAATCGGAAGTTAACTAATTAATGATAAAGTTCATGCGGAGGAAGATCGGGTAGTCGAAACTTTACTGTATGTAAATATTTGCACTAGTCTGTAGCCGTCTGTAGAAATTAATACAGGGTTTCCTGAACTCTCTACCGACCGTTTAAGGTGTCATAACTAAACTACCACGTTAAAATGTCCAAAACTCAAAAAGGTATCCTTACGGACGCCGTTTTGTTTTTTTTCACAAAACTATTTTTTATTTGATAACGGATTTTTGTAACTTGAAATTATTTTGGTACATAGGTTGTCATCAAACGCAAAGGTGACTTGTATCGAGAAAAAATAAGTTTATAATGTGTGGTTTCAAAACTATGGCCATTTAAATACTGTAAACAGGTATAGGCTAACATAAAAAATGCATAAGTAAATAACATTAATGTTGTGATGTTTTATTTAACAAATTTTATTACAATTCCAACAATATAAGTTTAAAAATATCGGTTTAAAACATGAGGGAGTAAACCCATTTTAAAAATATTGTGTACAATAGTTATTTGTGTAACTAGTGGTGAAAGTGGCACTTTGCTGAACACGAGAGCAATGTTTACGCACGAGCCGCAGGCGAGTGTGGAATGATCTCGAGTGCAGCAAAGGCCTTTTTCACTCGTGTTACACATTATATTTTTCCTACAGTCACTATAAAGCATTTAAATAATTAGTCTTTCAAACACTATGCAACACGTTTTTAGGTTCAGCTGGCAACACAAATGGTGCCCTAGAGAAAGTAGTACCCGCGGTCCATATTACTCCGCTATTTTTCCTCCGCAAGAAATGTGCTCCGCGTTTTGAGAATATAGTTCCGTATGTTTTTGTAATTTGAAGTGGTTTCCGCGCCTAAAAAAAATGCTTAAAAGGTATTTCCTTGTTTATTAAGATCGTAGGAAGGTTTTAAAAACGTTTAAAAGAAAAGTCCAGAAAGTTCAGAAATACCGAAACTATAAACACGAAATGACAGGTTAAATCGTAGTTATAATAGTCAATCAGCTGCTCATAGTATAATTATCTTTAAATGTTGCCAACCTATTTCCAACCGTACACGGATTACGTGCATAATGGAACCACGCTGTTTTGTGTTGTTTCGTTGGAATCCTGATGTGCGGCAAAGTATAAACCGTACGGCAAAGTATAAACCGTACGGCAAAGTATAAATATGCAGCAATTAGCAGCTTTCTGTACTATAAACAGTACAAGGAAGCCAACTTTGTCGGGTGACTGTAGGAAAATAATATTTGTGCTCATTGGATAAGAACATCCCTTATAGTTAGTTAAACAACCAGCTGTTCTAATTAATTGTTAGTTATCCAATGAGTGCAAAGTTTGCTGAACACACTATCTTAAAAATGGGGTTTTTTTTCTCTCTTACTTAAGGACAGATTTGCTTAAATTTGGCATCGTTAGTACTGTAATAAAATTGTCTAAATAAAATATGACTGCAATAGCTTTGTTTACCAATGTAGTCTTTGTTATTTTAGTTAAAACTTTGTAAATGGCCACCATTTCAGTTTAAAATTAAATATAATTAAAATAGTATATTTCATCACTAGGGCGTAAAGTGACTCTTTTCGACCCGAGCTCAAGTTTCACGACTGAGGGTTAAAAGACATTTTTTGCTCGTGTGATAAACTATATTTTTCGTCATATTGCAACATTAGTTAACAAACCAAGTTAGACAACGAAAATATTTTTAATGTAAAGGAAACCTCTCAAAATTACATTAAACCTCTCGAACGGCTTACAAGAATGAAACAAAAAGCTACACCAAGTACCAATTAAATCAATCTATAAAATTTCGATACATGCGAATCCTTACAATCGAACTTTACAACCAAGTTTAAAACAGCTAACTTTTTCTCCCTGGGGATTAAAAATGCATTTTACTCCAAATGGCTGTAAAATAGCTTCTTCAGGGCTGTTTTTGCTGCACTATGGCGAAAAAAAACATTTCTAAAAATATGTACTTGCGTTAATAATCTATGTATACTAAATTTTAATTGGATACAAAAAGCCATTAAATAATAAAAAAATAGTAAAAAGACAAATTCGCGGAGTAGGCCCTACCTTTTATTTATTTCTTATTGCCGTTCTTTTGGGTTTTGGAAATTTTTAACACAATATTTTGGTTTTCCTTTGGTCCAGACTATATAAGGGGCACCATATAAAACAATTCTCATTTGTTTAAGCTGTTAAACAATATTTATTAATTCGTCTATTCACAAATAGGTAAAACCATTAAACCAAAATGTATTGTACAGTATATAGAAAAAAACTATACTTTTAGACATCATCACAATAGTAAAATTTGACTATGTAAATTAAAAATTAATACAGTAAGGCAAAAGAAACTAAAACAAATTCAACTTTACATAGGTACTGTACATCATAGTCAAACTTAAAACCACGAGCAAACAATTAATAATTCTTAACAACATTGCGATGGAAATATTTTATTCCTCATACAGTAGGAGAAACTCGGCCAGACTCGAAAATTTCAAATAAAAAAATAAGTTCAAAAATGAACAGCAAAGTAATAACTCCAAACAAAAATGCAATAATAAAATCTTTAAGAGTATGAAAATAGCAAAAAAATCTAAAACCAAATTTAAATTACCAAGAAAGTATGTTGTGGCCAAACGTTAGCCTAATCAAATAAAACAATTATTATAACAATGCAAACAGATGATTAATTACTTGCTACTGATTGTTACTGTTATTGATTGTTACTCACCAAGTATTTCATGATCAATCTTTGGCTTGACGCGAAGAAAGTTAATTTCACTGATGCACACACACAGACAACCGGACAGTAAATGAAGAGTGAGAGAAGTGTGCGAGAGCTTATAGGAAACAGCCATGACCCCAGCCACCATGGGGAACCCCTCAGCTCAAACAACAACATAGGAAAACCCCGCAAGCTTCTGCAACATTCGCTAGGACACGTTCGCAATACAATACTTATACAGGGTGTCCCGGAACTCTCTACCAATATTTTAGGGCATTGCTCCTGGGTAAGAAACATACCTAAATATCATATTTAAATTGTCCGGAAGTCCTTAGTTACTCACACAGCCGCCATTTTGTTTTTTCCAGTTATTAATTTTTTTCTAAAGAATGGTTAAACATACGAAATGGAAACTTTGTACAAACATTAATGACGACTAGACAAAGCTACAAACAAATTATGAAGATTTTTCAAATTCATAAAACAAAATTGCGACCATTTAAAATGTTGTTTCTTAAATAGCTCAAAAACAGTTGATTTTATAAAAACTTTAAATGGCCGCCATTTTGTTTTATGAATTTGAAAAATCTTCATAATTTTTTTGTAGCTTTGTCTAGTCGTCATTAATGTTTGTGCAAAGTTTTCATTTCGTATGTTTAACCATTCTTTAGAAAAAAATTAATAACTGAAAAAAACAAAATGGCGGCTGTGTGAGTAACTAAGGACTTCCGGACAATTTAAATATGATATTTAGGTATGTTTCTTACCCAGGAGCAATGCCCTAAAATATTGGTAGAGAGTTCCGGGACACCCTGTATAACTCTTGGAACAGCTGTTTGTTTATCTGTCGCTATAGTCTGTATGATGGAACCTTTCATCTACCTGGGGCTAACCAATGGTGCCCTAACTAGGCCCAGGTAGAAGAAGAGACTGGTTCCAAAATACAGACTACATGTATGGGATATTATCTATGCATGTAGTTTAGCTGGGTAGGCAAGTAGTGTTTAGGAGGTTACGAGTTCGAACCTGAGTTCGAAATGAACCAGCTGTTGAATTAATGGTCTTGAAAAGAACCAGCTGATCTTTGTAGCCAACATTAAAATCTTAAATCTTATATTTGCCTTATAATCTGTTTATGATCCATACCGTTCCTGTCATAATACTCGTGGTATAAATTAATCTCCACAATATCAAACACTGTTGCAAACCTTGGCACAGGCCATGTTTGTTTATGCAAAAGATAGGTACGTTCGAGTTTATTCCAAAGAACGTAAAATGAAACGTCAATAAAGATTATTCAAACAGGAGTTAAAGTGTTGTTGTTTTTCTCTATTGAATCGATGTAAAGGTGAATTTTGCATTTTTTTACTTCCATGACATGGGGTGCGTCAAATGTTTGTTAATGACAATACTCAAGAACCTGATTATTTTTGTTGTATTTCAAAGTATGTAAACTTCAACATCAATAAGGATTTAAAACAGGAGATAAAGTGTGTTTGTTTTCTTAATGAAATCGGTGGAAATATAGGAGAATCGAAAAGCTGTTTCACTTACATAACTTGAATCGCTCTATGGGTAGGTTTATGGTGCTTATAGAAACCAAGCCTAAATTATTCTTTTATATTTAGGATTGCAAAGATCTTTGCAAATTACTTCAGATGGGCTAGACAACTATTGGTGATTTGAGGGATTTGAACCAGGGACTTCCGGGACCGAATCCCACTAGACCAACTCGCTCTCATGGACTGGTTTCCACTTATAATTGTAGCTGTATCATTCAACTATACGATTAATTAACTGTAATTTTAACACTGCTTAATTGAACCAGTTATTCAGGTCACAGTGCCAAACATACGTTTACTGTAGTGTAATTTTTAACTTAACTTTCAAGTTTAAAGCATAGCTATTTCGCCAAATGGACAATTGTTTTCAATGAATGATGGACGGACGTGCAACTTGAACACGCGTCTTGATCAATGACATTAGTTTGATCATTGGTTTTGATCTGTAGTTTAATGTTTTCAACCCTAAAAGATTTGTCACCTTTGATCCCTCAAGTTGTGATATCAAAACCACCTGATTTTTTGCGGGTCTGATTTAATTTTGTTTAGTGACTTTTGCCCTGTACTTTTTTGTACTTATGGCAACTAGCTGTTACCCATGGGCTTCACCCCGTTTGACTTCATAAGTATTTGCTTGGTTAAGTTAAGGTGAAATAAACAAAACAGAATACAGTAATACAAACAAATAATCACATATTTTAATACCCCCACCGCAGCAAACCTGCAGACTAAGCGAATTTCCATTTGCCTGATTGGATTTACACTAAAATGTCTCCTTAAAAATATCACATTTATTCCCTATTTAAATAGAATCAGTTTAACACATACTTAGGTTTGCTGCAACAGGGAGGGTAAAAGTGTTTTTTGATGTAAAATGTTAATAGTTAGTAAGAAATAAAAACATTTTCCAAATTTGGGCAAAATATGTTAATAAACAAGCAAACTACAACAGTTTACTTATTCTCCATAAGAATAACATGAGAATTTTAAATTTACAATTTTTCGGAATTTTCTCCGTAACCATTAGGCGCATAATAACGCTTCAATATACTAAATTATTTGTTTTTTTAAGCTCTACAAAATTGTTTGGAAAGAAATTGCAAAATTTTATGTTTTTTTGGGTTAAAAATGGGAAAACCCCATTTTTACCCCATAAAAGCCCCCATAAACCCCCGTTCCCATGGTCCGATCATGCTGGTTCGCGAACTCGTTCGAATAAATGTAGGTTTACACGTTTGTACCAAATTTCATCAAAATAGGATCATTTTTGCTCGAGTTATCGCGCTAACGGACACACACACACATATATATATATATATACTAGCTGTAACCCGCGGGCTTTGCCCCGTTTAACTTCTTAATTTTCAAGATTATCTCGTTCGCATGGCTCAATCACGTCCTGGTTGAAGTTTGTTCGCTACGCTCACTCACCTTTAGGTTGGAGCTCGTTCGCTACGCTCACTCACCTTTAGGTTGGAGCTCGTTCGCTACGCTCACTCACCTTTAGGTTGGAGCTCGTTCGCTGCGCTCACTTGCCTTCAGGTTGAAGTTCGTTCGCTACGCTCACTCACCTTTTGGTTGCAAATTAGCTGTTGTCATAAATGTAAAAGAAATAATAGTGCTGCACCCTGTTGGTAATCCTTGTAACTTTAATGCTATTGAACATCATAGAACAGAACCAACTTGTTTAATTGAAACAGCTGTTAAGATTCAATAATTCCATTTCTCATAAGGTTAACATGGGAAACTCCAGAGCCACTGGGGCGGAGCCCGAAAGGATTTTTGAAATAAGAATATGCCTATATGTTAATCGGGAATGTGAGCTATCATCATGCAAAATTTCAGCCCAATCCGACCAGTATTTTTCGAGTTTACTTTTCCCATACACACATACACACATACAGCAACCACCTCTTTTTTATAATAGTATAGAAGATAGATAGATATATGAATTTGAACGGATGGTGTTTTTGGCCTCTAGGGACCTCAAAACGAAAAAAAAAAATCGGTCCCGGGTCCAGGTCTTACCATGAGTACTACGATAATAGCTTATTCCCTATATGGGCAATTTGCTAATAAGGTAATAAATTGAAAGAATAACAAACAAATAAGTACAGCTGAGGTATTTTTAACATTTGGTATATTGAATGTTCCCTTTAGAAAGCAATTACAACTTTAAAGGGCAATTAATTAAATAATGGATAGTTTTGCGTAAGGTTACCACAATTTTTCAATTAATTCGTCATGACGAACATTTTAAGTATATGGTTCATGGAAGTGTGACTTGTAGTGTTCTCAAAATTTCATGAGTACTTTGGGCTTTATATATGGATAAAAAAATTCTGATTCTGATTCAACACTCGCTGACGTTACCGTTGCATTTGCGATTGTTATTGTTTTCAAACCACAATTGACGTTTTGTTGTCGCCAAGATTTACGTTATAACGTCACTTTTTCCCGGCACGTCGTTACCCTTGAGGTAAACTTTATGCGGATCTTGAGAAGATTTTAATCTCGGTTCGCAGTTACTCGGTGTCATTATTTATATAATTCCAACCGGTTTTCGCTTGATCACTCCTGAGCAACAGATGAGTTTAATACGTCATAAGCGATCTGTTTTGTAAGATGACGTAGTAGTTTTTACTGTGACGTCAAAATGATTCATTCAGAGAAGTCTTATACCGTCACACTCAGTGATGAATTTTCTGCGATGACTTAGAAGTTTCTACTGGCATATCTAACAACGATTCATTTCGAAGAGCTCCTTAAGAAGTTATTAGGTGGAAAATGATATGAGTTGACTCATAGCGCTAATTAATTATGAAGATGTTTTAAGGAATACATTTTGTTATTGAACGAGAAATTAACAGATTGTATTTATTACAACTAAATAAGTTGTATTTATTATTGAAGAATTTTTGAGAAAATATACACACACCTTAATCTTAACTTATAACCTGTACCAAAAGAGATTTTCCGGCGCGTGCTTAAATTATTCCCGTCATCGGCTTCGCCTCGCACGTAAATTTGGTGTTTCTGGGTTCGGTCATAGTTCGGCTTTGCCTCACACAAAAACTTAAGGAAATATCACTTTGGTACTTGTAATTAAATATACTATTTAATCACCACGCAATACTGTTTCTTCGTCTTTATGTTTGCAGCCTTAATGTTTGTAATTGTATTGTTATGAGTATTTGTCATAATGTTTTTAGATTGTTCAACAATTAAAAAAGCTGATGTAAGTTATTAAAATAAATGTTTAGGAAACACGAGTGAGTATTGTGAACAAAAGTAACTGATTGATAAAAAGGGAATAGTTATTTGTGTAGCTAGTGCTATAACCAGTGCAAGGAAGCCCACTTTGTCAGGTAACTATAGGAAAAATTAGTTTATCGTTTTCCCTTGTACTAAATAAGAGCTTGAGAAACTATTATTTTCTTTGATATCAGCTGTCATAGAAATTCAACGATGTAAAGAACTGCTGGATTGCTATGTAGGCCCTATGTAAACGTACTATAATTTAAATTAGTAACTAGACCCACCAAGTTTATAGACAGCTCAGTGTATTTTTGTAGTTTTACCAGGGTACGTAAACACTAGGCTATGTTTACAAATATCTCAACTTGGTAATTCCAAAGTTCCCAGAACTTTTCTGATTAGCACAGATTCTGCGGATGTTTGAAAGTTCATTTCCGGTCCCTGATGTCACAGACATACCAAGGACTTTCCCTTAACAAACTACAAACCTATGTTATTTCCAGGTTTTTCAAGAACTTGTTTTTTGTAAACAATAATTAATTGCAGTTGCCAACCAAAACTATGGATATTTGCTAATGCTTTCGATGGTAACCATTATTGAGGTTCGATGATGCATATAATAATATAATTATAATAATAATATAATAATTTATTGGTCAAAAAATTAGAATTATTTTAATTTTGTCTAGAATAACCATGTTTCTCAACACAATACAGCAATTTATCAATTTCTTGCTAACGGATTTGAGTAGATTATATCATTTTCTTGTTAAATTTTGAACAAGAATCGTTGCAAATGTTGGAGTATCAATAGTAAAAACTCCATTGTAAATAGTTTTAAAGATAAAAAAAATTAAGGTTTAAAGGTTTAAAAAACATTGGTCTATTGCATTTGTGTACACTCTGTATACAAGAAGGTATCAAAATATGTTGAGAACTGCGCCATTTTATAAGCTTTCCAACAACATGCTACACTATTGAGGTTTAGATATGCTTTTGTTAGTTTTAGTTTTAGTATAGATAAAAGGAGTAGACAAAATGAGTAGATAAAAGAACTCTACTCCTTTTATCTATGGTTTTAGTGGTTTGAATACTAGAAAACACAGAGAAATTGTTGACTGTTTTAACGGCTTAAGCTGAAACAATTTACGTAAAATATATATGTGTAAGTGCGTGTTTTATCAATTCTCGCTCAGGCAGAGCTTCTATATTCAAAATATTGTTGCAATATTGTTTCTTGAGATTATTTAGAATAATCTGTACCCCTAAGTAAGAGGGGGTGAAAATAAAAAGGAAATTCCAAATAAGTTACTGACGCAAGTTCTGGGCTTTTACAGAATCATACGTGATTTCGGGATTACAGGATCAGGATGGGTTAGGAGGGACTTACCAGAAAGAATCCTGAAGAGCGAACGAAGCTGTAGCCGCCGAGCTAAATATCTTATATAGCCGATATTTTATATACATAAGAGACACATAAACATATATCACACATATTCACATAAACATATTCATAAACATATACATATTCACAACAACCACACACACATATTCACACACAACAACATAAACATATTCATTTTAGAAAACCAACTAATAGAGTAAGAAAGTCTATTCCCCATCTTAGAGCTGTTACCAGTTACAGTAAGAATAAAAATACCCCCGCTACAGCAAACCTACAGACTAAAAATTCTATTTACTTGTCTGGATTTCTACTATATTCCCTTATACCTGCCAGATTTATTTCCTAAAATAATTTTAATGAGGACCTAGGTTTGCTGCTAAAGGGAAAGTAATAAGTGTGTTTTTATTGAAATGTTGATAGCTTAGTATTAAATAAATAAATTCTCAAAATTTGATAAAAATATATCCATAAACAAGCAAGCTACAACAGTTGTATTTTTCTCCGTAAGAATAAAATGAGATTTTTTAAATGTAGGCCTACTGATTTTGGGAATTTTCTACGTAACCTTTAGTTGTAAAACAATGCTGCAGTGTATGAAATTGTTTGATGTTAAGCCCACACGATGGTCGTAATAGAAAGCAGAGCATTCCTATGTTTTCAGGCTGAAAATTCGAAAACCCATATTTTGGAAAAATTGCAAACCCTCTTAATAGAAAGGTGGTACTTTTGAGGTTCCACATCCACACTTCTTCAAGAAAAAAATTGTTATCTATTTATGAATAGATGTATTAGTTTTTAACAAATTTCAATTTAATATGAATTTCCCCAATGGTAAGATTTCATAGAAGTATGAGCCATTTTTACGTGATAGGCATTACTTAAAGAGGAAATATAGTAGATAGTCACTAAACTGTAAGTAAAATTACAATACATAATATCACAGTTGATATCAGTCCATTTATCACAGCGTCAATAAACATGATTTAATTGAATAAATGTCGCTTATACGGGGCAAAGTTGAACTTGTATCTCATTCAATTAAAGAAAAAACAGTGACTAAGTGGGATTCTTGAGTGATAATTGAGATTTTCCCAATAAAAAGGTTTATTTTCACACACCATTCAGGCAGTAAAACTCGATTTAACATTAAGAAGACTGAACGTAAAATTATGTCTGAAATCAAAAACGAAAAAAAGAGTTTCCGGTTGAACTATATAAATTACAATATCAATAGGTGTAAAACTTGGCATTCGCTTGATATTATGTATGTGTATCTGTGAGGAGCGATCTGGTGTAGTGGTTAGAGCACGAGACTTCGGTCCCTGTGGTCAAAGGTCCAAATCCCGCTAAATCCACAATGGATTATATCCAAGTGATAATGCCGCAACCCCTAGGTCTAGCCTGAAGTAATGTGAAAAAAATCCCGGGTTCGTGCCTAGCGTCATAGGACTAAACAATTTTTGTATCTACGATTTTGCCACAATGTTTTACAGTGAACCAATAAAATAAGGAACACGCTTGACACATTGTATCGCTTCAACTTAATCAATCACCATCAACATTCATTTTTATTACTTGCAAATAGCTTAATTTATTTTATGATTCATATAGCCTACATGCCCTTAAGACTTGTTCGACGTTCTATAGTATAGGCCACTATTATAACCTTTTATCACAGAAAAACTGTTCAAGGATTCAAGTTAAGTATGTGTCAATTTGGAATTTCCAATGTTGGTTTTCTTTATCCATTCTTTTGTCTCAACTAATCGGCAATCACATGACCTTGCATTGTCATTTCTATTGATTATCTAGTTTTCTATGACTTTAACTTATCTCCAATTATTGTAACCATTGGTTTGTTTAACACTAATTGTTAAGGTGCCTACTGATTGTTAAGATTTTATTGGAATAATGCTATGTCTTTTATTTTGATATCTCCTTATCGATCAGTAAAACCCATTTCATTTACGATAAAAATTACAGTACTTAGTTCTGAAATTTGTACACCAGTAATTGACTATAGGCATTGACTATTACAGAGGTCAAAAGTACTTTAACACTAAATCTTAAAATTTGACTTAATTGTAGTCTTTTAAATCAGAAAATGTCTGGGTATGTACCCTAAACTTAGACTGGAAAGGGGCTAAGTTCTAGCTCATCGCTCAGCTGTTCTTCAAAACCACATGTTCAAGACGTCCAAGATTAGAACAACAGACAATTTTGGATTGTAGAACATTTAATAAATTTCCCAGATTACGTTTTACAGCTGATCTATTGTTGGATTATTATAATCTCGTACATCTTACATTGTTGATTTGTACAAAGTTGTACCATTATTGCAACCTTTTTATTCAAACGTTGCCACACACCAACGCCGGCCTATGATCTCGGTCTTCGGGAGGAAACTGCACCGTTGACTTTGCAAAAATATTAGCTTAACCAAAGTTGTAGATGCGACGATGCGTTGCAACTTCATGTTTGGAGACTTCAATTATTGAATCGTAGTTTGCCCCGAATCCACTCAAGATGGACTTTCGCAACGAGTCAGAAACGTGGGTATTATCTTCGCAAATTCAACGACTCTGTCATTTCCAGAATAGAGTACCAAGATGTGACGTAGTTAAGTTTGTTGGAACTGATAGTAAACTTTGACATGGATGCCCATTATTATAGTCTGTATGATGTAACCTGTCTTATGACTCTCCTACCTGAGGAAGGGCTAGTTCCAGGGACCATTATAGAAATTGTCAACTTCACCAACAACTTCATCTACTCCTCAAATTATCCAAGGACCAATAAAACACTCTTATATAAAAATAATTTATTAACCTAACCTAACCTATTTAAACTATCGAGTTGGCCACATAGGGCACATAGTATGGGACGTATTGTGTGTTGGCGGGACTGTACACACCCCCCATGCTGAGGTATTGTTGGTAGTAGGGCCGTTGCATGTGCCAGGGGGTCTCGACCAAGGGCGCAACGGGGGCGCTGCCCCATCCTGCGGGGTAACCTCCGTAGCTCCACAGGGGCTGCGCGCTACAGCTGATCAGATACAGGGTGACCAGGAACAACACCACCTGGAGGCAAAAATTTTACTTGACATAAAAATTGCGTAAGACAGGAAGAGGTAGTTTATGGGCACACAACAGCAGTTGTTCATACTGCAAACTTTTCACAAGTTATTTTTTATGTTTCATTATTATCAGGTTATGGGGTTATAAACTATATGGAAAACGATTGGCAGAAGAAAAATATTGTCGTTTCCGGATGTCAGAAAGGGGTATATTTCTCTTTAGTGCAGTGATAAACTTTTATGCCTTTGTTTTGAGGTATTACTATTGAAAAAGTGTTGCTAGCGACCCATTCGGACGCAAGGGATTACCCATGTGTTTACATTTCATTTATATAAAAAAATAGTTATTGCAGTTGGAAAAAAAATGAGTTGTTTCAATGGCAAACTTTTTATGTATTATATTCTCGTAAAATAAAGACATTTGTATTTAATTTTAAAATCTACAAGTATGTTGAAAAAAAAAACATATGAAAGCTCTATCGATTGGTTTTGTAGTGTGAGAGTTTGCATGAATTAATGATTGTACAACCTTTATCAGCTAATACTAATACTTACAACCTAATACTATCCAATGTATAGGGTACTGTGTAAATTATTTTCAATGTATACCAAACATTGATAAAATAGAAAAACATATATAATGGTCTTTACTAATAAATATACACAATTTGTAACAAAAATGTATTTAAAAACATGATTAACAACCAATAATAATAATGAACAAAGATATACTAATATTTTTAATTTAAGTTCATTAAATGTTTTAAACCTAACGTTTTCATTGTTACTGTTCTCATTTGCTATAATTGTACTTTAGTTTTAGCATTCTAACCTTCACTTAGAATTTGTCTTAATTTCATTTAACCAAAATAATTTTCCTGTTGTAGAAAAACATATAGACTACGCAAGAGGCACTGCCAAGGTAGGTACATAAATGCGTGAACCCCATTAAATACAAATAAACTTATTTTGCAGTTTGGTTTTATGTAACAATCAATGTTTAGTTCGTCATGCTGAAGTACTAAATCAGACTAATTTCAGATTATTTAATGTAAAAAGTGATATGTAATGTTTATTTTTTCTGAATTGAATTGAATTTACAGTAATTGAATTGAGACTCTCGTAGGACATGAGCGCCTTCTCACAGTCTAAGATCCAGAGCGGTACATCTACATAGCACTTTTAGTATCTTAGAAAATGAAGGCGATAATACGATGGTACACGAGGCAAGGAAATAATGTAAACCTTTTAGGAAAAAAAGGAAAAAACTACAGAAACACAGACACTTAACGCTTTGAATGTAAGTATGCTTAGTGTTATCTTAGTGGTATTATTTTTATCTAATTCCACATGTCTCAAATAATGTTATACATAAAAATACACTCTTAACTCTCATCAGGGAAGAAATCGAAAAACTAAAGGAAAGATATCAAGGAAAAAACCATAAAAAATACCTAGCAGTTAACAATCTTGATGAATTTTACTTGATCAATGTTACGAAGCTACTTAAAGAATTATCCTATCGACCTTCCAAATCATTTTTAATTACTTGTGTTCTGAATGTTTCTCATTGTATTTGTTTTTATTAGTACACTCGTTGGAACAGCTATCACAGAACAAATTGACATCAAATTTACTTAATTTTCTAGCTATAAGAACAGTTTGAAAATAGGTACTTGTAAATAAGTTTGTTCTACACAGTTTAAAACTATACATATTCATTTTTATAAACTTTTTTGTGTTAGACTTAGTTGAAGATATTTTATTGTTTTTGTAAGGGAGTATTCCAAACATAAACTATAAGGAAAATGAATTGAATTTACCAAGTCTCTGGACTTTTAAACTGTGCAAAAATATGTTATACTACAACAAAACAACAAAATAAAATTAATAAAATGAATTATATTTTATAAATATTGCATAACCAATATAAGATATTAAATAATTAAACTTACTTATCACAATTATGAGGCTGTATTTTGAAATGTCATTTCCAACAAGTAAAAAAATGCAATCTATCAAAATCAGTTATTACTCTATTAAAAATCAATAAAAACAAATCAGAAAACAACAATGAAAATCATAAGGCTCAAGCTAGTGTAAAATCTTTTGTACCTACTCTACAGACCTAAACCAAGCAAATCTTATATAACTTAACACTATGAAATCTTTCTTCCAACATTTTCAAAATAATTTCACCGTTCGAAAATTTGGTGAATATAATTTCCATAATTATTAGTATATCCATGTAAAAATATTTAAATGCAATATCAAAAAGTCAAAAATTCAATTTCAAAATCTCCCAACTCTATAAACACATCTAAACCCTGATTGGTAAACAACAATGGGAGTCACGTGGTCAACAATAAGTCACGTGACCCCAGCAAAGGTCAAGTTCAAGGTCACTCACCCAAACACTGCGCAGTCGTAGCATGGTCAGTGCCCGTGTACCGCGCAGCTGCAGAAGATCGCTTTATATATCACTCCTTGACCGTTAGTCGGTTAGTCTACGGTCAGATCTGCGCGACTAATCGATGATGCCGCACTCCATATGGTGGAGAAGAAAGACGACATGAGTGTTTTTAAACATTTATGAATCTTTGGGAGTTATTGAATAAAAATATTGCTTTTGACATGCACCTAGGAGAAGAAAGAAGACTACATGAAAGTTTTTAAACATTTAGGAATATTTGGGAGTTCTTGAATAAAAATATTGCTTTTGAGAAACACCTTATATTGGAGAAGAAATAAAATTCTTATTAATATCCGGACAAAACTGGACGTATTTTAACTCAAATATGAGTGGATGATGAGTGCAGAATCTGACAATAATTGTTTGTGGTGATTGGGCATGCCCGACCTAATTATTCGAATACAATTTTTGTATCCAGATTTCATTAAGGTGAATATAATATTAATGTTTTTTTCCTACAGATCTAGAAGTTTTCACAGAAAAGAATTGATGGAATCACCCGTAAAATAGTTTAATCGGTTGAACATTTTTGAGGGGTTCTAAGGCCCAAAAAACTCTTACACATTGAAATTTAGTAAATTAAGTTTAAATTATATTTTAAAATTTATTGACATGACGGTCGATGAAAACAATGACAATATTCTGACAAACATTATACCTTATAGCATATAGCTTATAATCAAGTGAAAATATTAGTTTTTCTGTACATGTTGCAACCACCATGTTATGATAATTATGTACAGCATTGACTACTAAATTTGCTACAGCTGTCAATTTAAATTAGGTTTGTTTTGTTAAAGTTATCTGCCGCACTACACACATAGTGATAACACAGAGAAAAACTGTACAAAGAGAATTTATTTTCTTTTATTTCTTGTTCGTGAAAGGTCCAAACCCTGGTCTTGTTACTATCTATAAAAATTTAGTAGGCAGTCAAGGTCGGCACCGATCGACGTTTTGACAGCAAACTTAATTGATAGCACAACAAATTACAAGGAGTTCTAGGCACTAAAACACTTGGAGTATTAAAAACAACTATAAATCTTAATATTTTACTGGCATTTAATCTTACCGGCTTCAAATTAGGAAATAAGCTGTATACGATTACTCAAATTTTATGTAATTTTCTATCAGATTATTACGGACATTTCCCCACGATTAATACAAACTATATTTTAACAACCTTTCTGGATATATAATCTAACCCCGTACTAAGTTGAGAAATCATTTGAAACAATACAAGAAAAAGACAATCCTGCAAAATCTGGAAATACAAAAAAACACCCACAGAAAAAAAAAACAGATTCCAGATCCCAAAACTTCTTGAAAACGACATTTTTTAAATCTTAATGGAAAATGTACACAATAATCTGTTATATTTGTAAACTCACCGTCACAAAAAAATGAACTTCAAATGAAGGAGAAGTTTACATCTGAAAACCACTTTTTAACGATTGTGGTTTTATTTTTCTGACCCGAATCAAGAAACAGGTTTCCTATGTTGGGCGAAACCCAAGTTCGTGAAAAATGAGCTTTGCCAACCGGTGTACCGTTATGTGAACCAATTCTTGGAGACTTTAACGCACTGAGGCAACCGATGGTGCGGTTGTAAAAATGTGAAAATAATTATAATATTTTAATTGTGTTAAAAATTGAGCTTTTACTGTGCCTAATTTGGTAAATCCACAGCGGACGAGTGAGAATTGATTTACTACAACAAACAAAATTATATGAAGGCGTTCAATATTCAGAAATTAAATTAAACTACATAAACATTGTTTAGAAACCATTCATATTACATTTGAAGGATATTTGTGAAAAGATGAAGATATATAACAGAAAGAAATTGATGGCGAACCTTTATTTGCAATAAAATGAATTATTGTACAAAAAACAACAAATATTGTATAGGAAACAAATTTATTTAGTTTTCTTATAATAAGTTTTTTTTTCTATAAAATACTATAAGAACACGAGGTTAGTTCTAGGTTTACAAAAATATCTTAGCTATTATCATAGATAAAACATACTTAGTCATGAGCATATTACATATTACACACATTAGTGAAATTACATATTAGTATTAGTGATAAATGTAATTACTTCATACCATATTTGGCCAACATTAATTCATGTTCGGCGTCTTTATCAATCATGTTCAAGGTTTCCCTGATGGCAATAATAATTGTTATTTTAAATTAACTAATTGTACATGAAATATTTTGAAATATGGAGATTCTTGAGTTACGTATAATGTGGCCAGACAAACGAATAAAGTAATTTTTCTAACTTTCTGTATTGTATTAGGATTATTTCACTAGCCAATTGCATCGCTTAAAAATGTAAGCAGGCAAAGCCTGGTCTTGTTATCTATAGCTTCCTTCTATAACCTTCCATAAATAGCTTCCTATATATAGCCTTCCATAACTAGCTTCCATATCTATAGATTCCATAATTCAAAGTCAACGAAGGTGGAATGTTATCCAACGGTTTATGGTTTTAGCCATTATCTAATTTATGCCCATCACCACAATATCCACATTGTCATTTACTACATGTACTAAACTTAATAAATTATATCATTTGTATTCTTTAACATATTGTCAATAGGTTATTGTTCAACCTTTAGGTATATTGAATTTACGAATCGATAAATAATTCATAGCAAACAGAATGCAAATGTCTTCTAATTGTTGAGACAGTAAGCATACGAACAAACTGTTTGGTTAGCACTTACTTGATAGTCTATTTTTATACAATGCGCAGATATACACTACGTTCTTATGACCGTGGACTATAATTCTTTTACTTCCGAAATAGTAAATCGGCCTCGAGTGGTATTTCCGTGACACCCACGGTAAAAAAATTCTTTTCTGTAGGGAAATTTTCTAAAAGTAGCTCGTTCTGTGAGTAGCTCATCCAACCGGTACAAAAATACTAGATAGGCCTATCTACTGTAGCTTTCATTGTTGAATCCAATGGCTTTTCATAAAGGCTAAACCTTACAGTACACAAATGATACCAGAAATGTTTAGGAGAAGATACATCCGAGAAATCGAACACAAAGGTGGTGCTCGAAATCGAGCAGAACCCTTGCACAGCCTTGAGCCATTCTGCAGTTCTTGTGACTACAACGAAGCATTGAGTGACAAATTGCCTCAAGTACTCTTATCGCAGACCCTGAATGACGAGGGTCCTGGTACAAGGTTGTATCTAGATGTAGATGTAGACAATGTAGATGCTAGAATTTAGACAATGTAGATGCTATGTAGACAATGTAGATGCCAGAGAGGATACCATTGAAAATACACAGTAGCAGCTTCATAATCAAACATAACAAGGCAACAACTCGAGTAACAATAAACTGTTAAGAGTAACACTGCATAGTCATTTGTTGATAACTAAATACCTATAATTATTTGATGTGGTGACATTGCTTGGGCCAGAATTTACTAATAACAGGGAAGGATGGGTGTGAAGACTAGTATCTTGTTAGGTGTTAGAATTAGGTGTTGATGAGGTTAATTTCACTGACCTTCATAATTTGCACTAAAACTAACAGATCTTATCGTTACTAATATTATGAATATTAGAAGTTTTGAGTATGTCACATAGAGAGATTCAGTTGAACTATCGGACCAACTGAGCTGCCATTTAGCAGGACATCAAAGATTGACGCAGGCCTATTTTCCCTAGAGCTCAGCCCCATTGGCCTAATAAGTTTCTAAGGTATTCTTATGAATTCGGTACACTAATTATAATAACTAGTGTACATGTTGCTCGAAATCGAGCAATGGAAAAGTACTGAGATATTTAAAAACGAATAACAGTCGTAAAGGGTCCAAAAGAGTAAACTCAAAGATTATGTAACCGAGGGAAATACTCAAACTGTACACAACGGTTCAATATGATCAAAATTTCTTGTAAATATTTTATAATTTTTCAAAAGCAACTAGTGTGTTTTAATTGAGAAGGGTACCGTTTATACATAAAGAGTTGTTAATATTGACGAAACTATTTCTCAATAATTTAGAGTGAAATAAATCCTATACACTATAATAGTTAACATATGAAATTCTTTAATACTAGATCCATAAGACACTTGACACTACGTACAAATAATACAACATAGTAACATTTTTAACCTTAGATATACACAACATGCTCAAGGGGTTTTTTTACATGGGAGGATGTACCCATCCCACAACCCCCAAAATGAATGGAGGACCGCACCTACTTCTGGTCAGCGGGTCCATCGGACCTAGCCGGGAGATCTGACAAGCAGATCCACCGACCTTCCCCCTATCCGCCACCCAGGGGACGCTCCGTATACGCTGAAGTAGGAAAGCGCACGGATACTTTATTAAATATACATAAAATACTAACACTAGGTACAACAGATACTTAATACTAGATACATAGTATACTTAATACTGACAAGTTTGTTGTAACTATTATTCTTCATCTTCTTCAGGCAAATTCCTTTTCTATCGCAAATTGTCTTCAATCAGCTCACAATGTTGCTGCAGAACTTTTCGATTTCTTCCTCTTGAAGTTTCCCAGATAGTCCAGCTCCTCATCCTATCATCATCTCACATATTCCATCATGTTCAATCATTTTCCTATAGCAGATCCTTTGGCACTTTACTCTGAGCAATCCTTTCAACTATGAGGATCCTTTTTGCTTTACTGGAGCAATACACAAAGTAGTAATGTAGTTCTGATTCTGGTTTCTGTGTAGCTTTATGAACTTCCATTTTCCTCAGAAGTCCCTATTTGGTTGCTTCCTATAGTGATACTGCAAGTGAGGTTGTATGAAGCAGTAATGGCAAGAATAGACGAATCATGGCAAGTTTTCACTGATTTTCCAGAACTGATCTTCTACTGACTGTGGTATTCTCTGAAATGCAGTCAAAACTCTTAACTTTCTTACTCTTCCTCGTCATAATTTAGACATAAGGAAACATCTTGTCTTGCATTGATTTATTGAACTGACGAATAAATAAAATTAATGGTTTCTATGGAAATATTTATTCATTGGACTGCCATTATGCAACGGTTCTAGAGGCTTAGACCCACCTTAGACCTTATACTACATACAGTTCGAGACATCTGCTCTGAATTATATTCAATTTTAATCGACTACTTGATTCCCGTACTTAGGACAGGCCAACAGCTAATCTATATATTTAATTCCGTAAGTGAATTGGTCCCCACGAAATATCTCTAGCTGGGAAAAAGATAGCATGGCTATTGAGGATTCATTTTAAAGCTTAAGGTTCGAGGACGGTGGGGAAAATTTCAGGAGTCAGTGTCAAAAATTACTCCTGCTCTACCCTACAGGCAGAGTTAAAAGGTCTAAAATCCAGTCATTTTCTAATGGAAGTACTGCTACAGTGTTTCTATAAGCTGTTTCAAATGCCAGCTGATTCAAACATTATGTATTTGTTTGTTTATTGATTTTATTGTTCTATCTTTGACTATTAATACAACTTCAGTATCCAATAGTCGATGGTTCTATTTTTGGTTTAGAATGGTAAGGTAATGCAGTGTTGAAATGTATCGTGATAGGGGGAAGACCACGATTACGAAGGGGAAAATATATAGGAATGGTGCACAGCATAGGGAATGGTTAAGGACAAAGCAGAAGATGATATTGTTTGGAGGGATTTTAACCAGATAATGCTCGTTGTTCCAAGAAATAAGGTTCAAATAATGATCTGAAGGTAGTTTCCGTTCTTCTTCTCCGTCACTTTGATCAGCTGGCAACATAACCATTCCATTTTTTTTTTTTATAATTCAAAATTAAATTGAAAATTTGTACTATCCTGAATTCCAAATTTCCCCAAAAAACATTCTGAATTCCAATAGAAACTACTTTAATTACAAATAGCACCTTCGAATAGGATCTTCTGGTGACGTCAAGGCATCAAATTTTCGCACAAGAGTTCCCGCCATAATAGACGGGACGTGACAGGTGATGTGTATCAGTCAGCTGAGTCCCTGAGACAGTAGTACCAACCTTGGCCCTTTACACTGTTGTAGGGTGTGTATATATAAAGATGTCTGTGGTCCCATCATTCACAGTTCTCTCACCTTCTCGTCTTCAGCCTCCTAGCTTCAGCTACAGCCATGAATTCCGTGAGTGTCTAGAAATAATACCTTTTTTATATTCTCTTTAACATTTTAAATCAAAAACATATTTTCGTTACACTGTCTCAAAAACAGCTGTCTTACGGATCGTTTTGAGTCCCTAAAGATAGCCTTTTGCGGACGAGTCCGTAACATTTTACGGACTCGAATCATATGGTTATGTCAAAGCTTATCTCAAAAACAAATCAGCTGTTCTGATCCCTTATAATGCTTCAACAATATAAACAAACTTTGTCGTTCGATTTGTTTGGTAAAGTACGCCTTTTTAATCAAAAAGTTTGGCTATATTATGTATTTTATGCTATAATATATGACAATGTAATGAAAAATATCGTTCGTAACTCGTCCTAAAATGTTTTTTTGTGACTTAATAGAATTTTCTTAATAGTTAAACACTATATCGTCCCAAAAAGCCTACTTTAGGGACTAGTAACGAAAACTACTATTTCGAATGATTCTTGGATGTTTTTTTTTTAGTTGATCTCTAATTTTTTTTTGTAAAGTTGATACATTGTTAACTACTAATACAATGTTTAAAATATGAATAGCTAAGTTTTGGTACTACTCGCAGTTGTTTATAATGTATTTTAAGAAAACACGTTAGTATATATTTCGAGATCGAAAGAAAATTAAAGCTTGATTACTGTTAAAATTAAAAGATACAAAGCAAACTTTCCATAAATTGATATGTAGACCATGAATAGGACAAAACGTATTAACGAGGCAATTTATTGTGAATTTAAATCTGAATTTTATCCTTTTACGAGCAGTAGTTTGAACAACGGATTTTATTATGAAATCTTTGGGAATGTAAATAACTGATTATTTTAAAAAATTGGTGAAGGGCCGTTAAAAACTGAAATAAACTAATATTTTAAACATAAGAAACCTCTTTTGGTAATATTTTATAACTTGAATAAGTAGTAAAAGAGACTTCTCAGTCACAACATTAGCTATTATTATTTATAATCATTAGTTAAATATGATTTCCCAGCTATTAAATTTGAAACACTAGATTTTTCGAGCTGTACATGTTCTATGTAATGAGACGAACAGTATGCCGTAATAAAATATTTGGCAAATACTATTTTACTTTCTTATTTTTCAAAAACATAAAAATACAATGGTTTATAATTCAACCTACTTTTTTTAACTGTATATGATTGCATGGTTGATTGATTGATTTACTAAAATGCATAGTTTAAGTTGAAGATAAGAGAAATATAGGCGTTACTTGTTTTAACAACATTGCTCTCCCTACTTAGGTCGAACATGTTAACATTTACAGTATTTATACAAACAGGATTTCGTTTCCATATTAGCAGAATTTCTTAACTATATTAAGAATATAGTTGAGTTGAGGATACTCTATATCCTGGAGTGTTTATGACTCCTTCCATTTTCATTTTGTAAAACTATAACTTGGCCTTTGCAAAAGAAATTAAAACTATTTCTGTTAAAACGTGAGAATTTCTAGGCACACAGTTATACTTAATACATAAAGTTTGTTTTGTAAACCTTATACCCTATGTGCCATTTAAAAATTTTGAACATAAAATATTGCAGGTACGAGTAGTCATGATGGTAGCAGCCTCAGTCTGTGTGCTCGCCGAGCCAGAGCCAGGCTTCCTGGGAGGCCAAGGGGGCGGTCATGGCGGATCAGGAGGTTATGGCAATTCTGGAAGTCCAGGAGGGTTTGGAAGTTCCAGAGGATTCGGTGGAGGTTTTGGAGGCCACGGTAGCTCCGGAGGTTCCAGAGGCTTTGGAGGAAGCAGCTACGCCAGCGCAGCGGCCGGAGCACCCTCCGCATACCAGGCAGGCCAGCAGCTGCCCTACGGGGCGGGAACCTTCGGCGGTAGAGGAGGTCCAGGCTTCGGACCCCAGGGATCTTTCGGGAACGGCCGAGGTTTCGCCCACGGCCAGGGCCAAGGTCAACAAGGAGGATTTGGAGGTCGAAGTCAATCAGGATGGAATAAGGGGCTCGGTGGTCAGTTTGGTGGCAACCAAGGAAGATCCTTCAACCAGAAGTCTGCACCTTACGGAGCCGGTACTGGGTTTGGAGGAAACGCTTGGTGATACGGAACCTTCAAGAATTTGGACTTTTAACTTTAAAGAATTTTGAATTTATAATTTCACTAATTTTATTGTTTTTTAAATAATTGAATTTTCAAGCTTTTGTACTGTGTAAATTGAATAAATTGAATACATTTTTCATAAATATACATTCTTTATATATGTTCCTCAATTACTTTTCAAACAAGCTTGCAAAATAGATATGGTTTGTCCATCCGTCTGTCTATGCGGCTGTCACGACTAAAATACTAAACTGACGCAGCCAAAATTAAGCACAAAGATGGTCAACATATCCTGGAATGTCTTAGGCCTATTCACTTCCCTGAGTTCCTCTAGGGCAACACCCCTTGAAGGTCCAAAGTTTTGAGGCGAGGTTTCCAAAAGTAAATATGGATTAAACTCATGTTTACCTTTGAGTTGACATTTTAATGTAAACAAGCAGAACTGCCAAATGCTTATTTAACAATTATTTCAGACAGCTGATCCTAATAAATTAAATATAATATTTTACAAATCTATGTGGTAGGTTTGTTTATTCTAAATGTTTGTCATTGATTACTTATTCTAAAACAAAGTAGTTGATTTTGAAAATAAAAAAGATGCTATAACCGTTGCTGTATCATCCGATAGATAGTTTTAACTATCAAGATATATTATGTTGTTAAGGAGACACCCGTTCTTCAAAAATTAATTTTCTTCCCGTCGAGGAGCACGGGTACAGCAGCTAGTATTTTATAAAACAAGCATAAGAAAAATATCCGTTTTTTTACCGTGTATATACACATGTTCTTCCATATATGTACAAAGTACAGTGAACTCACAATTAATTGTTCTTTTGTATGGGAGTTTATTGCGAATGAAAAATAAAAAGTACAGTTTACAAACTTTGTTGACTTGTCACGTAATAAGTACGGCCTTAGAGTTTAATATAGCTTTTAGTATCAATCCGTAGTAATTGAATCGAAAATGATTTACATGCTTCAAAAGGTCTTACCTTTACCTTTTACCATCAAATGTTAAAAAGTCAAATGTTGCACTCTTAAATTATCTTCCTATTGTCAGCAATCGAAAAAATATTGTGACGTACCGGTACATCTGCAACAACCTATAAGTCGAGTCCTTTACTTAAAATGATTCTTTTATTCATACACGAACGTCAAATTGAGCTTAAAAGCTCACCAGGTTTTAATTATAACCAAAATTAATTCGTTTAAAATATAAAACCAATCACGATCATCCTTTAAGAACCAGTACACTTTCAGGAAACGAAAACGAATTTGTGAAAACAATTTAATTCTCAGCTGAAGTACATCAGCACAAAACCACTTGGAAGTGGTTGCAACTACTTTCTTCCGTAGTACGGCCGTGCTGTGGATGCTGGAGCGGTTGTGGTTGTGTCTACCGCCTCGGTTGTATCCTGCCTGTAGTACATTGGAGCTGTGGTTGCTGGAGGGGTTGTGGTAGTGTCTACCGCTTCCGTGGTTGTGTCCTGTCTGTAGTACATGGCAGGAGTTGTAGGCTCGGGAGTGGTTGTGGGGTCTTCTGTGGTTGTGGGTTCTTCCGTGGTTGTGGTCGTGGTTCTGTAGTAAGATCCTGTGGCCACGTCGAGCGACAGCAATATTGCTAACATGGTTACGTCTGAAACGTGCGATTGATTTTAAATGATTAAGTGAAAATAATGTTATTTGGAAGGATGAGAGTATACTAATATTAAATGAAACATTCATTATAAGAAATAAATATTAGAGGGAAAATTGTAGGCCTAGAAGCAGACCAATTATTGAGCGGAGCGAGCGAAGCTCTTATACTACACTCCTGCTTTTGCTTTTGAAAGTGCTTGACAATATATTTCTTACTTTTAACTGCTAAAATAAAACTAGACCTAAGTTATATGTCTATACTTAAAAACGAATTGATAATTTTAAAAATCGATTAGCCTATCTCAATTATTCGCTGTTAGGAAATGATTACCACAAAAAGTTAATGTATTTATAAAAAATGCATTCTTATCACAAAATTAAGTTATAAATGTCTAAAAAAAAACTGATCAGTGAAGTTAAGAGAAAATCATATTATAACAAAATCAGGAGCAAAATTTTAAGGCCGCCGAGGAGATTCGAACCTGCGATCTCAAATAATAATCGTTATTGCCTTTTAATAATGCAGGTATCGCATAGGTTTGCCATGATTCATTTGCAGGATATAGAAATTATTGAGCAGAGCGTAGCAAAGCTCTTATATCATTGACTTTAACTTCTCTTATCCTACACTCCTGCTTTTGATTAATAGCATTGAGCATAATTTACTACAAAATGAATAACCATAAGGGTTGCCAGAATTAGGTGAATGCACCATATTGCGTTTGGATTCTGTAAATAACTTTTTCAGTATTTTATGTGAGCAAGACGTGCCATTAATGTAGACTTTGAATATGCACTGCAATCCCTATTTGCAGTCTACAAATAGGAATTCCATTAAGGTGAACCAAATATAACACTCATAGCAAAGATTACATATGCTAACGCAAAATTTTGCGTTAGCATATGTAATCTTTGCTCATAGTTTCGATACTGCAATTAGACAATTCTTTGACATGAACCCGACGTATCATTTGACGTACTTTGAATACTGCACATAGACATCCCATATAAGTGAAGCAGAAGTAGGCCTAAGCCAACCATTGACTTCGGATACTGCAATTCGGCATTTTATCTAAATGAACGAAATAAATGGACAATTGATTTAGGATACTGCAAGTAGATTATTCATTTACATGCACCATTGAGTTTGGATACTACAAGTAAACAATCCGTCTACGTGAACTGGACGTACCATTGACTTTAGAATCTGTAAATAGGCATTACATTTATGCGAACCAAATATATCATTGACATTGAATTAATATGCTGGCTCCGCTCAATATTGCAAGCAGACAACTGCATTGTACACCTAGTTTATGTAATTTTCTTTAAGGTAGTGACACACAAGCAATTGCGTATTTAAAGCTGACTATATGATCATATGGATATATGATATATGGCTGCTGAATTATCAGCTGTTTCCTGAGACAGGATCAATAGTTCATTAAGGAAATCGGAGGCCAGTTTCAAACCACATAAAACTACTTCTTCAGGATTGAATCGGTGACTACGGGAGCTTCGAACTCACCCCAACTTTTATATCATTGGAGTGGTATTGACTAAGAAAAACTATATAGGTACATGTTAAGATATTGATAAGACACATTAAAAATATAAGGACTCATCCCTAAAAAAATATAATTTTGAATATTTTTAGTAAAATGTATTATTTATCGTTATTATTAGGCCTAACCACGTTTCTGTTCAAAAGAATTCACGCCACATCATGTGATTCCCTTTGTCTTTTTAAGTTCACCAAATGTTTTGTTTAGCTTCTTTGTTGTCCTAATTTAGTGTACATTCTATTAGTGTTAAGATATTAATGCTATATTGAATTACACCAAAATAACAATTAAGATCAGAAACTTTGTATGTGTATTACCATTTTTAGCCTATAAGGATTTTTCTTTTGTTAATGTTTTGTGAGTTCACTTAGAAAATAAACCTGATGATTTATTTCTATGTTATTCAAACAATGTGTTCAATCTTTTACTCGTTATAAATATCTAAAACCTTCAAAATTAGTGCTTCGACACTTTATTTTAATAATGTGAATGTTATCCGTGAAACATAATCTACTATTTCCATGAATTATGTTTTTCTTGAATAGTTTTGTTTAATTGTTGATTTTATTGATAGGCCTATAAACATTTGAAATGTCTTTTCTAAGTTAAAATAAACATCTTTTTGAAAATATTTGTAATACTTTATCACTAAGCTAAACGTTTAGGAGTAGTATAGACATTTAATAATTTAAATGATTAGTATTTTTTATATGTGGGTGTTGGTTTTTGCCACCATTTACATTAACGTTTAACTTATGAGGTTTGCGTTTGTCCATAAGACGTTTTAGGATATATCAAATCATATTGTTGAGCATTTCTGAGAATCTTTGAGCAAAATTTGATTCAACATGATGGGGGCATGAATCTAAATATGATATTAAAATAAAAAACTGTAAAATTACGTTTTGGCTAATCGAACAGCCATATTAAAGGATTGGCAAATTTTTTACTGTTTGAATACAACTTTTAAGTATTAAAAAATGTACATGACAAACTGTTGCTTTATTTTAATATCTTAGAAGAAGTTTATAAATTGTTTTAACAAAACCTAACCTAAACCTAAAGTCTTTGTACTTACATATGAATTTCATTATTTCCGGCTTTCTAGTAGTTGCAGTGCTTGTAGAGAACAATATATATGAAACCACCGCCATAACTAAGCGGTTAAAGGAGTAGTTAAGATACAAACTGGCAGCCTAGTTAATTATAGTAAGTTCTTCCTTCGTTAACCAATTAGCTGGGAAAACTCAACTTCATTTGCTTATCTTGTAAGTGACACGCTGAGCAAACTACCTTGCCATGACCTAGTACTAATTGTTCATTATTTTTTGTCGTACAATCTAGATTTGAACTAACACATTCGTATTAGGTTTGAAATAAAAATTAAATATTTCCCACATAATTAGGACAAATAAAAGTTTAAGACATACAATTTGATAATATTTTACCTTTTTTCTATGTGTTTTATCGAATAAAAATATTTATGGCGAATATCCAAATCTAAGAATTGCTAATAAGATTTGAGGAATGGATCATAAGCAATTAAAAATAGTTTTTGGTTATAGGAAATTCCATTTCCTCGTTTTGCGCAATGTATTATAGGTTTGCGGAATGTGTTAAGTTAACAAAAGAAAGAAATGAAATATTCAATCTTTGAGGTAAACGAACATATTTCGTAAAATGTCACGTGTTTATTTTAATTGTTTTCATGAAAGAGTCGGCATATTTCAAAATTGTAACTGAAAATATCACTAGGGATCAGAATATAAGTTTTGCCATTTTTAGCTTAATTCACCCTATACAGTCACAAATTCTCGAATTAACTTTTAATTGACGCTGAGTCAATAAGAGTCTTCATTCACCCAAAGTTTTTAAATTACGTTTACGTGTGTTTATTTTTTACCAGAGTTGTGTCAATTCT
The DNA here is from genome assembly GCF_028750875.1 of Macrosteles quadrilineatus. NCBI lineage: Eukaryota > Metazoa > Arthropoda > Insecta > Hemiptera > Cicadellidae > Macrosteles > Macrosteles quadrilineatus. Next base: position 70,986,420 of record NW_026542599.1, read on the forward strand.
TCCAATACCAACTATTTGATAACTAAAAATTAAAGAGAGTGATTTGACAAGACTGACTAAACTTGTAAAATAGTACTGAAGTTCAAAACATTAATGATGTTACCATAATCACACATTCTCTTATAAACTGAAATCTAGGAACACGTGCTTTACTTGGTACTATTTAATTTGTTCTAAAATAAATGAGCTATTTTGTTACCGGTGATTGCAATTTCGGAAAGCATTTAATCTTTATGGCTTCAATGATGTGCAAGAATACTAAATCTAAAGCTTTATTCAGATGTAAGATGCATTCCAGGAAATTAAAAACATAATAGTAAAACCATTACTGTCCACAGAAATATTAATTAAGGCGAGGGTAGCGATATAATTAGAATAGAAATATGCTTGACTGTTTCTTGAAATAATTATGTAATAGATATTATTCAAGTGTCGAAAATTTTTGGTTTTAATACAAATGTAATACAAGGATCCCAGGTTCTTGTCCAAATAACTAAGAAAATTAAAAAATAAATGTCTTTTAATCTTCAGATTCACAATTACAGTTATACTGTGGAATTTTTAATCCATAAACGTACATTCATCGGTCAGCTAAAGAAAAATTGAATGAAATTCTGACCTTTTTTGGCAGTACCAAAGAGAAAACGAGATACAATTCTTAAGTTACACAACATTTACGTAAAACGAGTAAAAGAAAAATTACTGTAAAATTGACCGAAGCTTAAACTTTTATCCCAACTTGTTAGAAACGTATGCAAATTTACTAAGCTAAATAGTTTCAGTCTGTAATGTTCAGTCAGCTGATGTGATGTATCAGTGGTGTGGCGGGTGCCCGTGGTGATGGTGGGGGGGAGGAGGTCCATGATGATGGTGAGGAGGAGGAGGTCCATGATGGTGCGGAGGTCCATGGAGTCCTGCCTCGTGGTGTGATCCTGGACCACCTCCGTAGTGTCCTGAACTTCCAGGTTTACCTGGTTTCCCGCCAAATCCTCCTGCACTTCCGTGACCTCCTTCACCATGTTCCGCCCCAGCGTTGTGCGATCCTTCTGATCCTCCGTAGTGTCCTGAACTTCCAGGTTTTCCTGGTTTCCCACCAAATCCTCCTTCACCATGTTCCCCAAGGGATCCTTCATGTGAACCACTAGAGCCTCCAAAATGCCCAGCACCTCCAGCAGACCCTGGTTTCCCAAAACCTCCTTCTCCATGTTCTCCAACTAAACCTGAACTTCCGTGACCACCCCCTGGCTTGCCTCCGAAACTTCCACCACTTCCACCTGACCCTGGTTTTCCACCGAAACCTCCTTGACTCCCACTGGACCCAGGCTTTCCTCCAAATCCTTGTTCTCCCCCAAAACCTTGCTCTCCTCCGAATCCTTGTTCTCCTCCGAATGAGCCTGGTTTACCGCCAAATCCACCTCCACTTCCACCTGAACCTGGCCTTCCGCCAAAACCTCCTTGACTCCCACTGGACCCAGGCTTTCCTCCGAATCCTTGTTCTCCTCCAAAAGAACCTGGTTTCCCACCGAATCCTCCACTACTTCCACCTGATCCTGGTTTCCCTCCATATCCACCTTCTTTCGCGGCTGCTCCTGGGATCTCTCCAAAACTCTCTTCATCTCCGTAAGATCCAGGTTTGCCTCCAAATCCACTTCCACCACTAGCTGGTTTTCCGCCAAACCCTCCTTGACTCCCACCTCCGTATTGACCTCCTTGGCTTCCCGGTTTTCCTAATCCACCTCCACCATAGCTTCCTTCACTTCCAAAACTGCCTTCACCATTCTGCCCCGAGCTTCCAAACCCACCTTGACTCTGACCACTCCCTGGTTTTCCACCAAATCCTCCTTGAGAACCTCCCCCGTATTGACCTCCTCCACCTCCTGGTTTTCCTCCAATCCCTCCTTGAGAACCTCCCCCGTATTGACCTCCTTCGCTTCCTTGATTTCCACCAAATCCTCCTTGAGAACCTCCCCCGTATTGACCTCCTCCACCTCCTGGTTTTCCAACAATCCCTCCTTGAGAATCTCCCCCGTATTGACCTCCTTCGCTTCCTTGATTTCCACCAAATCCTCCTTGAGAACCTCCCCCGTATTGACCTCCTCCACCTCCTGGTTTTCCACCAATCCCTCCTTGAGAACCTCCCCCGTATTGACCTCCTTCGCTTCCTTGATTTCCACCAAATCCTCCTTGAGAACCTCCTCCGTATTGACCTCCTCCACCTCCTGGTTTTCCACCAATCCCTCCTTGAGTTCCACCTCCAAATTGACCTCCTTCGCCACCACCTCCGTGTCCAGGTCCTCCAAGCCCTTCACCATGTGGTTTTCCTCCGGGACCTCCATGATCTCCATGACCCCCTGGCTTTCCTATCAGACCGGAAGGTCCGTGGTGCTCCCCATGCTGTGCTCCATGATGACCATGATGTCCCTTGTGATCTTCCCCCTCATGTTCAGGGAATTCAATCTTCGATGGTCTACATTGCGCAACTGCCACCAGTCCAAAAATTACAAGAAATACCTGAAACCAACATTATTAAAGTTAAAAATTGTAAAACTAATATGTAACATTGAACGCGTGACATAAATGTATAACAATAATGCACCAACATAATTATAACATTTGTACAAACTGCCATGTGTAAGTGTAAAGAAGAAAAGTAAGAGTTCTATTAAAGAATTTGAGGTACTGCGCAGAAGCGCCATTATGTAGTGCAACAGCTGTTTCGGTAGGCCGGTGTTGTCACTTTTCTGTCTTCAGTGATAGTTTGTAGCCAGAATATTTCTTTTATTAGCTGATTGGTTTGATAGATGACGTACGTGGTAAAACTCAGGAGGAAAAGCATTTAATACACATCAAAACGGACTTTTAATACTATTTTCAATATTTTTACAGTTTAATATTTTACTCACGAATAATTTATGCAAGGCAATAGAAGCCAGATATTCTTAAAAAATCGAGTGAGTGCAGAAAATATTATATTTCCTTGCCAGTACCGAAAGTTGCATTTTACAGGTGCTCAAGTTTCAGGCAACGCCGAACACAGGTACACTAAACGTGAGAGGCGAAAACGAGGACGGGAATAATTGGAGCAAGTAAACAATACTTTTCATCAAGACACAAAAACTTTCACATTAAATAACAGACCTTGGTAAATTTAAAACTATAATATTTCCAAATCATATATTAAAACGTGACAGGGTTTTTTATTTCACGATTCCGAATCAACCACTTGACGGATTATAATGATTTTTGTGTTGAAAGAAATATAATTTTGTGAACTAGGGAATGTCGAAGCCATAACTTTAGTTTAGGGTTTCAGTTTTTTAGAAATTAAGTTTTAATAAAAAAAGTCTTGCAGCCGACGATAATATTCTAGACTAGCTTTTATACTATGTTTATTGCTGTAATCATTTATTTATTATTTACTAGCAGAGTATCCGTCCTTCGTACGGGGTTGGCGTATAAGTATGAAATGCGTGTTACTATTATATTAAAATAAAAATAAAAAGCAAAACGCTTAAACAAAATTTACACGACAACTTATCAATTTTTATGTTCACATTGTTTAGTGGTAAACAGAAAGAACATATAATTTCAATAATAGAAATAAACCGTAATAAGCCCATAGCGCGCGTAACGGGTAAATTTAGAACTGATTTACTTTTTTTATTATAAAAAAGCTATTATCAAAAATTTTCTACTTTTTGTACGGAGTGATGCAATAGTTATTTGTGTAACTAGTGCAGCAAAGGCACTTTGCGCTCGTGTTACACATTATATTTTTCATACAGCTTCTACAAAGCATAGAAATAATTAGTCTTTCAAACACTATACAACACGTTTTTAGGTTAGGTTAAACCCAAGCGTTGAACGAAATGGTAAACTCTACACCAGCTGCTCGTAGTCATATCTTTATGGTGTTGCCGACTTATTTTCAAGCGTACATGGATTACGTTCATAAATAAATGCACACTGTTTTGTATTGTTTGGTTTAAATACTGGAGTGTGGCAAAATATGAGTGCGCAAAAGTAAGTAAATGCAGCAATTAACTACTTTGTGTGCTATAATCAGTGCAAGGAAGCCCACTTTGTCAGGTAACTGTATGAGAAGAGCTTAATCGTGATTGGTGCTCTAGTGCTCCTAAGAAAACAGCATAAATCAACATAATGGCTGTCATCGATAGACACATAATAATAAACTAATATAATACTTAATTAAAAATTTCAACCACAAATACGTTGGTACTTTTAAGCCTAGTATGAATAGAGACAGACATTGCGAGTCCCATGCCATCAAAAAGCATGAAAATCGATGCTCATGCTGCTGTTTAACTCTGTTCACACCAACTGACAACATACATTAAATTAAAATCGTTTCAGCTATCTTAGGCTGTGAAACGTAAACGAAACAGAATTTCTATTTAACAGATATAAATAACCCATTAGAATAGTAAATTATCCGCTTCGTTGCATTTATGGTTTTTGTATTCTCATCTTGCAATATTTTCCTCCGAGTGTAACTGGTTTCTGTAAGCTACAAACCAGTTTCACGTCCGAGTAGACTTTTCCTCCTCGGGAACTTACTTTATTCCATGAGGTCATGACCAGCTGTTTGCAAGAACTGGTTTTAGGGTACGAAAACAAAAACAAAACTTTGATGACTCTCAAGCTATATTTAGTTGTGACAAATCACTCAAACTCAATTAGCATGTGATACTCTTATAATTCAACATTATGGTTAAGCTTTCGAACTTGGCCTTGATAGAAACTGTATTGGTCACATTATTGAAGGTTTTCGATTGAAATCAATATTTGCTATTTTATATAAGTTAAAATAATAAATATGTTATTTTTACCAGACTTTTCATTGTTAACTTGATTTTGTATTTTAAATAATACCTTAATACTATTAATAGCTGATATACTTGATCAAAAGCGAATTAAAATTTTATTTCGTTTTTAATAGTGCGTACTCTTTTATATAGATGTTGATTTTAACTAACTAAATATCATTTAACGTAAAAACAGTTCAATTTACTAAATACACTTGTATCAATATTTCATCATAATAGGTTTGTTTAAAAAAATTACATAATAATTAGTTCATATTAAAATTGTATTGACATAAATTTAATATGAACATTGAGAAGAAATAGTATTCATTAGAGAAAACGAATCTGTAAAATGAAAATTGTTACAATGTTTTTTTGTTATTTTTGGAAATCAACCAGCAGTCATTCATTTATTATTCATGATGCATGCTAATTTAACCGTTGACAGTATGCAAGTATGGGTCCAACACATAATTTACTTATTCGGGAGGTACGTCTTTTTCGTGATTTACAAGTCTCTTTAATACAGGAATAAAGTCAAAGTAGGTTAAACGGTAAAGTTTTCGAATATATCAACATTTCACATAATACTTTTAATACTACACCAACCTCAATCCTTTAATATGAAACTTATATGCTTTCATCACTGATGACATCGACAAGGCTTAAAAAGAACTCATTTCACCGACTTTGCTGACATTGAGTCTAAAAGAAGTTGAAAAAATACTGATTGAAACTATTGGCAATCATTGAGATACCCTTAAACGATAGTGAAGTTAGGGTAATGGGAAGAAATAGTTATTTGAGAAAGTGTTTGGTTAGACTGCATTAAAATTATTTATCTAATAATTTATTTCAAACTATATGGTTTTTATTTGGTGCCGTATACTTATTATTAAAAAAAAATATATAAAAATAGAGTAAGGACATTGTCTGAATCGAACATATACTGTTTTCCACTGACATAGTTTTGTATAGTGATCACATTTCTTCCCAGTTTGTGCATCTATGTAACGAACGAAGATTATTTTGTATGCTACATTAATCCTACACTATAAAACACAATTAAATTATTCAAGTCTGTTTTTATTTCTATTTCTTATAGCATAGCCTAACTGTAAGAAAATATCGTGTCAACCTATTTATTTAACAACCAAACAGAAATAACTTAACGTTACAATTTACCATTGATTCAAAAATAATAATTACAATTATTAGGCCTAGACAATTTTTATATTCCTTGATGCATTGAGGAAAAAATTCTGATCATGGCTTTTAAATCTTAAGATACATGTTCTTTTTTACGCACGAAAGGTATATAAAAAAAACATTATTATTACCAACTAAGATGGGTACACAATGGGTCCTATTTAAGCTTAAATATGACTATACAATGGAGTAAAGTGCCTTCTTTAGCTTCGTTAGCCTACTGTAACACTAGTTTCTTTAACAAAGACCAATAATTAAAAGCCCAAGATCAAGGACAGTTGGATCCAGTTTTGGTCCATCAAACCATTTAAATTAGATGATTATGATCCAAAGCAGTAATTTTGATTTCGTCAATTAACTGGATATTTCAAGCTACAGTATAATATATTTTAGATTATGCTAGTCAGACAAAATCACCTCAAGAAAGTTTTACAGTATCATTGGTGTTCTTTTAGTTTCAAAACAATTTCCTAAACTTCAAAGATAAAAAAATAACCATTAAAACACAAAGCACACGGAAGCTCCAATAGGAGTCCTTGTGTCAAACAAATACACTGTTGAATCCTTAACCTTGAAATGTAAAGAACTTACCCACTTCATAGCTGCGAGACAGTCACGAGCTTTGTGAACTGAGGGCTTATAACCCAGCCAATGACGTCATCGGTCAGCTGATCACGTGACGGGATACCCTCGCAGCCCGGGACTACTAGTTGGGGTGGGGGTACTCTGGTAAATGGTCCAATCAATTTGTGTTAATTGCACGCGCTTCCAGATTGTTTATTGTTACGGTCTTCTTCGTACTCGGGTTTTCCTTCTACAGAACGAGTTTTGATGGTGGGAGGGGGGTGAGGAATATGTATTTTGTATTCATATACTGTTGGTGTCTTAGGTGGGTTTTGAGGTTAAGTTTCAGGGTATTGATTGATTTTATTATATATCTAGTATGTCCTATCTTCAATTCCTTGAACGCTTGCATAATACGCTCCTGTTTTTCATTTTATCTTAGACTAGGCCTAGGGATCATTGCATCACGTAGATAGAAGACATTAGTGTTTGGAAAGATTTGAACCCAGGACCTCAGGGACTGAAATTACGCGTTTTACCACTAAACCGGATCACTCGTCTAGAAGAGTAGTCATGCACTAGATCTTAGAACCATATTGTGATTTATAATGAAACACTAGATTTTATGAGAATTTTTATTGTTTTTCCATTATTATTCTTTAATTTTGTTTAAGTAAGGCGGTATTTCGAAATATAAGAACCCTAATCTTATGGCTTTTAAATGAATTCAGAGCATACGATTTGTTTCAAATTTAAATCTTCCTGCCATTTACTAATATTTTTACTTTTAAGTAGCATTTACTTTAGGTTTCTTACGAAAACTTTGAAATCTGATCGCTTAGTGGACCTGAATATCCGAAAAGTATGGAGGAAGTTGGTAATTTAGTATGAACATTGACTATAAAGAGTACTGTACTATAGAGTTTATAGATTCAATGTAATAAGGAAACAACAATTTAATGGAAAGATTAGAATATTTATTTGAGTATATATTTTCATACTCATTTATGCTTATCTTATAAAATTATAAATATCTGTGTGATAAACTATATAAGAAGAATGGCCAAAATAGGTACTAAATGAGTAAGCTTTAAGTCGCAGTATAATAGTAATCCATATTAAATAAGAAAATACATTTTTTCGCTCTAAAATATTCAATTAATTTATTATTGTTTTAGTTGTAGAGAGGAGACATTGTAAATTCTTGCTTCATATTAATAAAATACCTCATAGACGTATAGTGCTTATGAGTAACATTATGTCAATGTTAACATTTTAAACACGAGTTAAGTATTTTTTTCAGTAGGCCTAGTATTTTCTTTAATTATACTGGAGTTGTCGTCTGAAAACAAGTCAAGTTTCTTACTGCCATTACAAACATTCAACATATCTTCTATGAATTTCACAAGGGAGTTCATACAACTTTTTAAGGGAATTATTGTTATCCTCGGCAAAGCTTGGCAATCAAGTACCGATTACAAAATAGTGATGACTAGCTGTAGATTAATTATTTTTTGTACCAAGCTTTACAATGACTGTGTGTTTCTAAAAGAAATCCAGTTTATCCCTGGAAAGATGCATACAACTTTTACATGGGAATTATATGTATACCTAGCTAAGCTCGGCAACCAAATAATGATTTAAAAATAGGGGAAGGTAGGCTAAAATGGAAACTCTAGTGGTTTCCACATTATATTTCGCTTACAAATATTGCTAAACTTTTGAAATTTAGACAGAACAAGACTACACTAATGTGTTGACAGAAACTGGTAGCTTTTGAACAATTATTCCCTAGATATAACAATAAAATTATATATTTTTTAAATGCATACATTGTCCCCGTTTAAGACGACCTTTCTGGTAAAATGGGGACGCCATAAGAGCACATGCAAAATTGAGTTTTTTTAATGAAAAAGCATTTTTATTGAATACAAAACACATCAAACTCATCATATTACCTCTTAAAGTGACTAAACATGTTAGAAAGATTGTTATAGCAAATAAAAACTAAGAATTTCTCAACTTAATAGATATTTTAACATATTTATGGAGTTGAAGTTTTTTAAATTAAACTTTACCATATTTATATCCTTAAGCATATCAGTTAGAAATTTATAAAACGTATAAACTAGTAAAACACTGGTTCATGCCAAAAGTGTTTAATGTGTATACGTTATTATCCTACAATCTGTCCAAAATAGGGACATTCTTATAAAACGGGGACGTCCCCATGTTGTCCTACCATGTACGTCCCCGTTTGACCCGCCACTGTATTAATAAAACAAACATGGCTTATCTAGCCTCCACTTTGAGATTTTTGGATGGAAGAAACGACAAATTGTAGCCTAATAACTGAAGATAGTGATCAAACACTTACTTTTTTTAACTCTCTATGTTGGGTACGTAAAAACACAGTTGAGACACGAACAAAAATCCAAAGAATAAATCGTCAAATATTTAAAAGTGTGCAACATGAAAATTATAGTCAGTATATCAACGGTAACTAGCTCAAAGTAGAGTGAAATGGTTAGTTCGCAATAGTTCGTCAAATATCAGCTGATAGCAGCACTAGTTTAGCAGTACCGGAACGTCCCCATATTGCCTAGCGTCCCCATGACTATATAGTGACTTGAAGTAGGCCTAGTACTTTCTTTTTTCAATTTTTACATTGGCTGTATTTCTGAAGAGATTCCATCTTATCATCGGATAATTCATATAACTTTCACAAGGGAATTATACCTATACCTAGCACAGGTACGGGCAAGAACTGATTGAAACACAGTGATGACTAGAACGTTTGGTCTAGTGTGTAACAGGTGCCGTCTGAAGCCTTCAGTCCTACCGCTCATTGATGTCTCTGAAAGACAAGGTCCTTCGTTATTCTATCTGACAGATCACTTGTGTCCAAGGTAACATCTGGCCTTCACTTCTGTCAGCTGTTTAGGTTGGTAAGGTCAAAGAACGTTTTGTATTTGGTTGGTCGTCCTTCCGGTGATAATTTAGCTTATAATGTGACTGGTGCTAATAGTATTATAAAGTGGTAATAGTATTATTGTGTTTTTCAGTTGTAGGTTAATTTTTTAACCTTTGTTTGTGAAGACAGATTCCAAGTCTGAGTAGTGTGAACTACTTTACGTTAACCTAATCAAACTTTCAGATGCTTTGATGTTACATGTACTAGAAAGTATAATATATTCATAGGCTTTGACAACCATTCTTCAGCAAGTTTAGCAAGTTTCTTTTAACCAGAACGATATATTGTGAGTTTGGTTCATCAAATTTATAACGTTATCACACATTCTCCCATGATATATTTCTAGGCTTAGACAAATTCTTCAGCAATTTTAATTAGTTATAACTAGAACAATATGTGAGTTTGACTTATCAAATATGTGACGCTATCGTATATTCGTGATCCCAGTCAACGAAAAATTGAAGATAAAACAAATTGCATGTTAGGCATTGATCTACTTCTAACACATAAAGAGACACAACCGGTACATTTACGTAATTCTAAGATGAATAACTATTTATTCTTCCTCTTAAGCAAGTATACTGATAACTTATGAATTGGCTCGAAAAATCTGTTTTTGTTATTTGTTAAATTGGTTTGATAAAATATCCTAAGCAATTCCCAAATCTTTTATCCATCGTGCAGGTTATTCAATGATTATGTTATGGTTATGTAAATGATTATTTCAATGATTATGTCAGGTTATGTTATGAATTTTAACTGTTTATGCACACTGATTCACAATCACCTAATTCTACCTTTATTCCTTGCTTTTAGGAGACGATTGTCTTTAGGTATTTTAAACCTTACCGGTACCTCATTGAAAAAATATGTACCCTTAACATACTTGAAGGATAAGGTTGAAAACGAAAAACGATAACTGCTTTAAAACATTTACATAGTACAATAAGCAAAGAACTTAAAAAGATTACACAATAATCAACAGAATATATACAAACAAATAGACTAGCGGTGCGGGCTTGAGGAACTTCAGTGAAGTTCTCTACCCGTGGTGGTGAAGGGGAGCATGGTGAAGTGCATGGTGAACCAAGTGGTACTTCCCTCCATGTGGCTTTATGAGGGGGTGGAACTTCCAGAAGAACTTGTGCGGCTTCTTGAGGAACTTAGGAGCTCCCATCACAGAGACTAAGGCTGCTGCGAGAAACTGAAAAAGAAAGCGTTTTAGTTTTGTTTGATTAGGACTGGCTTCGTCAAATGCTTTACAGTATCATATTAGCGAATTTCTCACATTGGGAATAACCTATTACTGAAGGTCTCATGATAAAACATAGCCCTGGTATCGATTTACGTTTCGTTTTGAGGTCCCCAGAGGCCAAGAAATGCGTTTTAAAGAGGAGCTTATGGAGTAAAAATGGGGGTTTCCTTGTTTTGACCTTCAACAATTTTCAATTTCTTTCTGAAAAATTTTGCAGCACTTAAAAAATAAATAGTTGAGTAAGTTTAAGCGTTGTTGTAAGCTAAATGGTTAAGGACAAAAGTTAGAAAACTTTAAATTGTAAATTCCTATCTACAACGAAGGAAACATAAGTTAAATATCGCAATTTTTGCTTGTTTATAGATGTATTTCCATCAAATTTTGTAAATTTATCTATTTTATAACAAGCTAACAACATTTTACTAAAACAAACTAATTACCCTCCTTGTTACAGCAAAACAAATTACAGTACTAAAAACATAGTTTTATTTAAATATGTTATAAATATGTCATGTTTACGGAAATATTTTAGCGTAAATCCAGCCAAGTAAATGGAAATTCACTAGGTCTGCAGGTTTGCTAAGGAAGAGGTATTTTACACGACAAGTCTCTTTTTCAATGTTTATATTTAACATAGGTACTAAATAATTGGTAAACTTAATAACACTTTTAAAGAATATCATGATTGTATGAAAGACACACATTTCCCATAACAGCAATCTTGGTATATAATAGGCCTACTATTTAAAACATAAGATACTTTCGATTTTTCTTATTTATGTTTAACATGTCATCGGCATTAAATATTTGATTTTTTTTTCAATTGATAAATTATATATGTATTTATATATTTAAAATTCGAGAGTTTCATCATGCTGAAACGACTTACGTTACAAGCAAACCTAAACAACTAATGCAAACTTCTAATATAAAAATGTATAAATAATTTACTATTGAACAATAGTTTAACTTAGACATAGTTAAAACTATAAAATTTATGTGAACAAAATAAGTAATTCGTTTTTTAAAGTACCCAAACCGTAGAGTGTTTCAGCTTTTGGTAAATGTTTTTTTTAACTATTTTAATAATATTTAAATATATGATATTCAGTTAACTTTTAACATATAGTAAATTCTTTCCAATTTACATTACAAATTTAATGTTCTATTATTACGAAACAATTACCAAAGTTCTACGTTAATATTTAAAACATATTTTATATACATGTTTTGTAGGGCTTTAATCTAGTGAATATTTTATTGAGTTAAATTAATTTTCCAAATGCTTTGGGAAAAACTGTTTTGTGTTTGTTTGGGAATTTTGAGACTTTGTCGGGGATTGAGCTTGTACAGTTGTTACTTGGACCTTCTGTTCCCAATGTCCTGGGTTCAAATCCCGCTAATTGCCAATTTCTATGTGATAATGCCGCGAAGCCTAGAGCATGTAGTAATGCGGAAAACAGTTCCTTGCTAGAGCCAAGCTTCCAAGTTGAAGGCAGGGCATAAAATAGTAGTTTGTATGATTTAGAATTAAAATTACAAGAACAGTTCTGAACTTTTCTCGCAAGCCCAAGCAGATGCATGGTGATCGTTTCATTTATAGACCGGTTTTACGGAGTTGACCTTCAACTGATCCGTTCTGCTAAACGTTGAGCTTCCAGTAAATACGCCAACTTTGGGAAAGCCCCGAGGGTTAAACTATATTTGCTTTAATCGATAAACTCGTGTTGTAGTAGTAACTCATAATTGGTAACAAAAAAACATCTAATACTACTGGGAAGTTAGTTTCTTTTAGCTGGGAAACAGGATGTTGTAAACAAATTATGATCTTGAAATGCAATTTTAGATATTTTATTTGCAGTCTTGAACTTGATAGTAAAAGATGGTTCCCTTTATGTATATAAAAGAAAATTTGTTATCTTAAAATTAAAATTTTAAATTTTGGGAGTGATATCAATGGGTTTAATAACCCAACTATAGCCAAATATCCAAAAGCTAAAACGATGATTTTTTTTAATTGCTAGAATAACTGAATAAGAAATAGCATCTAAATATCTATAGTTTGATTAGATATAACGTCATTATACATTTGTTTAAAACAATTTATTTTATGATGGACTTTCCATTTTGTTTTAGGCGTAAAATAGGTACAGCAAGAAATCAAATAACCTAAAAGTCAGATTAAGGAATGGAATTACAATTATTATTACTTTTGTGGTATAGCCTCTAGATCACTGATTTTTACAGCACAAGGTTTAAATTATCTGTATCATGACTACCTTCTACCGGTGCCACAGGTGTCCGACATCTTTTTTAATTTCGCGCTTTTTATATTTTCGTTTTGGCCAATTAATGTTTAATTTTTCACGTACGTGTTTATTGTGAACTTTCAACCCCATGACGACAATTCCATGGAATAAATCAATATAAAATTTGACCTGAAGATGTGTTTGTGAACAATAAACAGCTGTAGTCAACCAACTACAGTATAGGATCACTTGACGGATACAGGCAATTTAAACCTTTTGTTGTAATTATTATTAATTTGTTTAGTACCCTTTCATTTTAACGACACAATATTTGATTTATTACAGGACATTTTAATGTGAATCCTTTCAAAATTATAAAAAAGTCAATATTGAAATCAAAAGATACATGTAAATTACATTGTACATAACTGATGATAATTATTTAAAATTCAGATATATTACAGCTCCACTATTACAATATCAATAAAAAATATATTATAATTTGTTAAGTTGGCTTTAATTTTGTTAGTGCATTTTCTATCAATTATATCAACATGTTCGGTGTTTTGGTTCTAAAACTTAACTTATAAGTTTGTATTATAATAATGGAACATTTAATTACAATCACGATAGAATGAATCTTTGTTGAAAGTAAAACGTTTAGATACATCACTATTTTAACAATCTTTGATAACATTTTTTACTAATTTTACATTACTAAAATACTATAATTAACGTATCCATTTTAAAATTCAACATAAAATACGCATTTTAAACTCTAACTTAATAATTTTTTTCTCAAACATTTTGATACAAAGAGTAACTCACCAGCACGAAGAAGAGTTTCCTAAGATCCATGGTGAACTGATTTGACGTTTGTGGTCGGTTACTGGTTTATATATAAAGGGTTGCGATGTACAGGGAAAGTTGGGACTTTCGGTTTCAACAGACCCTGCGGCCAACCTAGGCTCTTAAACGTAACAAAATGTAAATTGTTTAAAAATTATGAAAATAATCTAGCTATGTTGATAATGTAGCAATTAAGTAGAATTTCAGCATAGACAGTCGTATACTCCTACCTTGATTGGACTCATGTTGTACTGGGTGACTGATCGAAATCGATTACATGAAATTTGTTTTGAATTTGTTTATCGTCTGTTAAATATTTACAGTATAAGACTTATACATGGTATCCCTAAGTAAGTACAAATACTAAGGAGGTACAAATGTACAAAGGTAGGTTCAAAAAGGAGGTACCTACCTTGGTTTTGAAATTGCAGCGATTTTTATTTGTATAACTTAAATCACTAAAAATTGACAGATTTTATATATACAAGTCTTGTACACTTTTATTTAGGGTTTAACATCTTCTATCAAGCAACACCAAGTTCAAAACGATCGAATAATAAATAGCTGAAAAATAACGAGTCTTTGTACAGGCGAGGCAAAATAAGGCCAACTTCTTAGGGCAAGCGTCATTTTGCACCTAAAAATATAAAAATTAATGTATACGACCTCCATTTTGAAACCAAACAAATCGTATGTTATTTTTTGCACATAACTTACTGAAAGTAAATTATTTTACTTTAGTCATTCACCTATTGGGTTCGATGATGATTGGAGTGTCCAATAGAAATCGATCACCACTTACCATCTTTCATGTATATTTACCGTCTTGTGAGTAAAACAGTTTAAGCGTAAACATATGTTTTAAGTGTTATAAGCTCATATTATACCTCAAAGCTGAGTAAATATGATCATGATGGTAGGCCATGTGGAAAATGTTACATACAATTGGTTATAAGAATAAATACTGCTAGTATAATCTCGGACTTCAAAAGTACTATAAATTCTAAAATATCATCAAACGGTTTTAATTAGATTTCTATGTTATTAGTTTTCAAATATGTAAGGCCTTCACAATGGTACTCCCAGCATTTGAAGCAAGCAGTTTAAATATCTGTTGTCTGTATATTTAATTGCGTATGTGATTCATCCCTAACAAAAAACTGATCTGGAAATGAGATAGGATAGTTAAACCATTAAAAAATTTAAGTAAAAAGCGTTGGTTAAACTTGTTTTAAGTGTCAACTAAATTTTATAACCCCGATAGCATTAAATATATCAATCGTTGTTTAACGGAAATGAGTGTTAACAGTTTTGTAAAAAAAAAAACTTGTATACATTGATTTAATAACAGCTAAGTCTGATGTAAAGACAAACTTTTCTACTGCAATTTTTTTGCTGTCCGTTTATAGGCTGATAACAATATTGTTATTTTATGATGTATAGCTATATGAACAATCTGTATTTTCACACACAGACAATAATTCGCAGACAAATCGCACTACATAAATTAGGCCATAGTTTACTTATCTCTGGCATTTTTCTTTCTTTCACGACTAACCTTTGAACTTTACGTAACAAACAGATGCGCATTCATTTGAAACATCAAAGTTTTGTGAATGTTACTCCACCCTTTTTTAGACTCTAGACCTGTAGTTCCAACTAGCTTTATCTGTCACTAAATTAGTTAATGTTGAACAAACTAATTGCGATTGTTAACCAGGGTGATAATGTTAATAACAGAAACAAGAATATACTTAACTCAGGGGTCGGCCTACATACCAACCATTGTTATACTTGTTGATGGTCTAATACGAATTACTGTATTTGTCTGGGTAAATATATATGCACTGAAGCTGAAACTTGAATTTCTCTGAGACAAATAATATGATCACAATACAAATATAATACAATTGTAGCTTTATCATACTCCAGCAAAAACCGCTGTTTTCAATATATGCGTCTAAAGTACTGCAGCTGTTTTTCTTACTAGGGATTAAATAGTTATTAGTTGCGCAAAGTGGCATTTTTTTGCACTTGAGAGAAATGTTTACGCACGAGCCGTAGGTGAGTTTCTCGAGTGCAGCAAAGTTACTTTGCACCTGTGTTCCGCATTGTGTTTTTCCTACAGTTACAGTTACTAAAGAATATATATACTTCATAAATCTTTAATCATAATAGGTATTGTAGCATCATTAGGTATCATAATAGTTTATCATAATAGGTAATTGTATGCAGGTGAACCTTTACCATGCCGTCCTCAAATTAACAAATTAACCTCTACTTCAAATTCCATTATATATAGAAATACCGTATTATTAGGTTGGATAAGATCATCTTTTTCTACACCTCTGCCACATCTTTAAAACGAGCTATTTAAAAATGAATAGAATAGCCACGCAATATTTTTAACAAGAACTTTCATTGGTGAAAGTTTTAGTAGTCTATTTGCGTACGTCTACAGTCTACGTTCTTGACAAGGGAAGAATTCGCCCATGGAGAAATATCTCGACACACAGAGCAAACCGGACACGACAATGTTGCAACCTATATTTACTCTGGCAAACTTAGTGGGGTCATTACATTCAACGAACAATTTAACAGATTTAAATGTAAATATGTTTTTAGTTTGGTTTTATGTTTGTTTTATTGATAGATTTGAGATTTAGTGTTCCTAGGTCTTGGTGAGTGGACTGCTCTAGTAGTAGAGCGCGGGTCTTTGGAGCCTGAGGTCGCGGGCCACCAATTACCAATGGATTATACACATGTGATAATGCCACAACCCTCTAGGACTTTCCTGAAGTAATGTGTAAAACAGTTCCGGTTAAACAACTAACCCCAAAAACATTGAAATTTGATTATGCAAGACTTAAAATACATTCACAATAAATACAATAATATCAACTCTCATTTTGTTTAGTAATGAAGTTCGTCAATCTGATCTCGAGACAACAATGAGGATAAAAATAACGTTACCTTCAACAGTTCCTCATACTTGGAACGTAGAAGGTAACATTATTTTTTATTAATAGTTGACGTTCCAGTAGTAGGAAATGAACAATAAATGGTATCAGCAATCTGACACACAGACCTACTTTCTCCCATTAGATTGTCAACAACCTTTATCATGGGTAAGCGGTGGGATATTTTTTTTTAAGGAAAATCACATAAGTTGCATTAACTTTTGAACCGTAACTTTTACGGAAATGGGATTTGTACAATTTTGTTTGGAATTTAATAGACCATAAAATACTAATTTTAATCGAAACACGTTTTTTCTAAAATCCAATTTTTTGTTATTGTATGGTTTTTTTATGGGAGAACAACATAAGTTACAATAACTTTTGAACCGAAATTGTTATGGAAATGTGATTTGTATTAGTTTGTTCAGAAATTAAAGGGCTAGAGCATATTAAATTATTATCAAAATCGTACGGGCCATTTTCAAGAAAATCCGTTTTCCGGTAATCTTATGGGTTTTATGGGAAATCACCATTAAAAGTTAAAATTTCAAAATAATGAAAAAACGTCTGGATATACGATGGGTTAGTACCTACATACCAAATTTCGTCAAAATCGGACTACAGATGTAGTCTGAGTAGCTCTCTACTCATCCACACATAAAGACACACCCACACATCACTTTGAAAACTATTTTTTTAGGCCCAAACATATAGGCCCTATATCCACTTAAAACTTAAACTCGAAAATGATGACAATACATTACTTTCTCAAAAACCTTTCTGTTAACTTCGACTGTACGTAAGCTATGCGGTGATCTGTGGGCTATGAACATTGACTATTGGAGTTGTATCAATAGTCAAAACTGTAGGTCACATGGGAAGCAAGTGATAGTGATAAGTGATAGTACGTACATGCAGCCTCTAAACAACTATTTCCGCCTTATCACTCCAAGCAGCTTACCAATGACCTAGGTTCACTGTAAACTTCTCTTACTACATCGAATATTTTTGACACTTTTCTGTTATACCAACCACACAGGATTAGGTAATCAAACATTTTAAGTGAAAGTAAATGCATATTTTTATGTAAAAATAGCCTAACCTAACCTGGTGTGGTCGGTGTAACAGAAAAGTGCCATATTTTCCCCCAACCCCTATTTCTGAATGCGAATACAATTTTAGTTCACAGTCATTACTAGTGCATTAAAAGTTTTCTTCCCGAAAAGTTTGCGAAATGACCAACTCTGTTCTTTAACACAGGAGTTTTTAACATCGAAGTGGAAAAAAAATTGTGTTGGAACCTTTCTGGAAACCTCAAGAACATAAATCGTAAAATGTCTAAACAAGACATAAAGAACGTGAATTGCCAAATGCAACTATAAATCTAGTTTTATGATCTCTTTTTCTACATCTACAGAACTAAAAACTACAACGAAGACTTGCTGCCATGAAAGAAAGTTGTAAAAATGGATTTCCCAAACAATTAGGCTAGTTGATTTCATAACCAGTCATCGTTTGGTCATAATTTAATTGCAAATTTGCGTAAACAATTCTACGGATTTTATAATCTGCAGTTCATGACCCTAGACAGATGACCAAAGCAGACTCTAGCATTGAATGTTTCATGCTACACACTAGTTTGATTGTTTTGGTTAAGCGTTTAACATCTCCAGCAATATGTTTAGATTTATGGTAAGTTTTTAGAAAATCCTTTGCTTGGTACTAGAGTGTAGATATTAATTTACATGTGTTTTTTATGTGAGTTTTTATTTTAAACTGTTAAAATAATTTATTTTCATGATCCAACAATGAGAGGTAGTTTGAAAAGTGATGATATGAATTTAAATTTTGGATTATGTAAAATCAAAGAATATAAACATAATCAAATTATCTTCTGATGAAAACTATTTAAAATTTAAATTTGTTGCTAATTATGAAACAAGCAAGTTGGATATTTGTTTCATCATAAAAACATGTAAATTTAGAGCTTTATACACACTATTTATGTACAGTGCAGTACATAAAAATTGTTTTATTTATGAAGAGTGTATAGTTAGGAAGTTAACCTAAGAATAAATGAATCCAGATAGTTCTCTTTGACTATTCTTGCTAGCCGAAAAATTGATACATTAGTTAGCTGTGCAAACTCAGCCATACCAAATCAAATGACTCAAAAAGGAATCAAACATAATTTGATAGTAGCATTTTAAAATATCATTTTATGAAGTTGTATACAATTTTGATAGTTAACTTCCAAATTATTTTGTATGGAAGTTCAATTCTTCTTTTCTTAAGTTAAATATATCGTTATTAAGTTATTATCGTGGGTTTCTAAAAAATAACTTTTTAGTTTTAAAATTTATTTATCTATTGTACAGTATACAAATTACAATGACTCGTAAAATGAAAGGTAATAAAATAAAAGTTTTTTTAACACTAGTACACCTCGATGTGCCAATCATTTGTAGCACTGCAGTGCAGATATAGAAGCAATTGTTACTCATTCTTATCATGATTTTATATATTTTTCATTATTATTTATTACCAAAACTAAGCCTAAGGTCAAACGGGTATACCAAACTTATTGCTAACGTACAAAACTAAAACTTGCAACTATATTCTATAGCACCAAAGCATTATTATTACTCATTTTTTCAAACTAATACTATCGTGAGATATTTTTAAAACTAGGGAGTTTTTTTTAGGAGACTCGGTATCAGTGATACGTACCTAACTAAAAGTAAAATTAAACACCCTGTATAGGATACATTACTAATATTCTGAATGAATATTCATAGTATACAAATTTAGTAGTTAGTAATCTTAATGATGATTCATCAAATAATTATAAACTATTTGAAAAAATAATCTTGATAAAATAATATTATACATAATTTCATCTTTGAGCTTAGTTTAACTTTTTTTCACTACTACTGGAGGTCTTGAAAAAATCATAAACAAAATACTACACACATTACACTCTAAGTCTGTACTAAAAGTTGTCAAGAATCTTACTTACCTTATTTTAACTAATGAATTATACAATTTTTTGTTTTGTTCATGTGTTTATCGTTCAGTTGTGCATACACTGCAACACCAATCAAAATCAAATAATTATTGTTGAAATAAATAAATAATAAGATTGTTAGAACATTTTATAGTGCCATTAGAAAATGCATAACATATTCTTAGAGCATTACACATGATTATTGCCACATAATACTCCGATTGATGATGAAAGTTTAACCATAATATTCTAATTTCCTTTTCTTAGAAGTATGTTTATCATGAGTTTCTCACTGCATGTTGTTTGTTTGATGTTGTAAGGGTCAAGGTTGCAGCTGACTTTGCTGATTAAATGTTGGATCATACTAGTTTGGCTAAAAATGGTCAAGTTAGCAAATACAGTATAGCTTTAAAACGATAAATAAGAATAAGAATAAGAATATATTTATTTCCAAAATTACAAACTACACAAATTACAATCGTGGCTGTAAAGCAAAGTACAAAGGAAAAAAATCCCCACAAAGACTGTACATCTGCGTGTGGGGAGAGTCTTCTCCGTCGCTCACCACTTCACAGACAAGATAACAAAATAAACAAATAATTATTTAAATAAAAAGAAGTATTTTTTTTTTGCCATATTGTTGGCAAAAAAGACTGAACATGAACAATATTTGAAGTACTTGAATGAGGGTGCCAGCACTGAAGTAGTTTGGTTTATTAGCCTAATTTAGTTTTAGAATCGTCATCGACTTTCATTATGCCATGTACTGGGATCTGATGAGCTCTTCGGCAGCAGCATCATCGCTCAGACCGAGAAGCCAGCGCCCGATCTTTCTGCTGATAAACTCTTTCATTAGACCAAGTTTAGTGCTGCACCACCTCAATTCCTTGTAAAACTTTCCTAAATGTTTCAGTTTTATGGAGTTTAGCTAATTTTTAAATGCAAATAAGCAATGAAATTTATGGATTGGATGTGTATCTATATATTTTCAGACCTAATTTGTTGCACACTGTATCATATTAGGGTTTTCCATAAACAATGTTTAGTGTTAATTCTTATCAACTTGTGTGTACAGTTTCCTTTTACTAAGCTTCTATTACTCATCAGTCTCAGAAATAAGTGCTTTTGTCTGCTCTACATTCAAAAATTTAAATATTTGATATATGATACAAGTATACACAATAAGTAAAAAAGATGCCTTCAAGTGATTACACTGGTAGTTTTGTTCTTAATGTGTCAACTTACATATTAATTTAAGATTCTTGGATTGCTGTTATTGTTCATAAAATGTTTGGTATTTATTGATATTTTGCTGACTTTTTTACTAAACAAGTGAAAGGTTGTAAGAAAACATCATCTATAGTAAAACTAGACTCTCCATTAAAGTTAGTAAAGTTAAATTTATATCCAGTTTCAGAATGAAAATTAATCGAGCTACCAAACAGAGTGTGCTATTTAAATTCTGGTAAACACACTAAAAAAATGTATTTTTTAATAACAATGAGACCTGTGCATAAATTGTGCGTTTTAATAGATTACGTCTCTTGGTTTACCATCCTGACTGTGCCTGGAGGCGTAAGGGGGTTTAGGTTTGTCGGGAACGCAACAAACAGGAAAATTCTCCCACAAGGAAGGCAGAGATCGAGGAGGCACAAAAAGCTCTCAGGCCCATTGCGTTTGGTTACATGCAAACTTTTTATCCTTTTTATACTTTTATACTTTTCAATGTAATGGCGACCATACAAAGTAGGTATTTTAAGCCAAGTATGAAACAAGATATGTGTAGGATGAGTGGCGCGATCTTGTAGTCTTGTTAGTGACTAAGGCCGACATATTCCTTTGACACAGCTGTTAATTAATAGCCCATTCAGCTAATGGCAACCAAGCGAATGCAACTGTATGCCTGGACCAAAATGAAATTACCTCTCTAGTCACAATTTGTTCCTCCGCTTTATTAAAAGCTTTAAAATGATACCTAAATAATAAATATTTGTTCAGGAGGACAAATTAATACCCCCGCCGCAGCAAACCTGCAGACTAAGCGAATTTCCATTTGCCTGATTGGATTTACACTAAAATGTCTACTTAAAAATTTAACATTTATTTCCCATTTAAATAGAATTAGTTTAACAGTTACTTAGGTTTGCTGCATCAGGGAGGGTAAAACAGTTTTTTTTGTAGAATGTTAATAGTTAGTAAGAAATACAAATATTTTCCAAATCTGATTAAAATATGTTCATAAACAAGCAAACTACAACAGTTTACTTGTTCTCCATAAGAATAACATGGGAATTTAAAATTTAAATTTTGTTCTCCGTAACCATTAGGCGCATAGTAACACTTCAATATACTAAATTATTTGTTTTTTAAGCTCTACAAAATGGTTTGGAAAGAAATTGCTAAATTTTATGTTTTTTGGGTCAAAAATGGGAAAAACCTATTTTTACCCCATAAAACCCCCCGTAAACCCCCGTTCCCATTGTCCGATCATGCTGGTTCGCGAACTCGTTCAAGTTTATCCCGCCTTACACACCAAATTTGATCAAAATCGGACAAAAATTACTCAATTTATCGTGCGGATGGATACATATATATCCATATATAGATATATAAAAATTTGAACCAATGGTGTTTTTGGCCTCTGGGGACATCAAAATGAAAAAGTAAATCGGTCCCGGGCCTAGGTCTTACCATGAGACCTACGGTAATAGCTACTTCCCTATAGGAAAATTCGCTAAAAAGGGATGTTTCAGATGAAACCCTTATTGCACTAAGGATATAGATATTTTGGCTACAGCTTGTCCATTTAGAAAAAAACGTTTAATACAATACGCAAAAGTCAATGGCATCACTCAATCCCAATTCAGCTTTGACCTCTATTTCAGATTGGTACTCTCTTGGTAACGTTCACACTTGGAGCACCTCAGTTTGATGATGGTCGTGTCCTGATCCTTGAAAGAGAAAGGTACACTCCAGACGCTCCATTGGGGTGGTCTGAGGAGGAGACAACTACTAAACTGAACCTGGAGGACGTAGCATCGTGGAGCGCCTCCACAGAAGTGGAAGACGAGAACCATGCTTGGTTCCGCAGAAGGAGATCTGCAGAGTCAAGGGTGGATGCTGCGGAAGATGTGAAAGATGCTGCTGATGACTTGGAAGCAGCAGAATCTGTAAGTAAATAATTTGTATTTGCACAAAAACTATGTTTTTTTTTACTTTTTGGGCATACAGATTAATATATACCTACTAGTACACCTGTTGCTCGAATTCGAGCAATTCCAAAGTATTACAGAAAATATATCAAAACGAATAACAGTCATAGTTTCCGATGACTTAAAAGAGTCAACTCAAAGATAATGTAATCAACCACTCCACTCCAGTTATAAAAACTGAAAACTAACTCACTCTGTTCTTGAACGCTCCTGTATGTATTATGTGTTTACCAGCTGTAATTAATACAAATTATTTGTGTGTTTAAGTAAACATAATCTTTTCATCATAAGAAATACATTGGGATTTTGATGGCCTGTGGGGCAAAGCCCGAACACCTTTATTACAGGAATTGGTGAAAAGGGGCCAATGTCTACACAAAAAATACTTAATTTTGACACATCTTTTGTAAAAATCCGTCCATTATTAACGGAGGAGTAGTGTTTCGTAGAAAACGCCTTCACGTATTAAATATAAGGATGTCAAGTCATTCATATATTTTTTGTGAATTAACAACAACCATATATGTTAGCCATGTTATGCAAGTTTTTTAACAGGGAGGGAGCTGCAAAAAAATTGAGTGCTGCAGCTTATAGGGCGTTTTCACACTACACAGCACGTCAACAGCACTTTGCCAGCACATCGCTGGCCCGTCGACGTCGGTAATGTTATCATATGAGAGCTTACACACTGGTGCTGTGACGGTGACGTGCTGGCGACGTGACGGGACATGCTGGCGAGCTGCTGGCCCCCCGACGTCGCTGTTGCCGTGCAGTCACCGTCTGTCAGTAGTCTCAGTCAGTGTCAGTACAGCACAACCCTGGCCTGAGTACAAGTTCAAGTTTTAAGTCATGTTTGTCAGTAAATAATCAAAGGTTGGTTTACTCATACGAAAGAAATTGAAAAATTTCATAGGATCACAAATTAACTTCTCAAATAAATTGTACTAATAAGCACCATCAACATACCGTACTTTCAAAACAGGGTAAACCCACCACTTTCTTTCTGACCGACGCTTACGTCTTAAGTACAACAAATATAATCTTTGATTAAAGTCAGCCATGTTGCTTCCACCAAATCTAAAAGCTGGCTGCACTGACTGCAGTAAAAATTTTGTGCTCTTGTCAAGTGTGTAAGGACCCCTGCCGTTGCCGTGCTGTTGCTGTTGCAATGCTGGCGACGTGCTGTGTAATGTGAAAACGCCCATTCATGGGAATATTGTCTATAGTTCTATCATTGACTATTGGATACTGAAGTAGACATCCCATCTATATGGACCAGCTGTCAACAATTTTTTACTAAAGAAGAACATAGTTGTGTGAGCCAGTCACAGAATGCGTTAGTGTCTACAATTCTATTTTCTACCTTATACTTTGTTGCTGACCAAGATTATGGGTCATAACAGTTGCAATAACTCACAATAAGTCATTCCATTTTAACTTGGTAAAAAATGTTGAGTATTCGTCAGAAATTAGTAGTTTAGGTCAGCACAAATAGTCTGTGGCTCACATCAACTATGACAATTTTGTTTAAAAATATATCAACAAATTTAACATGGGGATGGTACGTCTAGGTTGTATTCATAGTAGTTAGTGAACTGAATGAAACTAGTGAATCAATTTCTGGTGTTTGAGCAGGTGGTATTCATGCCGGCGCATCTGAGACACAGCAAGAAGATGGCTCATGAAGAGTGTCGGCGTCGGCGCAACATTTACGCTGCCCAAAGAAGACACCATTCTGCGCCAGTTAGGAATCATTGTAACAGTTACTGCTGCTATCCTGTAGCCTTGGTGTAGTACTCAAATATTGTAAATTTTATCTGCCTTCTTGGATGTCATATATTACTAGATTAGTTGTATAACAGAGGAAGTCAACAAAATATTTCTTACAGAAATGTAAATGTATAAAATTTAGTTTTTAGGAGTTTGTGTGACTTTTTTACCTGCTGAAATACTTTCCAGTTAGTTGAATATTGTGTAAGATGAAGGTAAGGTAGGGGTTGGTTGAGCTTCCTCATACAACCCCTAAACGTTGCGAATTTAAAAAGCAAAAATCTTAACTAAACATAATATCATTTAGTTTATTTATGTGAATATCTAACATATTGTATTATTTGATTATTATAGTCACAAAGTTAATATGTTTGATTTATCATTGTACCTGTTTTGTAAATAAATAAAAATCTTATAAATTATTATTATTTCTGTGTTATTTATTAAAATGTATTCTAACATGTATGCGGACGATGAGTGTCACTTCTGGTGCTGCCCAAGGTTCCATACTCGGCCCGGACCTCTGGAACGTTGCCTACGACAGCCTCCTTAGGTCTGAAATGCCTGAAGAAACCGTTTTAGTTGGGTACGCAGATGACATTGCAGCTTTAATAGCTGCTCGTAGTGTTGAGCTGGCCCAGCTAAAATTAAACCGAGTCATGCGAACTATAAACGCATGGATGGCAGATCACGGTCTCTCACTCGCGCTGAACAAAACTGAGATCGTGATTCTGACCAAAAAGCGGATTGACACCATTGTGCCGTTGAGGGTGGGGGACGTCGAAGTCCAGTCCGTTCGTGCCACCAAGTATCTTGGTGTCATGGTGGACTCTAAGCTTAGCTGGCGGGACCAGATATTCCGAACGGCGGACAAGGCCGCTAAGGTGATCTCTTCTCTTAGCCGGTTAATGGCCAATGTCGGAGGTCCTCGTTCCAGTCGCAGAAGGCAGTTGATGTCTACAGTTCAGTCTGTGCTCCTGTATGGTGCGGAGGTGTGGGCAGACGCGCTCAATAAGGAGGTGTATAGGATGCGGCTTGCCAAAGTGCAGCGTCAGGCAGTACTCAGGGTAGCATCCGCCTACCGAACAGTGTCTGAACCTGCCATATTGGTGGTTGCTGGAGTAATCCCCGTCAAACTTTTGGCGGCGGAGAGGAAAGCGATTTATCAGCGGCGTGGAGAGGACCATGCAAAAATGGAGGAGCGCAACCGCACCTACCAGCTCTGGCAGGAGAGCTGGGAACAGGAGTAGTGGGGACGCTGGACCAGGAGACTGATTCAGCAAGTCCAACCATGGGTTGACCGACGGTATGGTGAGGTGGACTATTACCTTACCCAGTTTCTGACAGGTCACGGGTTTTTTCGGTCGTACCTGTTCAGGATGGGCAAAGCCGTGTCACCCGATTGCATCTACTGCCCAGGCACTCCCGACGACGCGGAGCACACCTTCTTCCGCTGCCAGCGTTGGGAAGGTTCCCGCCTGGAGGCTGAACAACATGTAGGGCAGTTGTTGGTGGACACGGTCATTCCGATGATGACGGAGGGTGAGGACAATTGGACCTGTATGTCACATTTCGTCCAGGATATTCTCCGCACAAAGAAGCTAGAGCTTGACCGAGATGCGGTCTAGGTCATAAAGAAATTGAATGCCAGAAACGGCGCGAGCCCTGAGGGCTTAGGTCACTTGTTGACCTGACCTGAAGTAATGTGACAAACAATCCCAGGTCTGTGTCCAACAGAGTAGAGGGGGTTTTTTAGTGAGTAGTCTGACAAGCTCAGGAGTCTCACACTACAGGCTGGCTACCTGTGTGCGTAAAAGCATTTTTACCTCCTCTCCCTTATAAAAAAAAAAAAAAAAAATTAAAATGTATTCTGGTCATGTTAAAATATTTTTTTCCTTTTATTTTTCCACCCCACTTCTTTCACCCCTGGGGGAAATATTTTTCAAACACTGACCATTAAACTCTTTTTACCTCTAGCTTTGTAAGGGATTGCAATACTCATCAATATAGACAAATAACATAGGTCTCAGTTTTTAACTTAAATTCCTTATTGATCTTGGATTGATCAAACTCAAATGTTTTTTCTACAAGGCTACCTCCTCTATCCAGACTGATTTATTGGGAATTTACTTGCAATTCATAAGTGTTGTTCTGTGTTTAACTATTGACTAGTAGCGGTAGTTGAAGGGTTAAAGTGCTCGCCTAACAATCAAACGGTTGCCGGTTTGATTCTGAGAAAAGTCAGTAGCTTTTTGATGATTTGACACTGGACTCAGCTGTCCCTGATCATTGGGCTATGAATAAATGATCCTGACTGATGAAACAGCTGATCTTAGTCAGTAACAAAGCCAAATAAATCATCTAACAACAATTAGCACTCATCACCTAGGTGGTGACCCCATATCATAGTGATGATAGTATGTATAATACAAGAAAAATATACTTAAACATTGGATAAAACTATTATTTAGAGCCATAGAAATCCATATTGATTCCCTTTTAGACCGTTAGCTAAAGGTATTATAAAAGTATGATGTGATACATATTATGTGGCCATGTTATGCATTTCATTTCAAAATGTGTATTAGACAATAAATGAGAAGCATCAATATCTACTTTTTCTCATATACAGTATAGTCCTGCAAACTTGGCACTCAATAACCTGGCAGTCTGGATAACTCAGCCATCACCTGGCTCAGAAAATTAGTGATTTTTTGAGTCCGAGTTAAACATGGACACAAGCCAGCTCAAGTATAATCATTTGCAACTCATACTAAGGATTTGTTGTACTATATCTGATGACTTAATACTGACTTGTATTATAAATCTAATTAAAATACCCCCGCCGCAGCAAACCTGCAGACTTAGCGAATTTCCATTTGCCTGATTGGATTTACACTAAAATGTCTCCTTAAAAATATCACATTTGTTCCCTATTTAAACAGAATTAGTTTAACGAGTACTTAGGTTTGCTGCAACAGGGAGGGTAAAAAGGTTTTTTTTTTGTAAAATGTAATAGGGTTTAGTATGAAATAAATGCATTTTCCAAATTTGATTAAAATATGTTCATAAACAAGCAAACTACAACAGTTTTCATTTTCTCCTTAAGAATAACATGGAATTTTAAATTACACTATTTTTTAATTTTCTCCGTGACCGTTTGGCATACAACAGCGCTCCAATATACTATCTGCCATTTTGCGCAGGATCAACCTTTTGAAGTGCGGTTTGCGGCATTGTATTCCACTAAAAAAGACCTTTAATTTGATGTGCATATTGCTATGCTTCCATTTAAGATTTTCTTCCGACTCCTTGTGGGCCGTCCCCCTGAAGAGTTATTGGATCACTGAATATGTGTTAAAATAGAGTTTTATGCCCTGTAACTTTGTACCAAGTATTGTAGCTCTATCTGCATTATTTTTTTTAATATTTAACTGTCCAGGGACTTTTTTACCACCCTGTATATATCTATATATAGATATATAAAAATTTGAACGAATGGTGTTTTTGGCCTCTGGGGACATCAAAATGAAAAAGTAAATCGGTCCCGGGCCTAAGTCTTACCATGAGACCTACGGTAATAGCTACTTCCCTATAGGGAAATTCGCTAAAAGGCAGTTAAAAAGCTTAAAAATTGTATTGTTCTTATTTTTAACTCTAGTTCCCGATAACCCGGCATAGACATAGACATAGACTTTATTTGCACAAAACATTCCATACATGTCATAACATTTAGAATAGGTGCATTGTCAAAATTAAATCCATACATAAAATATTTAAAATTAAAACTTTTAACTTAAAACTAAACACTTAAAAAAAAAAAAATTCTAAATTGTAGTTCTGTAAAAATCTTCAATTAAGTAAAAAGCCTTGTCAATAAGAAAATTATCTATTGTATCTTTAAATTTGGTTTTGGTTAGTGACTTATAGCATGGCGGAAGCACATTGTACAATCTCAGCCCAGCGTACAATGGAGATTTTTCATATAGGGTCAAACGGTGTCTGGGGAGTCTAAATATATTTTCATTTCGGGTTTCATACCTGTGATTAAAATGTATTGTTTCTGGTAGCTCATTTTTAACTGAATGTATGTAATTTAATAATTCTAGTATATACAACCCCGTTAATGTATGAATTCTTAAATTTTGAAAATGTTTCTTACAAGAACTGCGTGGATGAGAGTTGGTAATAATACGAATAATACGTTTTTGTAACCTGAATAAAGTTTTAATACCAGTAGCTTGACCCCATAAAATTATGCCATATCTTAACACTGACTCCACATAAGCATGATAAACTACTTTAAGTGTCTCAATAGAAACACAGTCCCTTAAATGTATGAATAAAGATGATATCGACCTAATTTTGTTACGTAAATAATTCAAATGTGAATCCCATTTAACTGCGTCATCTACGTAAACCCCTAAGAATTTATGAGCTTCAACTAAATTAAAGGAACAGTTTTCCATATTTTTGTGTCTAGTAGAAAATTTAATAATATTTGTTTTTTCAACATTAAGTTTTAACCCATTTTCTAAAAACCATTGCTCCATGTCCTTTACCACACTTTGCAGAGAAGAAAACATTTCAGCTGTATTATTATTTTTGATCAAAGCAGTAGTGTCATCGGCAAAAAGAATTAGTTCTTTATTAATAGCTTTTGGAAGATCATTAATGTAAATAAGAAAAAAAAGTGGGCCCAATACTGAGCCTTGGGGAACACCTGTGGATATAATTTCCCATGGTGAATAATGTTTGTTGTTATCTTCTAAAATTAAAGTTCTTTGTTTTCTTTCAGAAAGGTAAGATTGTATTAAAGAAAAGCAACTTCCCCCAATCCCATAATCAATAAGTTTTAGCAACAGGAGTGAGTGATCCACACAATCAAAAGCCTTAGACAGGTCACAGAAAACACCTGCTGTGGCCTGAGACCTGTCCAAGGCCTCTGCAATCTCATTAACAAACTGAGTAAGAGCAGAAACTGTGCTTAAGTTTTTTCGGAAACCAAATTGTTTATTGTAAAATAAATTATTACTTTCAAAATAATTAACTAGTCTATAACTTATTACTTTTTCAAATATTTTAGAAAAATTACTTAATACTGATACTGGACGGTAGTTATTAATATCTGATTTTGAACCTTTCTTAAAAACGGGAGAAATTTGGGAGTACTTGAGTTGATCCGGAAAAATACCATTCTTTAAACACTGATTTATAATAAGAGATAAGGGTTCGGAGATAATGTCAGCAGCAGATTTGATCAATTTAATTGGGATTTCGTCCCAGCCTACCGAAATTTTGTTCTTTAGAGAAAGGATAATCTTTTTTATTTCATCTTTATTAGTGGGGCTAAGATTGCACAATGTAACCCCACCATCACTGCAGTATGATTTTACAGACGAATGAACACCATTGACAGAAGCCTTTTTTACATTCAGATTAATAACTGTATTACAGAAAAAACTGTTAAAAAGCTTAACATAAGCATATTAGCTTAACATAAGCTAATTATAAGCTGTTAATAAGCATTTCACAAACTCGGCACCCTTCCAGTCCGCATTACGCCGAGTTTGCGGGACTCTACTGTAGGATTAAAATTGAACACTGTTTTAACAAGTGAAGGATGAGTATGGAATGGGATTAATCAAATTCTGCTCAAAATCTCACTGGGAACTCAACTGAAACTTTCCATACCGTTTGCTCTAGAACATCTATTTACGATGCGACAACAAAGTGTTTAGCAGTCGAGTGCTAAAGTTGACGGATGTTTGAGAGCGCTAAGTACCGACTAAGTTCTCGGTCAGTCAATGATAATTTAGTCCCGCCTGCTTTTTTGTAGGTATATATAAAGTAGGGAACCTTGGTCAGGCCTTTAGAGGTTAAGAAAGAGAGTGATAGGAAGTACAATAATCGAGTTCTTTAGAAGTATGCCTGCTAGGAGATTGGTAAGTTATTTACTTTTTAATTCATTAGGGAACAAAAAGTTTTATACTTCTCTTAATAAATTTTATAATTTTTCGATAGTTTCAAAGTGTTATAAAAGAGGAAAAAATTAAAATAACTGTTCATTTAAAGTGTTTAATGTATGGAGAAAAAGTATAATCATTTATGGTTGGATTTGTGATCTGGTTGTGACAGCTGATACAGAAAGACACAATGTCTATTTCAGTATTCAGTATTGATGGACACCGAAATTATGTTTTAATAAAATTGATTTAATTTCAATTTCTTCTATTGTATGAATGTACATTCTTCTAATTTATGAATTTTGTTGTTGATAAATCCAAACATTGAAAAAATTGGAAAACGCTTTGCCAGCTGAACGTAGTCGAAATAATATCTTTAAGTGTTACCAACTTCTTTTCATGCGTACACGTATTACGTGCATAATTAAAGCACGCTGTTTTGTGTTTTTTGGTTAGAATACTGGTGTGCGGCAAAAAAAAAACCAAAAAAAAAACCAAAAACTGTGCGTCAAAGTAAGCTTTCTGTACTCTAATCTGTGCAAGGAAGCCCACTTTGTCGGGTGACTGTAGGAAATAGTTATTTGTGTAACTAGTGGTGAAAGTGGCACTTTGCTGCACACGAGAGCAATGTTTACGCACGAGCCGCAGGCGAGTGTGGAATGATCTCGAGTGCAGCAAAGGCCTTTTTCACTCGTGTTACACATTATGTTTTTCCTACAGTCACTATAAAGCATATAAATAATTAGTCTTTCAAACACTATGCAACACGTTTTTAGGTTCAGCTGGCAACACAAATGGTGCCCTAGAGAAAGTAGTACCCGCGGTCCATATCACTCCGCTATTTTTCCTCTGCAAGAAATGTGCTCCGCGTTTTGAGAATATAGTTCCGTATGTTTTTGTAATTTGAAGTGGTTTCCGCGAATAAAAAAAGGCTTAAAAGGTATTTTCTTGTTTATTAAGATCGTAGGAAGGTTTTAAAAACGTTTAAAAGAAAAGTCCAGAAAGTTCAGAAATACCAAAACTATAAACACAAAATGACAGGTTTAAATCGTAGTTATAATAGTCAATCAGCTGCTCATAGTATAATTATCTTTAAGTGTTGCCAACCTATTTCCAAGCGTACACGGATTACGTGCATAATGGAACCACGCTGTTTTGTGTTGTTTCGTTGGAATCCTGATGTGCGGCAAAGTAATTAGCATCTTTCTGTACTATAAACAGTACAAGGAAGCCAACTTTGTCGGGTGACTGTAGGAAAAACATTTTTCTAGTGTCCCAACATTCACTACGTGTTCAATAATCTGTTTCACAGTCACTAACACTTCTTCTGGTCGCCCCAATCATCTCCGCAAGAAGACTTAGCTCAGAAGACTTAGGTCTGACTGGAACAACGACAGCATGGGGTGAGCAAACGGAGAATACTGAGAACGGAGACTTGTACACCTCCACTTCCGAGTTGGGAGATTGGGACACCACTACGGAACCAACCGAGACCTACCAACCAGAGTACGATGAAGGTTTCGAAAACTTTGGCTCCTGGCTACGGCGAAAAAGATCCTCGGATCCAGAGGATGACTTAGAAACAGCTGAGCAGGTTTGTTTGCAATTATTTTTTATATTTTAGTTTTGATATTTTTTGCATGTAAAGTACACTATTTAAACAATAGTGACAACAATACACAACAATAGTTGGTTTTCTTATTAGACTGCGTTATTCATTTGAGTACCTATGTTAGATGCCAAGGTATTTTATATGCTTCTCTATTCAGCAATATAATAAAGATTAATATATCTGTTTTTCATCCTCTTGAATCAGTAGATCATTTGATAATTTTGTATTCCAATATACTACAGTATTCCAAGTTCTCTTAACAGTTTAACTAGTTGTTTAAGTGCTTGCCTGGCAGTTAAACGATTATCAATCTTCAGTTATTCTTTCAGATAGCAGGCATAGATTTGTGATTGTATTTTAAGCTGAATAAAACATAGTGAGATATCTGTTTAGCTTTGTGACTCAACTGACTAAGATCAGCTGTTTCTTTATCCACGCTTATTTATTAAAAGCCAGCTGAGCATTTATTAGATCAAGGACAGCTGGGCCCATTTTAAAATTACCAAAAATCCGCTGAGTGGTTGCTGATACAATTCTAAAAAAAGTTAGAAACCTTGATAGTTTGATAGTTGACTCAGCTGATCTTGATCAGTGGGCTTCAATATGGTAGGTACTTAAAAGAAACATCTCATATTAGTCAGTAACAAACCTACAGTACACTCCCTCTTATCCTGAATCCTCGGGACCGAGGCCAGTCCGGATAACGGGTTTTCTGGTTAAACCGACGTCCCCAAAAACTTGTTAAAACAAACCGTTTACTGTGATATTCAACTTAAATTTAGGAGAGCATTGTATTTATTCATGTGATAACTGGTCTCAAATCTTTCCCACGAGAACAGTTGTTTCAGTACCGCCCACTTCTTGCCGATCTAGTCTGTTAAACCAATGTGCTGATAAAAATTGTCCGGTTAAACAGATGTCATTTCCGCCGAGTGTAGTCCGGTTAAACAGATGTCCGGTTAAAAGGTGTCCGGATAAGAGGGAGTCTACTGTATAACATAAACACAGCATCTCATTCCATTCTACACTCATTCCTCACATTTGGGTCCCCACCCCATACTCAAGGTGCCTCCTCATCTTGATAGGTAACTAAATTTTTCTGTTTAGGTACTCTTCCGTCCAACTTTCCGCTACAAGCATCTTGTGAAAGAGCGAGAGAAACACAGACTGCAAGAGCAACTCCGGCGACAGTTCAGTCAGAAGTCACAGGTCTCGGCACAACCATCCAGGAAGTACTACAATACTTACCCCCAACAGAACCAGAGATACCCACAGGTACCAAGTGCACAGAGAGTATATTCCCAAACTTCCCTTTCCCAAAGTGTATATTCCCCTCAGAGGGTGTATCCCCAAAAAACTTCCCCACCCCAGAGGGTATATTCCCCACAAACTGCCCCGCCACAGAGGGTATATTCCACTCAGTCTTCCCCTCAGAGAGTTTACCCGCAAGCATCGGCCACACAGAAAGTGTATTTGGCAAATTCCCCAATTGTGCCAAATTACCCTCAACTTGTCCAGTCTTCCCCACAATTCCCGGCACAATATACTCAAGGATTCAGGCAACAAAGGTCTCCTTATAATTACTTTTACTCTCCAAAAACTTACTAAACTTATAAGGCTTTACAATCATAAATTGTAAGTGTATTATTTAAACATTTGAAGGTTTTGAACAGTTGTTTGTGTAATATAACCTTAAAAAGTCACAAATATGCTGCCACAAATTTTATATGAATTTTTAAATTAAAGTCTTAAGAATTTAAAAAGTTGTTTGTTTTTAGAAAACCTTAAAACATACCTATGGGAATGCAGGTTTATTCAGTTGTGCAATGTGACAGAGTACATTATTTCCGATCTCAAAATAAATTGATTCTTTTTTGGAGATTGTGAAAAAAAGATCAAGCGTTTTTGTATTTTTACAATTACAGCAATAAGTTAACCAGCGTAACGGATTAAACAATTGATCAGATTTGACATTTGTGTATTTTTTATATTGTTTTCTCCTTATTTAGAATAAAAATATACACCTTAAGGTATTTTAATTTTTAATAATTTATTCATTATGTCTACAATTTGATTCCCAGTGAAGTTTAGTCATTTTTTTTATTCAATTTGATTCAGAGTAGGGTATTCTCAATGCCAAGTTATACTGGGTGATCAAAAAGTCCCATATTGGCTTCGTAATTTTTTGAATATTTAATATTGACCAACAAAACTTAGAACATGTCTCTCGCACACAAATTACTATTTTAACACATATTCAGTGACCCTCTACCTCCTCAGGGGGACAGCCAACTAGGAGTTAGAAGAAAATTTTAAATGTAAGCATAGTGATATGCACATAAAGTTAAAGGTTTTTACTAGTAGAATACAATGCCGCAAACTTGAACTCTCGTCATATCATAGTTTCTGTGGTTTTAGGCGTCAACTGTTATTAAGCTAGTTCATTGTTAGTTGACGGACGTAAATGCAGTACAGTATTTGGACATTGGACATGCGCAAGTAGTGGAGACATTTCAGAGGTAATATTTAATATCAACCAAGTCAACTGATAAATTGAAATAATAAACGATACAATAAATTGAGATAAATTGTACAAGGAAATCATTTAAAAAGAACAACAATAGACTTTTTAAATAAGTTTATAATTTTTGTACAAGAATGAAATAATTAAAAAATACAAAAAATCAGATGCACCTTGTAGTATTACAGAAAAATTTACTACCATGGCTTATTAATTAAAGTTAGATTATTTAGCTTTACTAAACAAGCCGGGTAAAGTTTTCTGTAAAACGTTTACGTTTTGAAAGAAATGGAGGGCAGTCTTGAAATTTTTGAAATGCGTAGATCCAGACTAGTAGAAACCCACTCCAAATCCAACACCGACTCCTCCGTATCCTCTTCCATATCCTCCATATCCGCCATATCCACCATATCCGCCATATCCACCATATCCTCCATAGCCACCATATCTGAATGGAATACAGATAAGAATTTAAAAGATCCCATTAGTTGTTATAAAAAGATTATCGAGATTTAAAACTTTTGCTGAAGCATTGTGTTAGTTTATAGTAATAATAAACTTATCTACTGTTTAGTTGGCAGACAACAATATCTAAAACATATGATTTAGTATGTTTTACAATATATATATTGCAGCACAAAAATTTTCAATAAGTTTTTAAAATAAAATTTTATTGTTGACTAAAGTTAGGGAGTTACTTTTCAAGTATTCAGTACAGTCTGAAACTTACCCTCCATAACCCCCATAACCTCTTCTATAACCTCCCCCGTGGCCACCGTAGTATCCCCCATGTTTGTAGCCGCCACCCCTGAAACATAGTAGAAGGGTTCAAGTTTATAATGATCGTTGACTAAATACCAAACACTAGTGAACCATCCATTTTTGTAACCACCATTGTTTTTGTTGTTGAAACTTTAAGGAAGAATTTTATTCACTAGTCTTAAAAATACCTCTGGCAAAGTTTGAGCAAACGCAGAACAATTTTGAAATTTAGTGCTATTTATTATCATAAGAATACGATGAAAAAACAATTTAACACTTTTAGAGTGTTTTTGACATTTGTAGGGATTAAAATTTGTCCACACACTAAACATTTGTTGTCCTTGAATCATTCAACAAAAGAATACTGTGATATCCGAGGAAAGTGCTACGTCGTAATAATTTAAACCTTAAACGTTACAATTAATTCTTTAAATTCCCACAAACACAGTACAAAATTCACACAATAGATATTTGTGTAACTAGTGGGCGAAGTGGTACTTTGCTGCACACGAGAGAAATGCTTACGCACAAGACGTAGGCGTGTGTGGGTTACACATTATATTTTTATTACAGCTACTATAAAGCATATAAATAATTAGTCTTTCAAACACTATAGGGGTAACACATTTTTAGGTTAGGTTAAATCAAAAAATTGAATGAAATGGGAAACGCTGCACCAACTGATCGTAGTTGTAATATTTTCAAGTTTTGTCCACTTATTTTCAAGCATAGCGTGCCTTATAAAAGCACGCTGTTTTGTGTTGTTTGGTTGAAATACCGGTGTCAAAAAAAAAAAAAAAAAAAAAACTGTGCGGCAAAAAGCAAAGAGAGCAGCAGTGTGTAGAGGCAGCAATAAGCAACTTTCTGTGCTATAATCAGTGCAAGGAAGGTTACTTTGTCAGGTGACTGTAGGAAAAAGTCTTGGCAAACAGTTGTAAAGTCTCCCATAGTATGTCTAATTCATCATCCTTAAAGATCGACTAAATATTATTTTAAGATGTGTTTGTGCTCAGTAACGCGAATGCATGGATACAGTTTGATACTAGTAACCAAATCAGAATCAATAGTCTAAATCAAATACAGTCCATTTCATTGAAAGCCTTTATAGGCTGTACATAACAGCCTTTTTGGTTTCTAAAAAGTTTTTAAATTTCAGTTAAAAATTGCAAACTCAATTTATATTAATATTTTTTGCCCTAGTGGCAAAATTTTTGTGCATGTAACAAATAATTGAGAAGATTCTGATACAGGAAACTATCAAAAACGTTATTCTATTTTGCAAAGAGAAAATTTAAATCTAATGATTTGCGTAAAGTATAGTAATATTTAGCGTTCTTCTTACATAATTATTGTACATGTAATCAAGAATCAATAAAATTTGAGTGTAGGAAAGTACCAAAACAAACTTAATCTACTTTTTTGTAAGAAGAAAATGTGACTCTAATTATTTGCATCACTCTCTCTCAACATCAAAGAAATTTCCTCACCATCCGTAGCCGCCATATCCGAATCCTCTGCCGATTCCTCCAAGTCCAAAGACTGGGAAGAATGTAGCTTCTGCCTTCAGGTCATCCTCAGATGTTTCTGCCTCTACTTTGCTCTCCTTCAGCCCTGGAGAAGCTGCTGAAGGATCCTCCTTCGCAAGGACAATGCCTGCCAAGAGTAGCAGAAGAGCCAAAACCTGGTAACATTGGGTCAAAGTCAATATCCTTCAGAAATTCAAAATTTATTGATCATGTGAATTGCCATGTTACTATAATTAAGATGGGAAAATCTGGACGAATGAAAATCTCAAATACGAATGAAGGATGAGTGTAGGATGAAGCTAGATCCCTTGTTGCTTTGTTACTGACTAAGATCAGCTGTTTTCTTAGCCACGACCATTTAAAACCCAATCAAGGACAACTGGGCACAGTTTTCATCCATCAAAAAGCTACCGAATAATCTTATTGCAATTGCAAATTTTTCCTTTACGATTAAAAGTTGATCTGTTGCTTGAAATCTAGCATAATACATCTTAGTATAAGTAAGTGATTTATGTTTTTGTTATTGGCATAAACAAAATCAATTAAGTAAATACAAAAATTTAGCTGGAAAATCTGGTCACATGATGAAAGATAAATTTTACTGTTTTGTCTCTTAGTAAAATGAATATGTAAAAAATATTGTGTATTCAACAGAAATCAGTAATTTAGATCAGCATAATCTGTTGGTGGCTCACATCAACTACGACAATTTTGGTTCAGAAACTGGCTACAAATTTAATATAGGAATGGAATGTTGAACAATGGAATCGTCTAGTTGAATTAATAGTCAGAGGTAAAACCTACATCAATATTAACTTGATAAACTTAAACTAATATGGATTTTTTCTTATTTTCTGTAATCACCATACTGTACATCTAATTTGTTATAGAGTCCCTTTTGTTGGGATCATCTTGGAGACAAAAACCAATGTTGCCTTTCCAGCAGGTGCACAATTACAGTGTATTCTTACAAAAATCACTATTCAGTTTGGGCGTAATAAATATTCATAAAGGTCCAGCAGCTTACCAGCCACTCGCTAAGTTATACACTTAAAGTCATAAATTTCCCTGAGGTGAACAACCTGGTAGAGTCAAGGTTGGCAACAATGCATCTTCATGATCAGGGTTGCCACCTTATATACACCAATATACACAGCTGTGCTGCTATCTGGTTTCATTTGACTTACAATTAACTGAAAATCTACCCACTATATTAAATTTTGTAGATCCATCCATGTTGAGGCAGTTGATTCCAACGTATTGTGGATTCATAAATAAATGAATACTGCGGTAGAATAAAAAATTGTACTTGGTGAAATACAAAGAAGATTCATATAAAACTAATAGTTCAATTTGAGACTGGTAAATTGTTTTCAAATTATGAAAACCCTCGGATTTGGGAATTGATTCAAATTTCTTAAAATGTGGGTTGGGTTGATTTGCTCTTCTAAATTTCCATCTTGGTTATTTTACAGTGTGGAAGTAATATCATGAAAACAAACTTTTTGTTGCAAAATGAGCTTAATCCAGATTGGATACAATGAATTCAGATTGAATATAGCATAGTATCCTCTAGATAAGCATAATTAAATTTAATTGAACTTAAATTTATTTAGTTCAGGCTGCAAGATTTTACAAATTTTGAAAGATAAGAAACCAAAATAACACACTAGGTATATAAATAATCTACTAAAATAATATTAAATACTAAATTCCATCTTTTATTTATGATATAATACTTTAAATATTAAGTTGACATTTAAAATATAATATAGGTACCTGAACTTTACAACAATTTTTTAAATTAATTTTTCAAAATAGACAGTTCTATGCCATTAGTTATATATTTTTCTTTTGAGCGTAGAAAATTTGTTGTACCACATTTTATTTTAAAATCGGCATAAGTTTCCATAAAAAATATGTTTTCCATCAAACTAAAATTTGTCTGAAATACACATGCGATTCTAATAATTAATTGTAAGCTTAAACAAAATTACAAAGCTAAATAACTCAAAACACATTTGGCTTATCAACAGCTATAATAGTCCTAGGATATGTTAACATAATTTCTACGGTGTAAAGCGATGGTTCCTTACCTGGGTGGTGGACAGGGCCATGTTTTGAGGAGTCTCATGTTCAATGGCTACTTATACACTCCCCACCAATACTGGGCTGTTGGACATCCCAGACATAATGTCAAGGAACTCACGGGACAAACTTCCAAAAACTTCCTCTTCGAATAAATTCTAGTAAGTTATTGGGAGCTGAAAAGAGTAAATATTTGTTCCCTGTAGTCTTTCTGACATTTGAAATTTTGTCCGAGTTTGTTTGATTATTGAAATTCAGACTGATCACTTTGTTCTCGCACATCACAAACATTGGGCTATCAATTAATGATGAAAATAAAAGTTTGACTTGTGATACTGACCACACTACAGTTAGGAGTGTAGGACCGATCCATTTCAATGACCATAAAAAATCAATGGTGTGAATATACAAATAGAAATCTCAATACCTGTTAGTTGTAGTAAGCATTCTTTAGGAACTTGCAGTGGTCATTAAATCTATGCTCTTTATCATTTAGCATTAGCCATTTAGATGAGGACGCTACCTAGGTGCATATTTTCACCCAAATATGAGTGAAGGATGAGTGTAGCTTTACTGACTAAGATCAGCTGTTCTTTAGTCAAGATCATTTAATTAAAGCCCAATCATCAGGGACAGCTGGGTTCAGTTACGAACCATCAAAAAGCTACATTTGATTGTTAGGAGAGCACTATGACCACTCTCTATATTCACTAACCTTTTGAGGCTACGCAAAACATATCTCTCATTCTACAATCCTCTCACGTTTCAAGAATATTATTTTCATTGTTTACATTAATTATTACAATTTAAAAAAATCTATTTCATTTGGACCAGTTGTTGACGATAACATTTTTGTATATGCGAATACTTAAAATGTAGTTTCACTGAATACATTTAATGTGCAGGTATATTAAAGATACCTTCGCCCCTTTTAAAAGATAACAGGCAAAAGTGGAAACCCACAAGTATTTTTAAGGGATTTATAAAACAGTATAAAAGACTTAGTAAATTCTCCCTTGGTTTTTGTTACTGTAATAGTTATGGGTGTGACATAAAAGATACTCTATTGTAATAAGTTGTCCTTTCAGTTTGATTTAGTTAAAAAGTTGGCATATTCAACAGAAATCAGCAATTTAGATCCCAATCTGTCGGCGGATCAATTCAAATACGTCCTATTTTTCACTATAAATTACAAAGTTTCATCTTTATGGACCAGCTGTTGCCAATTTTTCATCCAAAAAGAACGTGGTCGAGTAAGCCAGTCACAGGTTGCACATGAGTCTAAAATTCTATTTTATATATAATTTTTTGTTGCTTAGATGGTTGATGACATGATCCTACGGTTTAAAAAAAGTTATCCTATCAGGTTCACTTGGTTAACAGTTCTACACGTGCGATAGATATCACTAATCAGTAATTATTTATATCAGCGCAATTTGTAAGTGGCTCACTTCGACTACGCCCATTTCCATTCTAAACAGCTTCAACATGGGGAATGAATTTTAGGTTCTATGGTTTCATAATATAAATCCGTTATGTAATGATAGAAAGACAAATTATTGAAATTCTCACCCTATGAAAACTTAATAAAATGGTAATTTCATAATTATGTTCATATAATACCAAATAAATCCAGATTCAGATGGTAACCAGAAAATACTTATAGCATATAGATTACGGATTTACAAGGAAACAAAAATATTTCCTGCAGTTTTTTAGGTGGGAACTTGACCCCTGACCAGTCTAACTTGTTTGCCCAGGATCAAAACTAAAGTTGAAGAGCATCAGGATATCAACGTGTCCTTGACTTTTGACTGAGACCTCACTAAAGGACTTGTTTTTGTGTGTCCTTTCCATTTACATCTTTCAAAGCTTGGATGTGTTTGTTAGTGTCAAAAACAAGGGGGGGGCGAGCTGGTCTAGTGCTAGAGCTTAGGACTTCAGTCCCCGGGTTCAAATCCCGCTAATCAGCAATGGATTTTATTTATGTGATAATGCCGATACACTCTAGGACTAGCCTAAAGTAATGTGAAACGATCCCGGGATAGAGCCTATACAAGTCCTATAAGAAGTTTGTTTCTAGGAAAATTAAGTAGGTCTTATACTTACTT
Source organism: Macrosteles quadrilineatus (assembly GCF_028750875.1). NCBI lineage: Eukaryota > Metazoa > Arthropoda > Insecta > Hemiptera > Cicadellidae > Macrosteles > Macrosteles quadrilineatus. The sequence continues at coordinate 71,027,881 of NW_026542599.1, forward strand.
ACTTACTTACTCCTGTGGCCATTGGAAACCTAGGTGGTTTTTGGCCTCGCCAACCATGTGCCTCCAAGCTCTTCTATCCTCTGCCAGCTCCAAGTCTGCTCCCATTCCTCTCAAGTCCTTCATCACCTCATCAACCCATCACATTCTTGGTCTACCTAATGGTCTCCTTCCTTCTGGTATACCTCTGAGTACCATCTTTACCATCTCTCTCTCACTTCTACGGTTAATATGGCCGATCCATCTCAACCTCCTACTCTTAACTATTCCCACAATATCTGGTTCACCATATAATTCTTTTAACTCTCTATTTTTCCTTATCCTCCATGCATAAGTAGGTTTTATGCTGACCCAAAAACAGGCCATAAAAGTAGGATCTTGTAAGAACAGTGTGAAACGAATAAATAATAATATAAGACTCAAGTTTTATTTTACCAGGCTTCAAAATTTATTTACTTTTATCAAGTATAGAAAAATTAGTCAATGATACACTTAACCTTTTAACTTGTATTCATTTTGTATGCTAACCCAAATCCAAATCTATAGTTTCTTGTACAGGTCCCTATGAAGAAAAAAAATTCAACATGTATCTTAAAAATTAAATCATCTATTTAAAATATCTCCTAAGGGTAAGAATTAAAGATAAATTGTTTATCTAGTTATTAAGTTAAATATTATTTCATTAGCTATTAATACATGTGCAAATTATATGCATGGTAGATACAGTGGTAGTCATCAGAAGTTGGAGGAACGTCCAAAGTAAGACGTTGTCCTTCTCTAAAGAAAGACTATTGACCTTCTCTGTATGTTTGCCATTCAAACATTCCCAGAGACCTGTTTAACATAGACACGTGTTTAACTGTCAAAAACAGTGAAACATCTCAAAATTTAGACATGAGGCCATGAATGTTATGGTTTTAAAAGGATATCACTACGGTTAAAAAATAAACAATATCAGCAATCTGACACATACTTTCTCTTACTAGCTTGTCAACAATAATAAGCATCATGGATAAGCGGTGGGATTAACTATGATTTTTTATGGGAAAAATCATAAAAGTTGCAATAACTTTCAAACGGTGATTTTTAAAGGATTGGGGGTTGTACCATTTTGTTTAGAGTTTAAAGAACCATAAGTCATAAGTAAATTTAAATCAAAATAGTTAAAGCCATTTTTTTTAAATAAAATATTTTGTTATTTTAAGAGGTTTTATGGAAAAATCACTACGGTACAGTATTAAAAATCAAAATAAAAAAAATGGGAAAAACCTGCAGATACCATGGATTCAGGTCCAGGTTTTTACTATGGGAACTACGGTAATAGCTTATTACCTATATGGGATATTCGCTAGAAACAAATTCAACAAGTAAAATTTTGAAGAAATTTGGTGGTTACTCTTCTCAATCCTTTTTAATCACATTTCAGTAGTAAATGTTAACACAATATCTCAGTAAAAGTTAAGTTCACAGACTTGTATTTATAATTTAATTTTATCACCTGTGTCAGAGGCAACTTGAGATGACAAATTGCTTGGTTATTTATTCAAAGGCCACAAAGAAAAAGCTATTAAGCCCTTAAATAAAACTGAGATTCAAACCTTCCCCTCTCATACAGGAACCAATAGGCTATTTTTAAGCCTACGTAAATCACCTGATTATATATTTACTTTGTTCTAATGTCAGTTACAAGTCAAAATGTTGTTTTAACACGGAATGATTAGATTTGTTTCTAACAACAATTGGGATTTTCATTTAGCCCCAACAGACATAAATTAATTATAAAATTGACATAAAGTAAGTCAAATTTCAGGTATGAAGATAATATGCAAAATTAAAACTAAAATTTATTTTACAAAGACAATTAAGTTACATGCTAATAATTCTGTGTTATTACATACAATAAAACCAGTATACTTTATAGTTACTTAAAGACTACATAGTGAAAAAGACACTTAGTTTTCACGGTTAAAGCTAACTGATAGTAACAAAGTAATATGATTTTAATCAAATTCTAAATGACTTAAAATCACATAGAAAGAGTACTTTTCAAGAGAATTTAAATGAAAAATGTTAAAGAATAAATAAGGCTTGGCTACATCTAAGAGGTAACTAAAATAATTTTATATACAAGGTTCAAAATGTCTTATCTGTCTACTTCTTCATATTCAGTGTAAATTTCAACTGCCTTTGACGTGTCCAGATATTCATCCAACGTAGTTTGATCCCATTCCTAAAACATAATTTTGATCAACTTAACATATAAAATTTGCTCGGTTGAAATATTATTAGATATTACTAGTTTTTTGTGTATGAAATTGTTGTAAATCATCTACAAGAATTTTTACGGCACACTATTTTAGTGTGAATATGAATAATCTATAGTTAGAGACAGAGAAAGATCTTAAACATCAGAACAGAAAAACTTAAGCATTCTTTACACTTGTTTGCAACACTTGTTAAACATAGCAACCATGCAAGTTTGCAACAATCCGTAGAAAGCTAGTTTTTTTAAACATCAAAATTTACAACAGTTTACAGTGATTACAGCAGAAATTTTGATTTACACAAGTAGTTGAAAACAATTGTTGGCAGCACTTGTTGACAACAGTTTTTGTCAACAAAAGTTTTAAACATTTTGTTGCCAAATCACAAGCTTCAACACCTTCACTCTCGCATATTGTTTCCTAAAGAATTGTATTTAAAATCTACTGAGCTTTCTAAAAAAAATCATAACAAACTTGCAAAATTTTCATTGTGCTTGGTAACACATTTTTTTAGTTTTTACCTAAATTACTTTTTATTTTTGAGAGTCGTAGTAATTGTCTTCTAACTACCTTTATGGCACTAACCTTCTAACAAATCTCAAAGTGCTCTGTGGCCTAACCCAAAGTAATGTGTATAACGGTTCTAAGAGAGTGCTTATAAGTCTAGCGTAGGATGTGTATGTAGGACAGCAAAATAAACAAAGACCGTACCTTGAGCTGTCCATGGCCCTGAGCGTAGTGGCACCTGACCACAGGAGTGTTGTCGGAGGCTAGGGAAGTGTCACACAGGGTGGTGGGGGTTGGCGGTACTGCGCCAGCCGCTAGTCTGCCTCCCCACACCTTCAACCCCTTGTGCGCTACGTCCAGGTTAAACAGGGTGCCGTTAGTTCCCAGCACCAGGGGAGTGCACAAGTCTCTCGGCACTGACACCTGCAATCAAACAAAAAAGGGTTTTATTGTTTTAAAAGGGTTATCGGTCTCTTTTAACTTGCATATTCCCTTCCACATGGATTACAGAGGCCTGTCAATGGTATGTATACAGCAAAGAAAGGGGTGAGCCGGTACAGCACAAGGGTGAACTCTACTGAGTAGTGGCAGGTACAAGTATGTGAACCCACAACATCACTGCCTTGAGCCCAAAGTCCGTGGCGCTACCCACTGAGCCAACATCTCACCAATGTGTACTGGTTAAACATTATCTAGAGGTCCCAGATTCAATTATCAAATTTATACTGGCTACTATCAATTTAGAACTCCGATATTCAATTTGCGAATTTCTAAAGATGAAAAATATACACAGTGCAGTGGTTCTAGATTCAATTAAACAAATTAAATAAAATCAGTTAAAATTAATGTAGAGGTTTTGGATTCACTTCTATATAGATGAATAAAAATCTAGAGGTTAAAGATTTAATTCTCGGATTAATAAAAATGAAAAATAATCCAGTAATTCCTGATTGAATTTTTCTATTTATTTATTCAAATGAATTAACATTTTAGTCATTTCAGATCCACAATTCTCATTACAGCTTCCTGTTATAATATGTTAGTAAGTTATCTCTATTTGATACTACTACAACTTTCTCAATAAGATACTGGGTTTTTGTTAGTGAGATCACAGGTTCAAATCCTGCCAATAACCAATAGGCTTAGATATGTGATAATGCTACGAGCCTCTAGCTTGTGTCTTAGCCTGAAGTAATGCATAACATGATTAGTGACTGCTATAGTCTGTTCACAAAATTTAGGCAGTTTGAGGGGAGGTTCCCCCACTACTTTTTTTGCTTAATGTATGTTGCAGCTGATTGACGTTTTGAAAAACCTCGGCTGTTGAGCATTGTTTTATTCCACTATAAACTGTAGGTCCCTTAGTTGCCATTAGCTGTGTGGGCTATTAATTAACAGCTGTGTCTAAGGAACATGTCGGCCTTAGTCACTAACGACTACAAGATCGCGCCACTCATCCTACACTCATCCTTCACTCATATTTGGGTTAAAATACGCACATAGTGGCGTCCCCATCTTAAATAATTGAATTGAATTGAATTGAAAAGGTGTGATCAAGTGGAGGAAATGGATTTCTTCCGCTTAAATTTTGTAAACGGAGTATAGTGTCCAAGGCTGTAAGGGCAAAATAATCTACCTGGTCCAGTAGTGAGGGGCTTGGTAAAGTGTTCCTGCCGAGTCTCTTCCTCGGGTACGCTCCGCTTTTCTCCAATCCGATGGCCTTGCTGACCGCTCGTCCCCGCTTGCCTAGGATCATGTCCTGCTGAAGGACGTGCACGGACATGTCCAACTGGGTGAGACGCTCCAGGACACTTCCAGGAGCCTGGTCGACGGGACAGCTGCTACAGTGGAGCAGGACGGCCATCTTGGAAGCGCCGGGGCGGAACGTGAGGCTGGTGGTGAGGTCTAGGGCGGACATGTAGGCAGAAGTAGCTGACGAGGTGTCCAGTCGGCTATGGGGCATATGTGGACTTTATAAATAACGTACCCATTTTAGTGTGTTCACATTATTAAACATGATTCGTTGATGTTCTACGGTTTAGGTTTTCTCTATTTTACAATACAAACAGATATCCACACATATCTAATTTTGTACACCTCACTTCAAAATGTCAACGGAATTACAAGAAAAATTAAGACAATGAGTAAACATAACTAACCTGACAATGTCTTCCAGATTCCCGACCTCGGTGGTCCAAACATGACCGTTTATAGTTTGTATTTGAGCCCCTTTTTTGTTGAATGAAACAAACGCAAACTGGTTCTCAGTCATTCCCTTAGCTCTCAGCTCGGTGTCCAGAATTGCAGGCAGGTCTGTAAAGTTGAACCTATCTTTCTTGACACAGTCTGCTTCTTCCACAACAAACACAATGTCTGCCGACATCTTCGATGGAGTGACTACAGCGGAGTCTATCCCAGTTGCCTCAGAAGAATAGGATTCTGTCACTGTAAAAATATTAAATAATTTGGTAGTGTATTTGAATAAATTCTTAAAATTGTAAAATTTCCAGCTAACTTGGTTAAGAAAGAAGTAGATGGACCCTTATTAAAGTATGTGTTGTAAAGATCTGTAAACTACTAGATAATTTCAGTTTTAACAAGTTTTTTGTTTGTTATCAATCAAAGTATATTTAACTATATTCTATTATTCGTAACGTGATATATAATAGACAATAAACCTGAACTTTATTATTCTTTTAGGGCCTGAATTTTCCCTCCAAAATTAGGTAATTTTATACTCTTTCAAAGCGCGAGTAAGCAAAAATATGCAAAAAAATTTCATTAGATAATGGATCAAAACCATTTAACCCATTTGCATCGGCTTATTTATTTACCAAAAATACCAGTATCACTGAAACAGTAAAAAAAATTAAAAAATATTAAACTATTTTTTTATGATGTTTTATAGTATGTTGTAGCTGAAAATAATAATAAAATGTATATTTGTACATATTTTTGTATTTTATATGTATAATTATATGTATTTAGGATAATATTATACTATTTGTTATACTTCTCAAAAAAATAAGTGCATACCTGCCTGTATTTCATAATTATCAAATCATTCAAGGAATGTAATATTTTGCTGAACAAATTTAAATATTTTTATATATTTACATATATGTATATATATATATATATATTTACATACATGTATATATATATATATATATATATATATATATATATATATACATATATATATATATACACACACACAATTTTTGTGAAGATCAACTTTTTGTTTGTCAAAGTTTAGATACATAAATCATTGCATAATTTTCAATAAAAATATCCAAAGAATTGTTAAAAAATATACACACAGTATAAAAGGTAATTGGAAGTACAGAGAGACTAAAGCTGTAAGCGAGATGGCGTCAGTATGGCGCAGAGTGCGGCACGGAAGGCGCTGTCGTGGTTGCAGCGTCGCGTCACCCATGCCTCACGTTACCATACTATAGCCTTCACTTACTAAATAACACTTATTGCATGGTTTGATTGAAATTTTGTTGTAAATACCAATAAATTTTAGTTCAGTTCCATTCATTTCAGGAAAATAAAAGAGTAAACTAAATTCATGTGTTTTATTTTTACATTTTAGGGTAGGTCAATTATTATGAAACAATGAATACAAACTGTTCAAACTATCATTTTCAAAATGTGTGGAATGCTTTGAAATTATAAATGTCCACATCTCAGGGTAAAACACGAAGAAACATTGTTCAAACTAGTAGTTTCGAAGGGTGTGATAAGCTTTGAAGTGATCCACAAAGGTACATGACAAGTGTCACATTCATAAGTGGTTTCACGTCTGTTACCATGAATATAGCACACTTTGCATCGTTTGGCAGTCTTTGAACCTTTTTTCTCAGATGGTTGGAGCTTTTGAGGAAAGTGTCTTCCTTGTAGGCGCTGAGGGGGTGGGTTTGGAGGCGTATGTCTTTCAGGTAACGCAACTGCACACTCATTTATAATTTCTTCAACTAATGCTTGCCGGAAAGTGGCAAATGATCGATTTGCCTTGTTACCGTTGAGGAGTTTGTGCACTATGAATGAATTCAGCACACACATATCAATTATGTAAAAAGCGATCTTCTTGTATGATTTTGCATACCTCCTCAATATGTTATTTTGGCTCAATATTTGATCCCCGCGGTCAACCCCACCCATACTGTTGTTATAAGCCTGAATAGCTAGAGGTTTTATTTTGCTATTTCCGGTTTTCCAGCACCTTTTATTAGTTTCGCAGTAGTCCAATTTGTGCATAGTAGTAATCATGTACACGTCCTTCCTGTCAAGCCACCTTATAACCAAAATGTTTTGGAATGTTCTGGCACTTGATTCGCCGACTTCCAATTTACATTTTCTCAAGTCTTTAGGCATTTTCGCACGGTCACATTGAACTGTGCCACACGTGTTTGTACCAAGATTGAAGAGCTTGTGGATTAGTATCGGTGATGTATACCAATTGTCGATATAAAGGTTGTATCCTTTATGTAGGACGTCACATCGTTCACACATTTGTAGTACGACTTTCTGGCTGGCCGGGAGGTCTCCAATTTTGTCCTTACCAACATAAATATCAAAACTGCAAATATATGCATTTGTTGAGTCGCATAGTTTATAGAACTTGATCCCAAACCGGGCTTGTTTTTTTGGGTTGTACTGTATATACAGCAGTCTACCGTGACACTTGACAAGAGACTCGTCAATAGAAATTTCTTGGTTAGGAATGTAATTACGGCGAAATTTACTTTCCACTAGATCAAACAGGGGCCTTATTTTGTGAAGACGATCAGTCCGGTCGATATTGTCGTTGTTACAAAAATGCAAGTATTTACTTATGGCTAAGAACCGATCACGGGGCATTACATTTCCGAAAATAGGTGTATGGATCACTGGTGATCGACTCCAGTAACTTTGAATGGTCGGCTTGTCGACAAGTCCCATAAGAATACATAGTGCTGTGAGGTGTTTATGTCGGGTAGGGCACCTATCGTAAACTTACCTCCGATTTGCTCGGACAGCTCGAGTAGTCCAGGGTCTCGCTGACAGTCCTCGTCGCTCGCTTACCACTTCTAGATCTTCGTAGATGTTAATGTCGCGCCGATCTGCTAGTCCACAAGTACACACTGTGTACCTCGGCACGTCGACGCACCGTACACGAGTTGCTATTAAGGAATACACTAACTATAGTTACTCCTATAACTTGGTGTCAGCACAGCGACGCGCTGACAAGGCCAAGTCTAAGCTAACTACTAGGGCTGATAGATAAATAGGCGACGATTAGGGAATAAAATAAATAACCAGCTCCTAGGCTTAACGAAAGATCTCACTTCTCGAAATAAAACTAAAAATAATCTTCTCGGAATTAAAAGAAAACGACGCTAACTCGCGATAAGTAAATAAGGAAATAAAACAAAACGTAGAAGGCACCTAGGCCAATTCTTCTTGGCTTTAAGGAAAATAAATAAAAACTCCTGATTACAATAAAACAAAACCACTTTGGATGACTAAAAGTCGGCGTATGTGACTGCGACACTACACTCGCAGCGTCGGTCGATAAACTACGTTATTCTATAATAAACTACGATAAACGTCCTAGAATAGCCTAATAAATAACGCAATTTCCCTCGCCAAAGTGGATACGGGGATGAATACAACGTATACGCTAGCTATATACAGTGTACTTACGTAACACGACACTTCCAGATTTGCATCCGGGTTACTCTCGCCTTCGTCCGGATACCTTATTATTTGGTTCGCTCGCACGGCCTAAGGAGGGTTGGTTGGTGTGCGCGAACCTAACGCTCGACGCCGACTGTCTCAAGAACTGTCCACTGTCCGCTGGTCTCGGCTTCTCCCCACCACGTCTACGGCAGCGCTTCAAGGTGACAGCGGCCGAGTCTCGAACTAGGAGACATGACCAGCTGCAGTGGACATGTGTGACATTGTTGTCAAGCGCGCTCAAGCCTTCGCGGCCTTTAAATAATTAAAACGAACCCCCCAATAAAATGTGACCATTACACCCCCTTTTCACTTTGGCGACAAAAAAAACAAACAAAAAAAAAGTACCTGCCTACAGGTATCTTCGCTCGTACAAACGCTTCTTCTAGTGGGCGAGGCGACAAACCATCCCCGCACCCAACGCTCGGCCCTTCTTCTCTGGCGGGGAGAACGCTCTCCTCTCACGCCTATGCAAAAGAGAAGTATCGACCTGTTTGTCAAAGTTAGATGTCAATCTACGATTTGGCTGAGTTGTATCGCACAACCTCAGGAAACCGTTCCTACGCTTGACATGGATATCACTCGGCGACGACCGATTATCCTTTCGACTTGCAACGGACATTTGGCGCTCGTTTTTAAGAGCACCCATCCTCCTTCTCTGATCGCGACTATCACTGTCCGTATCCTTCCGACCGTTCAACCGAAATAGCTTGCCGCTACGAATAATGTATTTATCGAAACTCCCGGGATTAACATTCACCTTGGTCCAAAGTTTATCGTACCATCTGTCTGTGCCACCAGATCGTTTATTCAACCTTTCTGGATCACTCCCTGGTGTTTTAGCGTCCGAGTTAACGCATACTTGAAGGGGACACACCGCTGTCTCGATGGAGGTATACTCGGCGACACCTTCTGCCGGTCGCGATAACGCACCAGCCACATTGTTGGCGGTACCTGTCTGGTACTGAGCCTCAACACCGTGCCGTTCGCTCACTCCATCAGCCGCGTCCGGTCTCGTATTCTCTACCTCCACGTGGTATGTCACCAAGTTCAGTCGCTCTAAGCTATCGATCCCGAGAACTATGTCACTGGTAAGCGAGGGAAGATACAGAGCATGGAACTCTTCCATTCGTCCTTTCAATAGACCTTTGAAGTGATAGGACTTGTGCGACTTCGAATAACTACCGTTGGCGAGTCTCACTACCATAGGAGTCAAAACAGACATAATTCCAGACTGTTCCAAGTGACGTGCCACCGCCGTGCCGATCAACGTGACTACGGCACCTGTATCTATTAGCGCGGCGAACTCTCGCCCTGCTATCGTCACCGATACGTGCGGTCGTCTGTCGTTAGTCTGAATCTGAGCGTTCTCGGTTTCCGGGAATTTCTTAATTTTCTCTAACCAAGCGCACCAGTCCGGGGAGGTCTTCGTAGAAGGCACTACTGAGGATTCAGTTGACCTCATTTGGTAATTTTCTCGACACCGACAATCATGGGTTCGGATACCCATCTTTTTACAATAGAAACACTTTAGAGTTCTTGGCATACGGCAGTCACGAAACATGTGGCCTTTCTTGTCACAGTTCCAACATGTGAGATATGATTTTTCTCTCATGTTATTCGGCCATCGCGAAACTGCATTGTTTTCTCGGGGTGAACCTCCGCGCTCACGCTCCGAGTTACGTCGTGGTTTTGTAGATGACGAAGTCCTCGTAAAATTACCCGTCCGGGGGTTCGGAGAGTGTTCTCGTGACCTACGTGGTCTTGCCTCTGACCGGAAGCCTACGCGCTTCTCGGTTAATCGTCCCGTCACGCCGTTTGATGACTGACACTCGCCAATCGTCGAAACTCCGAAATGATCTCCTGATTTATTATCGCGTCCTCGTCTCGGGTGATAAGCCGTTTCGGGGACCAACGCTGCCGACGGAGGGGGAGGGGGACGGAAAAGAGATTTTTCCCTAAAATAGCTCTCAACGTGTTCCGCTTGTCTGAGCATTTCGTCGACTGAGAAAAAATCGTGTCTCCTCATCGTCAACTTATATTCGGGTCTCATATTCGTATACAAAATATTCAATTGTTCGTGGAGACTGAGGGTTCCCTTGCGTCGCATGAGAGTAGTTAAAGCCACAACAAAGTTTCTAAAAGCTTCGTTGTCACCTTGAGTCCGACGCCGAATTTCTTCGTCTAGATTTCGCTGGTATCCCGGTGGTAGGAATTGTAGTTCGAAACTCGATCTAAATGACTCATAATTATGCCAGGAGTCTTTATAGTTTCGATACCACAACAGTGCATTACTATGTAGTAGTTCGGGGAGTGCTCGTATAATATCGTTCTTATTAATTTCGTAGGCCTCCATAAGCTCTTCCAGGCGTTCCAAGAAAGAAACGGGGTCCTTTGAGCCGTCAAAACGAACGTTCCACTTTCGAACTAAATTACACAACGCCGAGACATCAACACCAACCTTACGAATTACGTTCGAATTTTCGTGACACGAAGGCAAACCACTACTGAATCCGTGATTCACGCTTGCCTGTGTAGCTATACCTAGTTGTTCGCTCGCGAACCCACCGTACGGTCGCTGACCGGTACCGGGCACCGTAGTTCGATGAATCGAATCTGTAGAGTGGGAGGTGTCGAAAGCATAGTTAACACTTGGTCTGGTTAGTGTACTATACACTAACCCCTCGGAATTTGTAAAACGATCTGATTGTGTCATATTGACTGGATAATTACTAGCCTGATTGTTGGCCTGATTGTTATCAGCGCGCATTGTTAGGCTTGATAACGAACGACAAACGTCCTCAAAGTTGGTTCCTGGAGGCAAACCAACTATCTCCCGTACTCTGTCAAGTTCAGCACTTCGTATGTCACTGTTACCCGGTCGCGAGTCGACATATCCCATGTCATAGCCGAGTGGAAGTGCAGTCGCACCGTCCACGCTATCATTCACGTCCTTACCGTACACTGCCCGGGGAATGCCATGTTTCCAAAATTTACAAAACGACTTGCGAAGTTCGTCGACTGTCCCCATATTAGGCAAACCGTATCGACTCATTTCGTAACGAAGTTCATCCTTGGTTAACGTGTGAATCCACCCAATTCGCGGGTCATCCTCTGAGGGACTCTTAGACGTCAACGTACGATCAGTCGTAGTAAGTAAATTTAAAGTCGTTGGTACCATTAACTGTGACGTAGTTGTACCTACTTGAGGCTGAGTAGCCTCTGCGGTCGTAGTGGGAAAACTTAAAGTCGATGGCACAGTTGGTTGTGAAATAGTTTGTGCTACTTGAGCTTGTAAAGAACCTGCAGTCGTAGTCGTGGTTGTCGTGGTCGATTCAGTCACTGCTTTGACCGTTTTAGGCGTAGTTTTCGCGCTAACACTCAATCCTACCATTTTCGCTTTTTCTTATATTCCAAAGAAAAACCACTACGATATCGATTTTACCGTTCGGGCGCCAATACGTGAAGCACGTATGAATATTACGATAATAACGAAACTTTCAATGTCCCTGTTCGGAGGCGCCACTTTGTGAGGTGTTTATGTCGGGTAGGGCACCTATCGTAAACTTACCTCCGATTTGCTCGGACAGCTCGAGTAGTCCAGGGTCTCGCTGACAGTCCTCGTCACTCGCTTACCACTTCTAGATCTTCGTAGATGTTAATGTCGCGCCGATCTGCTAGTCCACAAGTACACACTGTGTACCTCGGCACGTCGACGCACCGTACACGAGTTGCTATTAAGGAATACACTAACTATAGTTACTCCTATAACTTGGTGTCAGCACAGCGACGCGCTGACAAGGCCAAGTCTAAGCTAACTACTAGGGCTGATAGATAAATAGGCGACGATTAGGGAATAAAATAAATAACCAGCTCCTAGGCTTAACGAAAGATCTCACTTCTCGAAATAAAACTAAAAATAATCTTCTCGGAATTAAAAGAAAACGACGCTAACTCGCGATAAGTAAATAAGGAAATAAAACAAAACGTAGAAGGCACCTAGGCCAATTCTTCTTGGCTTTAAGGAAAATAAATAAAAACTCCTGATTACAATAAAACAAAACCACTTTGGATGACTAAAAGTCGGCGTATGTGACTGCGACACTACACTCGCAGCGTCGGTCGATAAACTACGTTATTCTATAATAAACTACGATAAACGTCCTAGAATAGCCTAATAAATAACGCAATTTCCCTCGCCAAAGTGGATACGGGGATGAATACAACGTATACGCTAGCTATATACAGTGTACTTACGTAACACGACACTTCCAGATTTGCATCCGGGTTACTCTCGCCTTCGTCCGGATACCTTATTATTTGGTTCGCTCGCACGGCCTAAGGAGGGTTGGTTGGTGTGCGCGAACCTAACGCTCGACGCCGACTGTCTCAAGAACTGTCCACTGTCCGCTGGTCTCGGCTTCTCCCCACCACGTCTACGGCAGCGCTTCAAGGTGACAGCGGCCGAGTCTCGAACTAGGAGACATGACCAGCTGCAGTGGACATGTGTGACATTGTTGTCAAGCGCGCTCAAGCCTTCGCGGCCTTTAAATAATTAAAACGAACCCCCCAATAAAATGTGACCATTACAGTGCTATGTACACTCTGACTTCATTTGGTGTAACAGGGAGGAAACCTATAGCACCTTTTTCGATTGCGTAGGCGTTAGTCTCATTCGTTATAAGTGAAACTACTTCATCGTCAAAAAAAGACGAGAAAACCTTGTACCTGCTGTCTCCAGCTCTTATGCCTAAATTTTGTTTTAAGCCAGGACGTCCAGTAAAATCATGAATGATTGGTGTAAAATCTTCGTTATTTAGAGGTTCGTCCCAAATCCATGTAGATTTTTTGTGATATAGCCTAGAATAGTCATCAGTAAGCGCATCGTTTTGTTCAATATCCAACATGTCAAGATCAGCATTGTCAATAATTTGGTTTCGCACTTCATTTAGGCCTACATTATTTACAGGATGGCTCAAAATATTGTCATTTACAACTGTCATGTTAGCTTGGCTTTCATTTAGGGTTATGTCAAAATCAGAATCACTTACATCGTCTTGGCTGTCACTTATGTCTTCATTACCAATATTCATTATTTCATCCCAATCGTCCTCGCCAGTCTCTTCAACATCTTGACTCAAATCTTCATAATCTGACAGTAACAGTTGATCTATTTCAGTATCACGTACACACTCACGATCAGGGCCGCGTTAAGGGTCAGTGGCGCCCTGGGCAAACCCAAAATCAGCGCCCCCCCTTATATATATATATATATAACTATAAAGGTTTAGACCACAGCAAAGTAGAGAGGGGAAGAGGGAAGGGGGGTTGACTCATCAGTTCGCCGAAATTAACTGCAGGTGGGTTGGGGGTTGGGGTGAGTGCAATGAACTTGACAGTAGTTGCTATGCGAATGCCTCTTGCCCTGCGCCAATAGCTTAATGCACTACGCAGTGATTTGATTACTGTTCAGTACAGTACGTTCATTGCATTACACACGTATTGAACGAGATTCTACTGGAGTATGTTTTTTCCATCGTTCTACTATAGGCCTATGCATATATATATTTATACATTGGCGTGTTTTTTTAACCAGTTTTGTTTCGGGAGGGAGTTTTCAATTCCGTATCAATGGAAATAATGGTTAATACATTTTACGTTCTTTAAAACTGCTTCTTGAGTTTGTTTTCTTTGAGCCAACCGCTTGCGGCTCTCGGCTCTCGGCTCCACTAGGAATTTATGCATTTTTCAATGATTATAGGCCTACTTACTTTATTAACACTTCTCTATATATTTATTACTGGTTCACTAACTGTAGTGTGAGTGTCAATACTGACTAGTGACTGTCACAGTTTAGGTTGTGTTGTAACTGATTTGACGACTGTGCAGCAGGCACAACACGAACACAACCTAGTGACTACTGAGGGAGGAGTACTGTACTGGACTGGCGCCGCGCGGTAGTTGGTAGTTGTGACTTGTGGGGACGGGGGTGGGACTGGGATGGAGAGGAGGGGCACGTGAACCGCAGGCCTGTAGAATACAGCTGGCCTACATGGTATTCCCATAATTTGCTGAAGTCACTCAAATTGCAAACAAAAAATCAGCTGATGTATTGCCATATAAGTATATGTTTGTTTTGATTTGATTGTTAGTGTTTTTATAATTTTTCTCAATGGTAAAATGGTGTTTGCAATCTGAGTGACGTCAGCATATGATGGGAATAGCACACCTATGTATTTTCCTTCCACCATGCAGGCCCGGGGCTATAGAATACATTCTATAGCCCCGATGCAGGCCTCCCTGCCTCTGATAGTATAGTGAGTGCGCCCGGTTCACACTGCTGCCTGCCTTTCCCTGACTACACGAGGTATAATCTAAAGGTCGAGTATTTTCAATTTTGTTGTATTTATTTACTTTTGCAATAAGGGAAAATCACTTAACTACAAGTTGAAATCACCCATTTTATTTTTGAAATCCTGGCTGATAAAACCCTATTTTTCCTAGTGCTGGCATTGGTTCAGGGCGCCCCCCAACCACCGGCGCCCCTGGGCATATGCCCAGTCTGCCCGTTTATAAAAGTGGGCCTGCTCACGATAACTTGCCATTGTTTGTAAAATGGAAAACTGCCGATCACAACATTACTAGTCACATAACTACTAAAGCGAAACTGACACTATGTCCACAAAGATCGATCAATAAGGCGGGAACATTATAGCGGGAACATTATAGCGGGAATATTATGGCGGGAACATTATGGCGGGAACTTTTTGCGGGAACATTGTGGCGGGAACAAAAACAACACAAAATTAGCGGGAAAATATTAGTAAACAGGTGGTTGACGCGCGGGAAGACGGCTGGTGGCTGCAGGCGTTCTCGAGCCTCTGACGTACCAGTACGTCAGCCGTGATACTGGGCATTGCTGACTTGACGTACTGGTACGTCATCCGATGCAAATGGGTTAAAACACTGCTGTCATACATGCAACCCAGTTTTCTGAAAAAAGGCAATTCAAACAAAAATGTATCACAAATGAAATCAACACAAAACACTAACTTTCAATAGATTCTCACCACAAAACTCCGGCATCCACAACTGAACGCCTGACGAAGTGCATTTTGTCAAATAGGCAAACACAGTTCCACAGACATTACCCTTACGAGCATTCACCAAACACATGTCGTAAAAGGATTTCGGCTCGACAACGTGGAAACACGGGTAGAACGGAGACGACTGCGAAGAGAAAAACAGTTCACACTCAGACTCGTAAGAAGGTGGTGATTCGTCTGACTCGTCAGAAGATCCTGATTCACAAGGCACATCGTCTACTTGCCAAGAGTTGACGAAATGTTCCACAGACTCGGTAGGAGACCTGGATGGATCCACGAAATCGTCAAACGGTTCATTGTTGTACGTTCCCATCAGTCCAGCCACTTTCCCAGTGTACCAACCGTTCAGATGGAACCTACACTGCTCTTGGTAAGCTGTGCATTCAAGACTGAAACCATCCTCGCTGTGAACGTAAACACTGTGAGGTCTCCTTTCCATGGTGATTCGCTTTCCGTTGCTCAACGTCAACGGCAAGTCTTCCAGCTGTCCGTTGATGTACACTTCGAAATTGTTTTTCACGAGGATCTTTACACCTTGTGTGGTCAACAGCAAGTCCCGTTTATCCTGAAATAAAGAGTAGGATTTAACGGGAGTGGTTTAATGTGTTGGATATTTTTTTTTGCATCTTTGACAGTGACCAAGAATCAGAGAAATACATGTATTGCTATTAAGGGATGTTAGGTTTCACAAACAACTAATTTTGATTTTAGAAATTTTGCTTCACATAACTATTGGAAAATCATGATATGGAAATAGTCAACTTTGACACAAGAAACATAAGAAGTAGAATGTTGCACTGTCACTGACAGCATTTTAAACAAAGGAAGGTTTGAATTGGAGCCTCCTCGAGGTAAGCTGCCATCAATATAAAAATCCTTTAAACCTTAGCCCTTGTGCTCTATGTTACATCCTTAACATTCTCGAATAGGCCTATCAATTAATTACATGCTTTTTTACAGTTAGAAACTGTAGTACCCAACTGTCCTTGATTATTGGGCAAAACAAAATGGTACACGTTAAGAATCAGCTGATCTTGATCAGTAACAAAGCTGTTGCCTCATTAAAACCCAATGGATTTTAGCTATGTACCATCATCCTCTAGGCCTAGCCTCAATGTATAAAATTATTCCAGGCTAGAGCCTAGCATTATAAGATTTGAAGGTAGGAAATTAAAAACAACCTATTTTCACACCATTATACAGCAAAATTACCTGATCTAAGTCCAAAACCAGTGAGAATGTGTCATGGTACAGATCCGCAGACAACAGGTATTCGCCACATGTCCACGGTATCTCGTAGTAGCTGTTATCAAAGGTGACGACCTTGCGATTGCTGATAACAGCATCCGAGCCCAGGGGAGGAAGGAGGTAGGGCAGAAGCTTGGCGTCCTGCCAGACGTACTGGGCCACATTTTGTACCATATTGCTGTACCTACAAAAGCACCAAGGCAAAGAGTCAATTATGTTGATTACGGATTTCAGGTCGGATTTTGATACTAGAGCTAGTTTGGGGTCTAAGGCTACACTAAAATAATAATATGTGTTATTAAGGGGGTTTTGAAGGAATTTTTCCACCGCGAATGTGAAAACATACTTTTTGCAAAGGTTTTGATCAACTTGTTTTAGTCTTACACTTATATGTAAAATATTGCAAAGAAAGTAAAACAATAAACACTTCAAATCGTTGTTGATGTTGATAGTTATTGTACTTTTGTTCAATCATGTTTTTTTCATCTCCCGCCTATAGGTGTTTTGTGTGTTTTGTTTCTCATGTGTTTCTAGACCAACACACCAACCTTGTCATTTATAGCATCAAATGTTAGGAAGCATCATTAAACAATGAACCGGATGCTCAAACCTTAAAAGTTTTGCAGATTTTCTCAGGTTAAACAGTTTGTTATGTGGCACTTACCAGTGAGTGCTCCAATACCTTATCAACACTCACGCTCACTGGTGAGTCATTGTGAGACATTGTGTCTATTACTTTTAGCTGTAGATCACTAATACTGAACAATATTGTGCGAGTGTTCTGACAACCTGTATTCCAAATGTGAAGTAGTTAAATTAAAACGTAAAATCCTTTGTGTGACAGAGAACCTATTTTGTCCCTACTCATCCTCTGCAAAAAATGGGTTTTTACTGAATAGAAACGTTTGAGAGAGTTTTGTTCAACTATATTTAGCTCAGAAATACATTATAAGTACTGGTGAGTTTGGATTGGCTAAAGTGCAATTTAGACAATCGATCAACCTTGGAAAATTGATTTTCCCACCCTAAACAGCCTGAATGGGTTGTGCGGTTGTGTTAAAAAATAAAGCAAGCATTAAATCCATTCAGATTGATGTTATTGCATGCATTTTTAACTTCAACAAAACACCTCAGAACTCACTCCAACGTAGGCAAAGAGTATCCTCCGTTGCCACTCTCCATGTTGTACTCAGGTAGCTCGTTGAACGCTCGCCAAGTGAACGGCAACTCCTGGCTGAACGTGAGCGAGTTGTTCTCATCGTTGTACTCATACTCAAACCTCATGTCCCTCTCTTCTTGGTCGAGTCTGTTCTCGATGTCGTTCAGAGTCGCCCTCATGTTCTCAAGATGTTGTCTCACCATGTCTCGCAGCTGTTCGCTCATCTTTGTATAGCCCCAGAGCCATTTTGCCTTTGAACACGAAAAATATCATACAATATCTTAGAATACTGCTTGGAACAGCTACCAAGCACAATGGGGTGGATCATAAGGGTAAAATCCTACGAGCAGAGAGGGGTGTAAGAAGTTAATTATCTCATTTGCTAACAAATTATGAATTGTGATAGTTCAATGCCAATTAATAAAATTAGCCAAAATGTGTGCAGCAAAATCGTTACAAATTGTAATAATAAACACTCTAAGAACGACCATCAAAAAGTTCATAGAATATTTAGACAAAAAGTGTAACTCCTACTAATATAGTTGAATGTTGTGTTTGTGTATGCCAATGTTTCAATTTTCAATTGATTAGTTTTTCAATGCCCTACATCCTAACGCCCTAGGATGAGAGTATGGGACATATACAGGGTGACAAAAAAGTCTGGAAACGGTTTAATATCTTTTTAACTAAATTCGTTAGAAAATTCAAACATTTTACATCAAATTATATGTATGAAAACTACTTTTTGCAATCATTGCGATTATTTGACCTTCACCAGGGGACGGCCCACGAGGAGTAGGTACATAATCTTTAATGTAAGCATAGGTTGATATGCACATCATTTTAAAGGTCTGGTCAAGTGGAGTTCATTGCCGGAAACCGCGTCCAAAAAGGTTCATCCGTTACAAAATGGCAGCTGTCCAAAGTTCTTGTGAAATATACCTGCGCAGGCCTTAGTATGGGCAAATACTCGTATTAAACATTAGTTTGAGAGCTTAAACTGTATTTTAAAGTCAACTAGCTCATAGAATAATAGTATTCAATCTTCAAAACAAATTTAACCGGGTTTCAGATTTCCCTGCTAATGTTGACTATGAGTATTTACCAATACTAAGGCCTCTGCAGGTATATTCCGCAACAACTTTGAACTGCCGCCATTTTGTAACAGATGAACCTTTTTTGACGCGGTTTTCGGCAATGAACTCCACTTGACCAGACCTTTAAAATGATGTGCATATCAACCTATGCTTACATTAAAGATTATGTACCTACTCCTCGTGGGCCGTCCCCTGGTGAAGGTCAAATAATGGCAATGATTGCAAAAAGTAGTTTTCATACATATAAGTTTATGTAAAAGGTTTGAATTTTCTAACGAATTTAGTTAAAAAGATATTAAACCGTTTCCAGACTTTTTTGTCACCCTGTATAAACATACACCAGATAATATGCTTCAAATTTTCATATAGTGTAGCAACAATACATTTAAAAAAAATGTTACAATGAAACTTACTTTTTGGTAAACATGATCGATAACTCTTCTGATGTAGTGGATTTCCGGTATTTTACTGAGTTCTTCATACTGTCCAGTGAGGAACTGTTGGGCCCTTATCAGGTAGACTTCGTACTCTCCAAAGTTCTTTTCAAAATCTGACAAGATCAGCTGTACAACCCTAGAAATAACCAAATGTTATGTTGTAGTTAATAGATTATGGTTAAGTCTTTTTTTCTCTTTATTTTTTTAGAGGCTGGTAGCCTCTTTTACCTTGCATTTGCCCGTCCACTTGTCCCACAGAGGCCTGTGCATAGAAAATGTCCAGCAAAAAAGGGGTGAGCTGTTACAGCTATGCAATCAAATGATGAAGTGATTTTTCCATTTTAAAATCTTTTATTACTGTACCTAAATTCTACTTGGATTTTTTTGATAACTTGAACTATCCACGTTTCATTCCAACTGTATAGCCATCATCAGCTGTTTATGAACTATAGCCTACTGTATTTCATTCTTACTTGTCAATGAAGTTTTCCAGCTGTCTGTGGTATTTCTCCAGCCTGAAGTCCATGAACCAGCTGTTCACTTTGTCTACAACTCTTGCACCCCACTCCAGGGTTTGTCTGACCTCTCTAATGCGATAGATCCCTTCCAACACGATGTCTGCCATTTCTGCAACCATAAAGTAATAAGAACATAACTATAATAATATAGCAGCCAAAGTTAAATACAAAACCAAAGTTTGTCAGTAAATTGGTGGTTTAGAGGTTTAGACGTGTTGCGAATCCATTTAGTGGATTTGGGTCCTTGCCCGTCACTAAATTTATCAGTTTGGCCAACTCTTGTACCATACCGGCTCACCCCTTGAATCCCTGGATATGCTTCAACAAAGGCACTGTCTTTTTTACAGACTTTTCAAGGTTAACGAGGCCATCAACCTCTTGAAAATAGCAAGGAAAACATAAACATTCCTGTTGCTTGTTTTTTAAATTTTCTGTTGTTATTGACATACCATTATATGTCTTGCATATGACTCAGCACAAATACACTATGTCACCATATTCAGCTTCAACATCTAATAAGAAGCATGGATATGGTTGCTGAGTTATATCTTATGAATTCAAAACGTGACATGATCTAGTATGAACAGCCATCTTTGAGTTATTTGGTGGTGTATTTTTGATTTTCGTACATTAGATAATCTTTACAGTAAAAATCACTCTAATGCATCTGTTAACGTAATATTGACCATGATGAGAGACGAGACATAAAACAGAACAAATAAAAAAATTTCAACCTTCCACAGTGTTGCCGAGTACAGAGAACCCAGCCAACAGAGTCTGCGTGTAGTCCACCACTCTCTGCACGTGCGCAGACACTGTCTGTTGCGCAGACTGCATGACATCGTTCACAGCCAGCTCTGCTTGAGACAGCCACTCGGACGAGCGTAGTTCCCACTGGGTGGTCTTGAGCCGCAGGTCAGTGACTGCTCGTCTCGCCTGTTGTATCACCACCCGACGGAAATCTCTGTATTTGTCCACCATGTCCGATAGATGAGTCACCGGTGATTTTCCGCTCATCTGGTGATTAACGTTAAGTTATTAGATTGGCACAAAAGAGACACAAAACTTTACACTATTAGAATATTTCGCCGATACTGATAGCATTTTAAACTAAGGAAGAGAGAGTTTTATTCATTTCCAATTCTTGCACTTTCATCTAAACCAAACCCAAACCATGGTCACCTGAAGAGGGGGTTGGGGAGGGAAGGATAGTTGATTAAAATATGTATTTGAAATTCGCAGACTTTTGGTACAACTGGGCTCATAGAATCTAAAAAGGTATCAAAACTAATTCAACCAATAATAGTAGTTTACGCAACGATCGCGTAATAATAGTGTTAACGATACGAGTAGAAAATTTAAGGTACGAGCTTTGGCGAGTGCCTTAAAAACTTCTACGAGTGTCGTTTACACTACTTTCGCGGGTTTCCACTACTTTACTTACGACCGGTTTTTAATTACTAATAACCTCTCATTGCCACTGACATTGATGCAACGACTCATTGTACCAATGACAAATTGCACCAATCGTTAACAATTAAATTGGTAAACAGCTGATTAGTTGAAGTGTTGAAGTTCGAAGCATTATAATATTTTACTTCCTCTCTCTCAATCCTTAAACCTCATTGGTCTGTTACCCGTGTTGTTAAGTAAAATAAAACTATGCTGTTAAGTAAACAATGCTGTTATGTGAAACTTTACAGTTCTAAGAACTAAACTGAAACGGCTACTTTAAAAATGGTCGTAGGTAAAATATTTACCTAAACAAAAATTCATCCATATTTGTTACGATGTTTCAACTCTACCAATAACAAAGTAGTTGGTTCAGCTACCAAAGTAAACATTATTTACACTCAATATACTTAGAGTCAAACTGAGAATAAACACTCACGCTTAGATCACAAAGAAGAGTTTTCCATTGGTGAAGAACTGGTTCAACAACTTCCCAAACTTTGGCTGCTAGTTTTATGACGGGAGCGGAAACGTAATTGAATGCCTCTGTAGCTCCGTTAACGATGCAGGACATGTATTTCTGGGCTTTCATACTGCAAATACAATAAATATGAGTTTAGTGAGAGATGTTCTTGGAAATATTTTCATGCACAAAGGAACATTTTAAGCACTTAAAATAAATTCAGAATTCGGAGTCTCATAAGTAATTGTCTACTGCAATAGGTTTTGTACAATATATTTGTGAAGATTCATTTAAGTTAAAAATATTCTATTGTTATGGAATTTAGAAAATAAACAAATAAGCATGATTTCTCAAAGTATATGGGTATATAGACACATTTATAAAAAGGCAAAACATATGCATAACACACCAACATACCAAACCTATATTTAACATGATTTGAACTTCAAGCATCGTTTCCAAATGACTATGCCTGATTGCACTATGAATGTCATTTATGAAATGCAGAAAATCCCTAAGGAATTTAAGATGCAAAAATAGAAAAAGTTTTAACAGAAATTTTTAATTAACCATGATAATTAGTAACTTAAAAAGTTATTTTTACCAGTCATAATATTTGAGATAAGTATTTAAGACAATCTTAATAAAACTTACCTCAACTGTTTCAAATGATGAACTGCAGTTTTTACGAAGAGGTGGTCCATCTCGTAGCATTTTCGCAAAGTGTTTCCAAAGCTTGCAAATCCTTTTACAACAACAATCATTTCTACACTTGTCTGTTCAACCAGCATCTTGTGATGGCTTGAAACACCGTTTAACAGGAGTGACAATTTTCTGAGAAATCTTCATTTACAAAATCAAATCCCCTTCAGAAATCGCTTTTGATACGAGAGTGACTTCGGTGTATTCGTCCAAAACACCGTTGTAAAGTTCTTGTCCTACTTCAGTCATTGGAGGGAATTCGAATTTCCCCCAGAGCATTTTTGACGAGTTCAATCTCAAATAAGTTGCCAAAGCGTCAGTGTTCGGTCTTCCATACACCGTGTGAGAAGCTGGCTGTCAGTTCATTGCTGTTTGGCATTCCAAGATAAGCTCGATACTTACGACTGAGGCTGTAACTAATCTCTGCTTCTACTCCAGGGTTCTCCAGGTTTTGGACAACTTCTACTCTGAAAGGATCGTTCTGGTTCACTCTAGCCTCCAGAGTCATTCCTTGCAAAGAGTTTTCTTTCTTCCACACAGAACCTCTGACCCCCAAAGTGTTTCCATTGCTTGAGAAACCCAAGAAAACTTGCGGCTCTTTCCTATTCTTTTTTCCAAATATCTCGACGTACTTGATTTTCTCATAATCTTTTCCGCTGTAAGCAACAGAAATGCCACCCTCGAAGAAGTCAAGAGTTGAAGTGGCATTGGCCAAACTGTAAATAAGAGTTTTGGATGCAGGGTGTAGAGCAGTGAATTTAATCCCAGTCCGGTCTTTATCTCCATCTTGAACAGTCCAGTGGCTCAGTTCTAGAGTTATTTCTTCTTCTTTAAGAGGTGAATATTGAAGGTTTACACCATACAGGGTTTTCTTGACGTATGTCGATAACATGATATCGTTCTTCAAAGCAAAGTGTTGTAATGTAAAGTAAGTTTTCGTCTCATCTTCATTTACTTCCCTTACATAAAATAAGCCGATGTCTTTAGAATTACTATCGTTTGGTGTCCACTTCAACTGGAAGCCTGATTTCCACATTGCAGGTGAATGATCACAAGCAAGCTTTCCTTCCAGTGAAATGCTTGGTAAGTTTAATTGAAGCAAAGTAAACAGCTCATTTATCTTATTTGCAAAGACAACTTTTGCACCAAGTTTTGGAACTAAAGTGGATGGAAGAATTAATTCTGTTGATGTTTCATACTTTTCAGATGTTTTTTTAGCAACCGACAACCCTAGTTGAGAGAGGTCTTTTCTATTCAGGTCCCAACAAATATACCCACTCACTCCCAGTTCTTCGTCATTCACTTCATACAAGTAAGTGAACAGTAAATTCCTCCACTTGCTCAAGATTTTGATATTATTATTGTTTTTCATGTCTTTAGAAATGGTTGCATTGACGACTTCATTCGAGTTGAGGGAAAACACTAGTTCAGACCCAACTAACTCTTTAGTTCCTGATATATGCAGTTCCCCTTTTTGGAAGTTAACAAGTGGTGCCTCTAAAACACAGGATACTTGAAGTCTGTCAGGCTGAAGATAAGATTTGATCTTGGCCGAGTATGTGGCATTTTTGAAAGACACTTTGGTTTCAAGAGCTGAAAGGTCTCCTTGCCAGAAGAAAGGAGCTGATCCAAACATTTCAAACTCCCACCCGACTGCTCCGATATCGTCACATTCAAGAGAGTGTTTTATTTTTGTATAGTTTACATTTCTTTGAATTTTTTGAAGGGATGTCATTTTAGCAGTTTTTACTTGATTATCATAAGGAAATCTTACTTGAGCTAATACAGCATAATGTAACAAGCTTTCATATGTAAAGGCAAAGTCAACACCGAGATCTGTTCCGATTTGAGGAGCACTTCCAAGCAACTTAACTATTTTTCCAGATTTCAAGTTTTGAAGCTCCAGATCGATTCCGTACTTTTCATAGCCTTTAAAAATGGATTCAAGAACAAGTTTACTCTTGAAATGGTTGTTCTGAAGTAAAAGCGCGTGAGATAGCTGCACCAAACGGTGTTCATCGAGGTCCACAAAGTAGATGTAGTCGGTTAGTGGATATTTGGGTTTCATCCAAGCACCAACTTGCAATTTCTTGTCCAAATAGTGAATATTCCATTCGTAGGACGCTGCGTAAAATGGAGTATCGCCGTAAACGTAATCCAATGAATAGATAAACTCTTGCCACTTCAAAAAAGCAGAACTTGCTACTTTATTTTCACTGATACATAGAGAAGAAGTGAACTCGTAAGACTTGTGATAAGGCAGTTGAACGATGAAATTGGCTTTCATGTCTCGTGAAAACTGAAGTGGTATATCAACTGTTATTTCAACACCTTTGAAGTTGTTTAACTTATTTTTGATAATCAATCCAGAGGAGAAAATATCTTCTCTGTTTATCAAGTGAAGGGAAACATGAGCCATAAGTGTTTCAGCAGACGATAAAGCACCTGACAGTCGTACTTCACAGTCACTGGCTTCAGCAAACTTGAAAACACCGTTGATCTTAGCTTTGTCCATCTCAGAGTAAAGAGGGGCTTCAGCAGTCATCTCCAGAGATCTATTTTCTTTACTCAAGACAAGATAGCTCTTCAACAAAGGCCTTTCATGTGTTACTTCAAAAATTCCAGTAATAACTTCTTCATTCTTTAGACCGAGCATTATTTCAAAGCCTTTGCTAAGATAGAATGAGCTATTAACAGACAAAACAAAAAGAACTGGTTCAGAAGTGTGCTTCAAATTTAGTTTGTTAATTTGGTTGAAATAATTATATTCTATGTTTAATTGGACAACACCATTGCTATTTCCAAACTCTACTATGGCATTCAAAATATTTGTTGTTCCATTTTCAATTGACATATTGAAGAGTTGGTTTTTGTTCATGTCAAGAATGAAATCATATGAATGGAAATGAACATTACCTGTGACAAACGATTTAAACAAAGTTTCGTTTAGTGAGAAGATGACATTGCCACTTAAAATTGGAGATTCTAAAGTTAATTCATTGACTCCACTTTTGTTTTTGAAATCAAATCTGTAGTCGTTGCCAAAAATCAAAAGATTAAGAAGTAAGGATTCATCGTCTTTAAATGCCTTGAAGATTGCCATGTCACTCAAATTGAGGTCAAACTTGTCATTTTTATTACCAACGTTGATTATTACAAAATTCTCATCCAATGCAGGTGAATTTATTGTTCCTTTAATAGTCATCTCTTCGTCTTTTTCCTCAACCTGGCCGGATACTTGATGTATTTGCTGCCAAATATCAATGTAAACGAGTTCAATAGACCGGGGATTCTTGTCCAAATATACATTTACGTAAGCTTGTTGTTTAAGACTGTTGTATTCCACTATCACAGCTGATTCTATGTACTGAGGCTTTCTACTTACTTTTATTTCAACAGAACAGGGACTATCAAAAACTGTGTGTGACACTGTCATCAAAAATACAGGGGTGAACTGTACACTCGCAAGTACTGTGATATTCTTGTTGAGATTGGAATTGACCAGATTGACGCTAATAGATGTTTGAGATTTTGTACTTTCTATGGAACCGAAAAATCTATTATTATTTAAATAGAACTCGGCACTGTTTTTCTGAATCTCCCCTCCGAATAACAAAGATGAAAATTGCTGATCATCATCTTGATTTGCTGGTCTAACAGATCTCTTCCACTTAACTGAAGCATCTAATTTGTTCCGTTTGAAGAGTACCTCAATCACTGATGCATATTGGACAGACTTTGACACCACCGAAATATCAGCGACAATAGAAGGTTTAGTATCGATGGAAAATAAACTGAGATCTGGTATTTTTAAATTACCTCTTCCTTTCCATAGGTAGTTTTCATGCAAGAATCCATTTGTGAAATCCAAGCTGTACTCCATGTATGAGTGTTTGTCAATTTGGCGTTTGAAGACAACTTCAGGATTAAAAGAACCTAAATAGGTTTCATTTACATTAAATTTCAAAGACTTAGTCAAAACACCATCTAATTCTTCACTACTATATCTGGCTTTAAGCTCTAATAATTCAGAATCAATGTCAAAATTAATTTTTGAAAGTGTATTATCTGACTGTTTGATGTCCAATCTAAACTCCAGTATATTTCTATTCTGCCATTGGGAGTACAGATGTACAAAGACATCATTTTCTGATCCAACAATTCCATCAGATACCACATTAGTGTCAAATTTTAATATAGTTTCTTTTCCATAAACTACAAGAGCTGTTCGCAGTAAATTATTGCTATCTCTTAGAGAATCCGAGGTGACCAACACAGTTTCAACCAATGGACATCTCAACAGAGCTATCACTTTGTATTCTTTTGGATTTAAATATATTTTCAAAAATGATTTTCCTTTCATTCCATTCAGGTAAGGGTGATCAATTCCCTCGATTTCAAGGTCTGTTTGGCTAGCCAACGTTTTAAAGTCATTCAGTAGAAGTGTGTCAAGTTTCAGATGAATTCCATCGAGCTTCACATTCATGCTGTACTTGTCACCAAAGGTTACAGCAATAAGTGCATCTTCAATGTTTATATCGTTTGTTTTCAACCTAAGCTTAAACATCAATTCAATGTAGCTCAGTTCGTATCTTGCTTCTTTCTCAGTGGAGAAATTAAACTCTTCAAGTGAAATCACTTGTTCGGACAGAACAGGTTTGACGTAATATTCCACTTCAATATCACCTGAGTCAAAGGGATAATATGGTGTTTTGTATTGAAGTGACATAAATTGAATAGATTTTAATGACCGTAAACCAGATTTTGTTTGAATACAAAGTTTAGCAAAGTATTGATCAAATGGAGTGTCAAATGTTATTGAAGAATTAATTTTGCCTTCTTCTGTTGTTAAATGTTCAAAATTCAATTCATATTGGTGTCCATCTAGTGACAATATTACACCCCCTTGTTTATTTTCGTTTGAATTTTCTATTGAGCCTTTACCCTCATACAGTTGACCATTTTTGTTTACTTTTAAAGAAATCTCTTTACCCTTTTCAAATTCAAGGTAAAATGCCAGGTTTTCATTAGATACAACATTGAATATAACAGTGTTGTTTCTGAAATGTTTATATTCACAGTTCCATTCGGTGTCTGTCCTTGATCCTTCGAGCTTGAAGTTGGCTACTAAGTACTCGTCTTGAACAAAAAATTTATTTGCAGTTTTATCTTTGAGTGAGATCTCTAATTTTCTTAGTCCATTATAAGTGGTTCTCACAGTGAACACCATCTTATTCAGTAAATTTGGTAGAAAACTGACTTTGATGTTATTTTTGTCTAGATTAATATCTACGTTGCCATTCCGGTCGTTATTTAGGACTCCAGAAATGTTCCATTGCGTATAATATATGTTATATCCTTGAATATAAAGGCTTTTGTTCGTGTAATTCGAACCATAAACTACATTCAGAGCCATTGCATCCTTTGTGAATAGATTGAGTGAAGCGCTCAGTGAGTTCATACAGTTTGTTTCGTATTTAAGAATGAATGGTGTCGACGGGCTAGCTGATGAATTGAAATACATTGATAGACCCGAACACATCGGTTCAATTGTGCTGATATTTGCCATACCACCGAATCTATAAGTTTGCTGTCCTTTTGAAAAAATACCATTTAGCTGTGATGTGACCCAGTTAAATTTTATGTGGAGGCTTAAAGGATTATCAGTATTTGTTTGATACAACTTGTAGTGCAACGTATCACATGTGACTTTTGAAGCGGTGAGCTTGGCACCTTCGCAGAGACCTTCCTCTTTGCCATGGTAAGCTCCAGTTTGGTGTACGACCTCATAGCTAGCAGACGTTCCATAACTTTCTCTTTTATTTAAAAGGTTCATCACAAAAGCCTTGGGACTATTAAAATTAACTTCGCTGCGAACTACGTCACCTAAATTATAATTAATTTTGAACATTTCAAATTCTTCAATTTTGCTTGCATACGCAAACTTGGTAATGCCAAGTTGTTTGTGGTAAATGGTGGAAGGGTGAGTGAAGACTATTTGAATTTGGTTTCCACTGACAACTCCTGAAAACTCAAAAAAGTCTTTACTCACAAAAACGACCCGCCAAATATGTCGGCCACCAGGACTGAGAAGTGCATCGACTCCATTCAAACCCCACAATAAGTCTTTGGTGAAAGATACAGTAAACAGCTCGTTGTTTTCCCAAATCATGGAAGTTTCAAACTCCAATATGTTTTTCAATAGTTTGTAAGAAAATATGAAACGGTCAGCTTGCAGATTTCCTTCTTCGTAGATTTCAGACCGACCCACATGCACCATACATTGATGACCTTTCACTAAAATAGCCAAGTCGAGTTTTCTCCTCTCTTGTGAACCTGACAAGTACTTAAATACAATCTTCTTTTCCTCTTCTGTTAAAATTAGTTTAGTGCTTATTTCTTTCACAAACGGTAGGAATAGAGAGTCAGGTAATATGATGTCTAAAGAAAATCTGTTCGGTTGTGATATGTTTGAAGCTAAATGGAACAAAGTTGAGTCATCAATAGTGAAATCTATGAAATGTGAGAAGCTAGTTCCACTAGTTATGTAATGAGCCGACATTACAGCTTTCTCAAACCCGTAGCCTGCATTCGTGTGAAGCTGGTAGAAGACTATAGCAGCTGAATCGTTCCAAGTTAGATTGGCATTACTTTTGTAATATTCTTCATTTAATACTACATGGGCAGACACACTGAAATCTGGTAGAGCAAAGTTATAATCCACGTTGAGGTGGTATGAATTATTAATGTACTTGTTAGAGACGAGAGTTGATTGGAATTTAGTTTCATAGAGGGTCAAGCTCTTCAAGGAAAGATCGAAATATTTTACACCATTCACTTTGATCAAAGCATCGATCAATGACTTATCTTCGAAATCATAACTTCCCAAAATATTCAAGTCCTTCAAACCATTCAAAACATTTTCATTTTTCCAAGTTAACACCACTTGGCTTTTCAGGTTTGTACAGGAAACATTCCCGACAATATTAAACAGCTTATCATCATGACTGAACATCAGGGAAACAGCTTTTACTGGGCTTCCAATATCATAACTGATATCAATTATTGTATTTTGAGGTCCAAAGTTGGATTCGATGAGTAGTTTGGGACTAGACAATTTTTTGACAATGGTAGATTTTAGGGAATAAGCAGTATCAATGCCAAACATATAGTTGATTAAAAAGGTTTGGTTGTGTTCTTCCTTAAGTGACGAAATCTCAAAATAAATTTGCTTGTAGAAGTAGGATGAAAATGAGAATTTTATTCCAGCCCTTGTTACAAGATCGTATGAACCATCCAAAGATATCATAAGAACAGCCAGTTTGTTTTTGAACGCGGTAATGTAGAATGAGGCTGACTTGGGCTCATCAGCTGTTCCGTTTTGGGCTCCGATCGAGAATGCAAACTCGTCCTTCCCATCAGTAACTGTACCTTTCAAAATAACTCTTTGACCTTCGACAGTTGTAGACATTTCCGCTGTGATAGTTTTTCCATTTCTTTCCATGACTAGTCCAATTTTCTTATTTTTCCTGTTCAAAGTACTAATTAACGTTAAATCTTCAAGCCCTTTTATTGGAGTTGCTAAGTCCAGTCTGGCAGAATCAGGCAAAAGAGTGAGTTTCCCTTCAGTGTGTTGTTTATTTCCATTGATATTGTAGTTCAAACCAAGCGAGAAAGAAGAAGAAAATTCATAATTTAATTCTAAATTGATAAAGAACTTGTGCATTGTTAATGAGAGAATGCCGTTTCCTTGCGAAGGGTTGAAATTCCCTACAGCGTTCAGATTAAATATCTCTTGATTTTCCTTGCGAACATTGATTTCATAGTTTTTCTTATTATAATCAATATTGCTTTGTCTGACTAAGATATTCAATTCACTCCAATGAGGAATATTACTCGTCACTTTTAAATTGACCGAATCACTTGGTACAACATGTAGAACACCATTTACCTTAACACTGTTTAATTCTGTAGAGATGGAGAGATTTTTCACATCAATAACCTCGGCCTTGAAATAAATTTTACCCACAAATTTACTTTCGGTTTTAAATGAAATTCCAACATTATATATTGCCAAATCAAGACAAAAGTTTGGGATGGATTCGGTTTCAATTGTTTTCAAAGATAAGGTTGAACCGGAGTCATTTTGTCCACCTGAAATCTTGAGTATATCCGACAAATCAATTTCGAAACTCCTTTCTGAAAAAGAAGATTTTGCATAGTTAATGCTGCTTACTGATTTCCCATCAGTTATTTGTCCTTTCAACTGAACCAATTCTGAGTTAACACTTTTATATTCCAAGTCCCCTTGAAATTTAGTTTCTAAACCTCTGAAATTTACCAATACGTTCAGGTCATGCTTGGTTTTTTCTTCATCGCTTTCACTGATTGATACGTTGTATGAGATATTTGAGTTGTCACCGTTAACAGTAAGTGAGCTAGTAAAGTTATATGAACTGTTACCTGGCTTCACAACAGTAGTTCCTTCGATATCACCGAAAGTTTCTACAGACGACATAAGACTGTATATTATACACAATCCTTTCTCCACGTTCAGAATTGTGACGGTGCCTTTAATGTACATTGCACTATTATTAATAATCTGTACGGAATAAGAATCATCTTGATCATCACCACGTGTATGTTTTAACAAAAATCCAACTCTACTATCAGGAGTGTTAACCTTTATGTCTAAATAGCCGATTCCTGAGCTGTCGAACGTATTTTCTCCCTTGAATGTAGTTTTAACGTTATTTATGTTGAAATCCCCGGTTATCTTCTGAGCTTTTCCATTTTTGATAAATCTCATTTCCACATCAGAATCCGGGAGTGTTTCCAGCGGAGTTTGCGCTTTGTAAGTAAACAAATATGAATCTTGATTTTCAACAGTGTTAGGCTCTTTTAAGAGATTAATATTAAAGTCTATTAAGTTTGCATCATTACTCTGGAAATTGAATGAAACAAACAAACTTTCTCTACCTCTGTTGTATTCAAACAAAGTCGAATGCTTTTGGGGCACTTTGTCGATTGAGTAGTCAATCGAGGCACTGACTTTAACCAGATCACTTTGGAAAGATCCAGTTCCAGATAACACAAAGGAAATTTCATCCTTCTTACCATTCAGTACAAACATTGAATACTGTCGAGACAACTTTGAGTCAAAACCAAACGAGAGTGATTTCCAGCCTATAATAGGTGTTTCTGCATTCAAATCAATCTTTAGGGAATCTTTAGTGAATGAGTGGATTCCTTCAAGAGTTATATTTTCATTGTAATATGAGGCTTCAAAATGATGTCTCAAAATGATGCCTTCATTTTTATTAATATTACCTAAATTGTAACCACAAGTAACTTTTATTATGTTCTCATTGGAACTATCAAGGCTAACTGAGAACTGAGGGTTTATCCAGTTTTTGACTAGCTGAAGATCACCGTTGAGTTGTTTTCCATCTGCATTCAAAACAAAACTTCCTCTCGATTCAATTTGATTGTTCTCAAAACTAACCTTACCAGAAAGGTCTTTGCAGTAGGGTGAATACAGATTGAATGATGCTGAGTGTTTTTTATCCGAGACCGTAATGTCAAATACTCCTTTTATTACCTGTCCTTGTTTATACTTGAGCTCAAACTCGTGCTTGGTTGTTGCTCCAGTATCGACCACCAGATCATACTTAGTTACTACAGGATTGTACCATGGAGTAGTCGTGGAGAACAAGGCGTTTTGAACTTTCATTGACTTAGAGTCGAGATTATAGACAAAATCTACATAAGCAACTTCTTTGTTCAAAGATATAGTGGTTTTGTGTACGAAACTTGTCCTGTCTCCATTCAACGTTTGCAAATTCTTCACTATCAATTTGCCCGTGGGAGAAGTAACAGCCAAGAAATTTTCCCAGTTTGTGTAGCTGGGGAAAAATAACCGATGTTTGATCGAGTAGCCGCCATGTAAGTATAAGTCCATTTTGTAATTGGAGTTGGAGTGCTTTTTGAAAGAAAGTTCAGCTTTTTTGTCATTGTTTCTTTTTACAAATCCAGCGAGAGAATGTAAACCTTCGTGAATTAATCCCACTTGCATTCTTTCACTATTCCAAAGTAGATTCAGTTCATGATTCTTCTCCACACCGGTTGTCTTCACTTGGGTGTTTAGAGAGTAGTTGAAGCTCGACAAGTGTCCAGGTAAAATTATTAATGTTTTCAAATGTTTTGTGTTTGAGGATGAAGAATCTCTGAGGTCAACTAAAGACAAAAGGCCACTGCTATGTAGCACTTTGTCCCCTTTGCTTAGAGTGACCGCAAAAGCCTCTTTCAGAGAGGTTTTTTGATCATCTTTGTAAATTTCATGTTCCACTCTAGCGTGCACGTCTGGTAACTCTGAAGATGAAGAAATAGATACGTTTCCTTCTAAGGTTGATTGAGTCTTGAGCAAATTTGTGGAGAATGTGAAAAACTCTTTTCCGACCTCTCCAACCAGTCTTGTTTGCAACCCATTATCTTCTACGTAAAAATCATGCTGGATGTTAGACTTCTCGAAACCTGCAAAGGGTGTCTCAAGACTTGCAGCGATATGGTACGGCCAACTGTATGTGCTTCTGAATGACACTTTCTTGTTGGGTGAGAAAGACGATTGAACAATGATTGAATTGTCACCAACTGAGATTTGCCCTGACATGACGGTCTCTTCTTTTTCTTTGTCGCTGATTCCAACAAGCACGTTCAGATCTCCAGGAGTGTACGTAGAGTTTGATGTCAAAACCCAATTGTTGTAAGTCACATTCAAGCTATGATTCCTTTCACTATGTGTCATTACATCGTCTGAAAATTCCTGCTGATCTTGAACCGAACCCACTACAGACACTTCCCTCAGAGCTTCCAACGACGAGTCCACTGAACACGACACTGACGTCAACGATTGTTGTAAAAGGTGAATTTTTGTGTAAGCATTCGACAGTGAAGTTTGTTTGGATCTTGCTTCATGGGTGAAGTCAAAATCAACAAACTGTTGTTGCCACTTTGTTTCTACCTGTAAACAATATTTTTGTTATAAATTCTTCAACTGAAAATCATACAAGAACTGTTAAGTCAAAAGATGGCAACTGCTAGGGGAGTAAAAAATATTTATGCTAAAATAGTGTAAAAAATTATTATTGTCTGACTACCCAAATTACTAGGCTGTGATATGAAGCCGAATAAAAATATATTGAAACTTGAAATGTCAACTCACGGTCTCACCAACTCTAAACTTACCTTGACAACTTTACAAGACTTAAATCTAACCATGAATCAATAACTACTTCTTAGGGTTAACTTTTGAATGGTCTTATTGAAACTCTTACAATTTCAACCAAAGTATGTCAAACATAATGTAACCAAATCAGATAAATCACCTTGAATTCTCTGACGAAAGAATATTCCGGATGACTCATTTCAGGATTTTCTACGCTGTTGACATTCAGTTTGAAACTCTGTTGTTCGAAGCCCACAAACGGAGTTGTAAGGTGAATATTAGCCTGTACGAGTGGCATGGCTACGTATCCTAGAGTCTGATGATAAACAGACGACATCTTGAAGTTCCAGAAGGAAGACAACAGGATCGCGTTGGTAGCAGATCCTTCGCTCTCTCCCCACATCGCTGTTATGTTCATCGAGGAAAACCTGCAAAAAAGTGGTACAAATTTAACATTTGCCTATTTTTTGATGACATATTTTAAGTACTGGGTAAAATAGGTTGCATCAATGTTATTGCTTAAATAGCCCAGGTAAAAATGAACTAGGGTTGAAAAGATACTTTTTGTTTTACTCTATAAGTTAAAGTTAGTTCGCAAAATGGATTTGCTATAATACAGGAACAGCTGTACTGAGGCATTGATTGATTTGAGTTTGCCTTTGTAATGCCGTGTGTTTACACAAAGCCAGTGGTGGGCAGGTTACTTGCCTCAGGTATAAAGTAATTGAGGCAGGTAACCTGCCTGTCTACTGGCCTCGTTTGAACATGGCTTTGAAATTGTGCCAGTGTATAGTAGACTGGCCATAACTATTGATAGGTAAGTCATACGCATAGACTATTGATTACAATGAGAAATTGTTTAACTGTTGCTTTCTTTAAAGGGACATTTACTTGTCTCTAGTGTATTTCAAATAACTTGAGGCAGGTAGGTGCCTCAGACTTCGTGTGAACGCTGCTTTACTATGATATTTTTAGGTCAAATCACAAATATTGCAATAACTTTTGAACCGTAAATTTTACAGCATCAGGGGTTATACCGCTTTGTTTAGGGGTTCAAAGAACCTCAAAATACTAAATTTTAATAAAAAGCATTCAAGATATTTTTGTAAAAATTCAATTTTTCCGTCATTTTATGGGTTTTACAGGAAAATCGCCATTACAAATCAAAATTTCCAAAAAATGAAAAAAGATTTACCTGGAGATACCATGGATTAACACACAAATCATAGTACACACATGTAATCACAGGTGTAGTCTGTAGCTTTACAAAACAATACTTTCTCCATGTAGCCTACCATGTACATGAGGAGAAACTAAAAGAAGAAAATGCAAATCGTACCCAGGTGCTAGTTTATCCACAGTGAGGGAAGCGTAGTGGCCCGGCATGGAAACGACCGCTACTTCAGATCTAGGAGAAGTCTTGTACTGTACCACTACAGACTGGGTCCTGTCCTCGAGGTAATCCCAGAATAACTGAAGATCAAATCCTTTCCAGAGCTGCAACTATGATTGAACATGGATTAGGAGAGCTTGTGAACTAATTAATCACATAAATTACACTATACACTATGGCTTTCATGGCCAGCTGCCATTGGGGCACAGTTTTCTGGCGTTAATTGTCTGGGTAGCCGAGTGGTTATAGTGCTTGCCATCAAATCTGAAGGTCGGTGGTTGGAATCCAAAACAATCGTTACCAGACCCAGAAGACATTTGTCTTTATGCTATCAAAGGTCTACGTTCGAAGGTAAAAAGATCATTCCCTTACAACAAACTTTATTATGCCACCAGCGTTGAGAGACAACAAAAAATTGAGGAATTAAAAAAAAATAAAAATAAAAGTTGAGCTCTACAAAACATACTCACTTGGTGCTCACTTGATGTTGTTGGCAGTAAGCTTGGTAAGCTATTAAAACAGTGCCTCCAATGTATATGAAGACCAGCAAATTCTCATGGAGAGAGTGATTGAGAGAGTTCTCAATTCTCATGCACTATATTCGCTCCATGGATTGGGAAATATCCGTGGTGCTACCGACTGAGACACTGACTCACCAAATAATTATAAGCTCCACAAAAAATTAATGTAAAGTGGAGTTACCAAATAATATTTAAATATTAAACATTTTAACGCCCAGAAAATGATAATGAGAAAGAAAAACCTTCTACCTGAGTTGTGAAGTACAAAGTCTTTTCCAAATCCAATCGAACAGTGACATTCTTTCTCTCCTGATTATTGACCAGAAGGAAGTTTCCTTTGTAAGAGTTGTCGGGTAGATTTAACTTCACCTCTATATCATTTTTTCTATAACAATATGAAAACAAAATTAGAAATGTGAAATTGTAGTTCTAGAATGAAAACTGGACATTTTGTATATACTCAACTGCCAGTAAAATGGAAAAAAATACTATTTTGATTGAAAATACACCACAGTAGACACGCTCTTATTTGGAATCCTCGGGATCGAGGACAGTCCAGATAACGGGTTTTCCAGTTAAACAAAAGTCCTCGTTATGCCTAGTTAGAAAAGTTACAAAATGCATAGAAATATAACCTCTACTTTAACATTCCTGTGGGCTTAAGATCTTTTATTAGGGGTGTGCGAATGTTTGAAGCTCCAATAGTTGAACAAACACTTAGTATTTTAGCTTGGCTCAGTAATAAATATATTCAAACATTAATCTAGCCCCCAGTAACAACAAAATAAATCATATTTATTGTGTCGTAATATTTCATCCTTGAACCCACTCTCCCTAAAGTTCATGATAAGTATAATCATTACAAGTATGCGATAAGAATATGATGCAACAACTCTACTAGTCTACTCTATAAAAAAATAGAATCTATAAAATGTTATGGTACAGATTACGTTACGTAGGTAGATTCAGTGAATAGCTATTGATTAAATCCATGTCAGTCAGTGAATGAGGGGTTGTAATAATAACGTAAATATTTGATCACAAATATTCAATATTAAAAAATATAATAAAAATTCAATTAAATTCAAATTGAAACAAAACATCCCCTATTATAGAAGTATTGCACCGACTCACCCTTTTAATGAGTTTTTCACGTAACCGACTTCCACAGAGTATTTCTCCTTGTTGACGAACACAGTGACTCCACTTTCGCTGATTATTAGTCCGTCTTGAACCTTGGCTCTCCATAACCCAGTAAATTCTATCGGGTCCGTCCAATCAATCACTTCAACCTTCCCCTCAACCATTACTGTAGCACTAAGAGGGGTCTCTTCAAACAGGTATCTGAAAACAGTGAAATAATATATCTCTGGGTTGTTGAAGGAATAATCTCATAATTAAATGAAGCTATGTTTCAATCGCAAACCCTAGGCCTAGCCTATAGTAATGTGAAAAATAGTCCTGGGCTAGAGTATAGCGTCCTAGGAGAAAAAATTCTCATGCAACTATCTTACTTTCTAAAAGTTGTATACATCATTGATCAGTAAAACCTATTTTACTTCCCTACACAGTTACCTGCCAGTAGCAGAGATCCATCTCGGCATCTCCACCGCGCCCCACGTCATCTTGGCGTAACAGTTGACTCCCTGCGCCGGTTCTGTGATCAGTTCCGTCTCCAGCGCCGCCCGGTTCCAAGGGCTGGCAGCCTCTAGCTGCACGGTGCGCCGGGGCTGTTTGTCAGAGTAGTCAGCGCGCGCCAGGAACCTCTTGGTGCTACTGAGCTGCGCCAGTGCGTGGCCGTGGACACTGTCATCCGTCGTCTGCAAGGAATTCCAGATTTTAATTACACCATAAACCAGTCAGCTGTTGAACTTCCTCAAAATCTGATGGGCAATGGCAAATAACTGCAGTAGCAACAATAGCACAAGCATTAAAGCAGGCAGTGATGATCAGAAAGATATGTATTTAATAGAGACAAAAAAATACACCCATTTGGAAAGTCAAATAAAACCCAAAATAAGGTTATCCCACCTGCTAGTCTCATCATACTAGTATTTATTTATTTATTAGCAAAAGAGTCACAAAACATTTGCTTCATTCAAGGCTTTTCCAGAAGTTATGGTTTCTGAACAGTACCAATCTATTCCCTCTAAATAGAAATTTTCTTGTGTCAACAACAGACAACAACCAAAACACAATTGAGTTATTGGTAGCAACTCTTTCTTCTGTTCCTATCAAACTCATGGGGTTCTATGCAAATCACTTAGATACCAAACTTAAATTTTGCTCTTCCTAAGTCACAAAATATTATAAAAGACACTTACCTTATACTGCAGTTCAGCTCTGTAGTCCAGGTTTTTGCTGGGCGACTCTAGGCTGAGGATGACTTCAAACGTCTTGTTGGTCGTCTGCAGGTTGTTGTGATACAGCTGTTGACTCTTCCATTGAGTCTTGCCCACAGTCAAGTCCACATTGCTGTCCACGTACATCTTGGTTCTGTACAGGATCCAACCGACCTTGGTGTTGTATTGGGGCGCTTGGCTCATCTGGGAGAGGAAATCAACCTTTAGTATCATAAGTTTAGCTGTTTTCCTGGAAGATATTAGATGCTGTAAGTACCAGCTGTTGTTGCTTATTGTACGGGAAAGAAAAGATGTGTAGAGAATACAAGAGGCAGGAACAAAGATTCTGATGCCCCCTAGAGGAAAAAGCCTCAAACAGCCTTTTTCAGCTACAACCTAGTACATGCCCAGATGCCAGAAGTCGAGCAGCTGATAAGCAAAAACCAATCCCACCTGAAACTGAGTGACCTGAAAAAGAACTCTTGTGCAACGTGTTCACTTCACAATATATTAACTAATACTGAGAAAAGCTTCTGCTGTATGAAATGAAGAGCATTCTATTTTAACACATAAGTTAAAGGTTCTATTTTAACATGTAGGAGCTTCCTATATGTCAGATCTAAACATTTGTTTTGTACAGTCTTTTGCAAAGATAACATTTTATTGATTGAAACACCCATAAAAATTAAAATGGAAACATGACAGATACATAATATGGACATTAAATTTACTGGAATATTCAACTAAAAAAGGCCATAAATTTAATGTCCATATTATGTATCTGCCATGTTTCCATTTTAATTTTTATGGGTGTTCCAAATCAATAAAAAGCTATCTTTGCAAAAGACTGTAAGGCCATTGACAATGGTTTGAGTGATTTGCATGTATGAAAAGTAGGATAATTAGTGAAGAGATATAAATTTTAATAAAGGATGGTGGTTTGAAGCAAGAAACACTTAAATCACCTTTTTTGAAAGATGGTGGAATAAACTGATGCCGCAAAGCAGGACCCCATGTTTAGAAGGAAAACTACGAAATGTACAGAATATTGAAGAAGAGGTCAATCTTATACCTTGCAGAAGTCAGTGGAGTGGAAAGATTTTGTTTCTGTATTTCTGAGGGGTACGTAAGCTAACTAAATAATAACTGCAAGTAGTTAAACATGTGGTAGATATTTTCCAAAATGATAAACGTCAAACGATAATCTTTTTGTCTACAAAAACTTAAGTGAACAAACACCTGATTTTTTAAATAATTTGTGAAAATTAAAGTTCCACAGCTAAACTGTTACACCTACTTGTAGATTAACCATCAGCTGTTTCTTAGTGAAGCCGCCGCGCTTGTGGTTGGTCAGTTTCCCAGTGAAGTCTACGCTCTGGGAAGATCGTCCTGGCAGTACGTAGCGGACCTGTGTCTTACAGCTGGTCACTGCCGCGGTGTTGACGATGTTAGTGTTCACCTTCCCGTAAACTTTGCCCATCTTGGCTGCCAGGTAGCCAGAGTACCGTCCCTTGGCTCCATTAACATCTCCTGTAAATGGACATTCAACATAAGCCGTTTGTACCAGTTGTAGCAGAGTGCATCACTATCTTATTATGTGTTGTTAACATAACATAAATCGTCCAATGAATGTTTTGTATTGGCCTGATACTTCAAAGCTAAAAAGAAGATGTGTCAATGGAGCAGGAGGGGAGGGCAGTAAAAGATAGCTCAACCTATTTATTTAGTACAGATTTTTAATCGAGGGGGGAAATTGTAATCTAGCCTTTAGCCTTTGGAATAACTAAGATAACTTCTTTTTTTTTAGTTGATAATGATTATTTGTGATGTCAAAGAACATATGTTTAGGCCAGGTGTATATTTTAATTTTGCTAAGATTAGAAGAGTGAGAAGTTAACATGATCCACCCACCTTGAACTTCAATAGCTTGTTCAGTGAGTCCTTCAGCCGAGAATGCACCGCTGTACCGACTCCCTTCCTCGATCTCAAAGTGCCCAGTAACATTGACGTTGAGATTCCTTGGCACAACTTGCAGCAAAAACGATGGCACCAGCCTGGAAATCGTTTAGCTAGTTTAAAGACTTTCCTAATTAATAACAACTGTAGAAACAGCAAATGACAATACTTACTCTTACTCTTACTCCCAGGGCCATTTATATCGGAGGTGATATTTGGCCGCACCAACAAATCTTCGCCAAGTTAACCGGTCTTTCGCATCATCCTCCGTTGCCCCAATTCTCTCCAAATCTTCTTGCACTTGCTTCCACCACCTCTGCTTAGGTCTTCCCCGGGGTCGTCTTCCTGTAGTGTTTCCCTTTAAAACTCTTCCCAGTCTACAATCTTCACCTCTTCTTAATATATGACCAGCCCATCTGATTCTTCGGCACTTGATTTCTCCAATTACATCTGTGCTATTATACAGTTGCCTTAATTCCCTATTGTGTCTTATTCTCCATTCTCCTAGCTCGAATATTGGTCCAAAAATCTTCCTTAAAATTTTATTTTCGAATACTATTAGTTTCTTTTCATCTCTTTTATTTAATTTCCAGGTTTCTGATCCATATAGGAGAACTGGGCAAATTATTGTTTTGTACAGCCTGATTTTTGTTTTCCGGGACAAAGATTTTGATGAAAGTAATTTATTGCAAGCATGAAAACATTTATTTGCTGAATTTATTCGGCTTTGGATTTCTAGTTCATCAGTATTTTGGTTGGATATAATTACTCCTAGGTATTTAAAACTGTTGACTTTTTCAAATGTATGGCCATCAATTTCTATTGGTTCTTCAGTATTATCCAGGTATCTTGAAAAGTGCATGTACTTAGTTTTTGAATCGTTTGTTTTTAGGCCTACTTTTTC
The DNA here is from genome assembly GCF_028750875.1 of Macrosteles quadrilineatus. NCBI lineage: Eukaryota > Metazoa > Arthropoda > Insecta > Hemiptera > Cicadellidae > Macrosteles > Macrosteles quadrilineatus. The sequence continues at coordinate 71,068,898 of NW_026542599.1, forward strand.
TGTTTCTTTCATAAATACTTCGGTTAAGGCCTTCAGATCTTCTAGTTTTTCTGTGATTATAACCACATCATCTGCAAAGGCTAAGATGTTTATTTTGGTTCCTATTTTCACTCCTATGTTCTTCTCTGCTACCTTCTGTAGAGCTTCTTCAATGGCAAAATTAAATAGGATCGGTGATAGCCCATCTCCTTGTCTGACACCAGAGTTTACTTCAAAGGTGTTACAGTTGTGGCCATCAATTCTAACTGAACATTTAGATCCTGAAATACTCATTTTAATTAAGGCTATAATTTTATTCGGTATGCCGAATTTTCTTAGCTGTGTCCACAATTTGTCCCTTCTTATGCTGTCGTAAGCCTTCTGAAAGTCGATAAATAAGGCATAAAATTCTTTATTGAACTCCCAATAATTGGCTACTATTTCTTTTAAAATAAATATTTGGTCAGTTGTCGATCTACTCTTCATAAACCCCGCTTGATGCTCACCTATCAACTCGTGTGAGTATTGTTCTAGACGGTTTAAAATAATTTTTGAGATAACTTTATATGGGATACTAAGCAGTGAGATTCCCCTATAGTTATCACACACTTCTTTCTCACCCTTTTTATGAATAGGGATAATGACTGCTTCCTGCCACTCCATTGGCATTTCTTCTTGTTCCCATATTTTTGTAATTAAATTCCACAGCTTTTCCACTATTATGTTTCCTCCTCTCTTTATTATATCTGCTGTTATTTCATCTCTTCCAGGAGCTTTGTCATTTTTCAGGGACTTAATTGCATATTGTACTTCTTCTTTTGTTGGTGTCTCGATAAAGGGTTCAACATAAAAGTAAATGTCCTCATTGTTTTGATTTTCTTCTTCTGTTGGGGTGATTTCATCAACATTCAGCAGTTCCTCAAAATATTCGCGCCACCTTTCAAGGACCTTGACACTTTCAGTTAGTAGTTGTCCCTCCTTATTCTTTATTCCATATGTACAAGGGGTGAATCCTTTTTTAAAAAATCTTACTTTCCTGTAAAAATCTTTTGCATTGTTTGCTGTGTTTTCTTCTTCAGCCCTATCTAGTAAACTCTTAATATATTGTCGCTTTTTCCTCCTCAGGAATTTATTTGTCTCCTTATTTGACTGGTTGTACATCAACCTGTCTTCTTCATTGTTGCTATTCATCCATACATTTTTCCTCCTAATCCTTTCTTCCAACATTTGTTCACATTCACAATCAACCAAGGTTTTTTGCTTTTTTTCTTTTTCTTTCCACATACTTCTTCTGCCGAATCTAGGACTGCTTCTTTAAAATTATTCCAGGTACTGTTGACATCTTCATCTTTATCTAAGTCTTCTAGAATCTTAAACCTATTCTCTAGTTTTATTCTAAACTCATCAGCTATCGGTTTAACATTAAGCTTTTCGGTGTCTATTCGTCTTTCTTGTATTTCTTCCTTCCTCCTTTCAACAGCTATTCTTTGGTTTACCTTGACTAGGATTAGACTGTGATCAGTCCCACATTCTGCTCCTCTAATACTCTTTACATCTGTAATGCAACTTTTATGTCGTTGATCTACAAGTACATGATCAATCTGGTTTTTGGTCACGCCATTTGGTGATGTCCAAGTGTACTTGTGTATGTCTCTTCTGGGGAACATTGTACTGGAAATTTGTAATCATTTGCAAGTGCAAGACTTGCCAGACGGGATCCATTATCATTTGATTCTTGGTGTAGGCTCTCATTCCCAATTAAAATAATTTATTGAACTCTTATTAAATTATTTATGATGACAATAGTTGATAAAATAATTTCATTGTGATTATGAAGGAAATCAAAGAAAATAATTATATCTGAAAAATAATTTATTTTTGTAAAAAATACAACCGACTTCAAACGCTCTAAAAAGAATTAAATAATTTCAATAAAGTAAACTTTTGTATTAGGCAAGCTCACGTATTTTAAGTCGGCGCACCTCTATGATGATTTTTGATACAAAATTGAAAGAGAGGCTGTCCATATTGCAGGTGACTATCTATAACTAAAAGTGTTAATCTGTATGTCGGCATTATAGTGGTATTAACGAATATCTTTAAAAAGATTATAACGCATTTAAATGTTTCTAACTTGGATAAGTAACGTTTTAATACTATACTAGCTTCTTTTCCCTATCATAATATCAAACTAAATTATTTTCCTATTCATATATAATTATTCTGAAGTAAACATAAAATATAAGAAAATATTTCCTTTAATATATAAACAAAACAGTTCAGTATGTTTTTTATATATTAATGTTACCCAGCTACAATTTATTGATTTTTAAAATACACGTACAATATTTAATTTCAATCATATTTGCAGTTTGAGCCGCGCCGCTTGAAATACGTGAGCTTGCCTAATACAAAAGTTTACTTTATTGAAATTATTTAATTCTTTTTAGAGCGTTTGAAGTCGGTTGTATTTTTTTACAAAAATAAATTATTTCATGATTTTTAGTGCCTGTATAATTTTTTATATATTAATTACTTGAGGTTTTTTGATAAGCAAAACTGTTTGAAACAATCAAAAGTTCCACAGTACAATCATTATTTTAAAACTGCTTGAGTCACCTGTTCAGGTTACATAATCAATGGGTATGAAAATAAACATTTTTAGATATTCCTTAAGAAAGAAAGAGTTGTCCATTACATTAGGCCTAGTGAAAAACTAATTGTCTTTTCTAGATACATTGAAATGTCAGACATCATCGTTTCCTGCAATCGGTGTACTTCTACATTATAAAAATAAATACAGTAACGTCTCAAGCCTTTTGGAACAATATGAAAGTTATTCCTCAGCTACCAGCACTAAAAAATCTCTCAAAAGTGGAAAATTGGTCGTTAACACGTATAGTGCCTTTGGAAAATATTATATGAAAGTTTGGTTCAGCTAAAAGTGGTGTAAGTCATGTAGGGGTTTTTTTTTGCTCAAGATATAGCCTAGTCGAAATTGCAAATCATCTTCCTCTAGGACTTTCCGAAGCAGGCATAATAGTATTGATATGCTATAGTAACTGGGTAGAGAATATTAATAAAACATTCCACATCTGCAAATGAAATATGTATATGAAAGATTGGTTCAGCTAAAAGTGGTGCAAGCCATGTAGGTGGTTTTGTTTGATCAAGATATAGCCTAGTCGAAATTGCAAATCATCTTCCTCTAGGACTTTCCGAAGCAGGCATAATAGTATTGATATGATATAGTAACTGGGTAGAGAATATCAATAAACATTCCACAACTGCAAATGCATGTTTAGTAATTAAAATATTTAACATTTTTAAGACAATTGACGATTATGCACTGTCACACTTCTTAGGTCGTGTAAGGAATAATTGCATTTAATTTATATTTAGACCTGTTTTACGAATGCTTTCGTTTTCACAATACACCTTTATTTGTCAACATCATACAGCTATTCACTGAAACATATATGTTTTTGTAAGTCAGAATATTCAATACTAAAAACAGAATTACTGTATACACAAATCAAGTCAAACGTTAAAATAAATTTTTTATAGTAACCAAAACAAAATGCACTTTTCTCAATGTAATTCATTTAGGCTCCATGACAAGAAATAGTTTATTGATCAATATGAGAAGAATTGTCTGCAGCTTCATTTAAATGGTTTCAACTAACAGCTGCAGAAATGTTATTATTATTTATTGCCTTCTCTGCACAAATGTAAACAATCTGCACAAATGTAAACAAAATAAATGTTGAATATTTAAGGTTTTCAGAATTTTTCACCAAAACAAATATTATACTTAAACATAATATATAAGGTACCAAATAGAAACTCTCCCGGTTATTTTGGTGGTGGAACCACACTGATCGGTAAGAGAATCACAGAGAAATTGGTGAACATACATAGAAAAAAAAAAACATCGCCACAAACAAATTGAGAACCTCCTCCTTTTGTTGGTAGTGGGGAAGTCGGTTAATAAGCATTACATACCTCATACATACGATATAGGCCTACCTTCATAACATGAGTGCTTATTGAATAAATCGAAGGATTAAAATTGTGAGTTTACATCTTGAGAAAATTGTTCTTGTATTTTTCAATCCCTAGGAAATGTACCTTTGAACAATTATTATGTTGGAGGCCTATATTGGCTAGAATAAGCATCAATGAGGTCTTAATTTTAATCTTCATGTTAATTTTTTGTACATAAAAAAAACATTGAACAATGGAAAAACCTTCCCCTGCCTCTCATTGATTTACATGTGTGTGTTAAATCAATTTTATCACCACCTAAATTCGGTCTAAAAAAAAATAATTTTATATTTAAACTCACATGATGTTATTTGCTTCGCTCTTCGATCGCAAGCCCACTTTCAAGGCTACGTAATCTTCTCCGTTCACTTTGGCCGCTAGTTCCGCCTCTCTGGAAGCGCCCTCGACAGAAAGTTTCCCAGAAAACTCCACACTCCCTGCCGGACTTTCCAGCTGCAGTTTGGCATTTCCGTTCTTTGAGTCAAAAAACAACTCAGCGGCTAATCTTCTGTTTATCTTGGACCCGGGTGTGTCCATCTCTATCTCAAAATCTCCCGTGTAATACCTGTAAAACATCACAGGGTTTATTTTTTGTCAAAGATGCTTCCCAAGAATAGCATATGGTTATAAGAAGAAAAGTAATTCACATACACAATCAAATGATGAATTATTTGACTTTGTGCATTTTAATGTATTTGCAGGCAACTATTCGGAGTACTATAAACTTTTCTTTTGAAAGTAGTGTTTCAAGAATTTATTTGTTCGGCTAGTTCCTTTCAAATTTAATTTATTCAGGCTAAATTTAATATATCTTGAGAATTTCAAATTTACCTTTATAATTCATTGACTATTTAAATTAAACTCTACGTTATGCTTCAGTTACTGAAAATCTTTCTTCCTATATACGAGTAAATTTGTACGTACTCAAAGTATGGTATATACTAAGGCGTGGACAACTATCTAAGATTAACTATTTTTTATTTCAATCTCTTTAGACATTAAATTACAGAAAGCAACATAGATTTATTGTTTATCCTCTGAAATTAAACAATCAATTTTTTGAATCTTTAATTATAAATCCAAACTTGAGATAGGCATTTAGGCCTAACCGAAATCAGCATAGCAGATCCTGATTAAAAGTAATAAGAGGCCAAAAATAAAAAGTTACCAACCTTAAAAAGTGTGCGTTGGCATCAGCTAATGCATTAAAGTTTTGCTTCAAATGGAATCGGTAGAACTCAAAATCATCAGACTTCTGCAGAGCTAAGGCGTACTGGAACTTTCCAGTCAAGGGGAAATACGGAGAATCTTCAATGGCTGAAGCATTTCTCAGCACATACTGGGTACAAACCCTCATTCCGCTCAATGTCGGTACGTGAACTCCTGAGCATGTGTCTTGCTCACTCACTTCACCCACTCCTTCTATTTCCACCAACTGATCTCGTTTCTTCACATAAACCGCAGAAGTGACATTTATTATTTCAACTTTATCTCTGGGAACATTTACAAACACATCAATTACTTTTCCTTTTTCAACTTTGATGTTTGTATCCAAGTAGGTGTTACTGCTCAGTGATCCCTTGGTTTCAACACTGGCTTGAGAAAATACAGCGTCTACCGTCATCTTCCCATCAATAGCTACGGCAGCACTGGGGTTGGCCAACAGTACGATGTTCCCTGAAGATGTTTTCAGGATGTTGTCAAAATCTAGTTCTGTCTTCAACCTCATACCGACCGACGCTGTACCGTTCACTTTCACTTTCAACGGAAGCCCCAGAATCGTCGGGATAACGTGCTCTGTGTTGAGGAATCTAAATGATTTAGAGTAGTCAAAATTCTTGTTGGTGAAAATGGATGACAAAGATTCCTTCAAGTGCTTAAGACCTTGTTTTTTCACTGATTTCAAATCCATAAATTCACCTAATCCGGTAAACTGTGTAAGGTAGAGCTCATTTCCCAAAATTCTGACAAACATCGCTCCTTGAGGTTCGTTCTTGGTTCCTTTGGTGAACGATTTTGACATTGTCTCAATCACTCCATTGTTCTCTACATTGGATTCTCTCATGTTCTTCAGCATTTTCTGCATCGATTCGTCAGGGAAAAGACCTTTTGGGCCAAAAATGCTTTCAACAACCGTCTCAAAACCTTCAACTCTCGTTCCTACTTCGAACATGTTGATTGTTTCTCCAAACAGATCCAGGGTCAAATTCAAGTTGGCAGATCTGGGAAGGTAAGATTGGGTACTGAAGATGATGTTGGAATCAACTGTCACTCCTGAATTGAGGATGTCAGAGTAAGCCGACATTTCATAGTTTCTGGAGAACTTCCTAGCGTCAGTTTTGAACTTGTTGGGAAAATAAGTGTCCTGCAACATCTGACGAACTTCTTTTCTCCAGCGGCTGCCTGATTCTTGGAGGTTCGTTAGATGGGTCCAAATAAATGAGAGAACTGGAAAATATAAAAATTATTAAGTTTGATAATTTGTAATCAAATGCACATATAACTAACTAAAAGAATAAAAAAAATGAAACTTAATAATCTAGATAAAGGATGCAACTTTTTGAAACCCGACAAGTATATGAGAATATATAAATGTTCACTGAGATATGAGAGTAAAGTGCAAAACATCAGTTTGGATATCTTTAATCTGTTCCTTGATAGTCTTACAAGACACCAACAAGGTTTCATTAGTAACAACCATGATGGATAATCAATATTGTTTTTTTTCCATGAAGCACCGCTTCCGGAGGCTTGTTGGACTACCGATTATGCCAGATTACAAAGCGCCAAATTATTTAGGGACAACTATAACCCTCACTATTTTTATGTCTGAGAATAAAAGTTAGTACCACATACAAGCAGAAACACAACAGTAGTTGACATTTTTCTCAAATTGTCCAGCTGTGTTTAAACATATAAGTAGCTTACCTTGATTTGTGTCCTCGCCGTGCAGCACGTCTCGTAGCCTGCTCACTGCGGAGGTGGTGGGACACTGCAGCACACCCAGGTATGCAGCAATACGCAGCTCAGAGTCTTCACTCTTGTCCTGCAGTAGCCGCAGCAGAGGTAGCCGAGACACTTGTCCACAACTCATTCTGCGTGTAGCAGCAACCGCAGCAAGCCGGACCTCTACGGGGTTGGGAGTGCTCTGCAGTCATTGAATTCAAAAATATATTTTTTTCATACTTACACAACTCGGTAGGTACAAGGAATAACATCAAAATTACAAATACCAAAAGTATGTCACGAAAAAAGAAGATGAATTTGCCAAAATTGTTGTTAAAGTTTCACAAATTCACAATTTAAATCTAACAGTTAACAATGTTACTGACCAACAATAATCATTGTGGGGATGTATTTAGCTTTAGTCTAAAACATTTTGGATTATTTGTTGACTACAGGTATTATCAACTTACGGTAAAGCACTGTTCAAGAGTATCAATGGAGTTGATGATTCCTGCGTTTCCGATTGCCTTGAGAGCCACGATCATCCGTTGTTGTTCTTCGCTGTTGTCGGATTGGCACGACTGACCTAGAACCGCCTCAAATTTTGCCAAGACGGTCTGAACTTCACGTCTGAAACAATAGAATATTGTTTGTGTGTTTAATGTGGGACTCCAAGATAGCTCACTCACAGTACCTATAGATATTATATGTGGTAAAACGGTTTTACTAAGGTTTACTCCCAACAAGTAGAATCAACTCTTATGACTATGCTTGGTTCAAGTTGTGTTATGAACACTATATTATTAGATATTGCAAACGAGAACAGCTAAAATTTATTTTACCTTGCTTTATTTTAATAAAAAAGTTGTTTTGTATACTTACACAAGGAACAACAAGTCCCATCAGCTACAAGGAATTGTTGAAGCAAAATTTTACAAAGGATTTGTGAAAGAGAAAATTATGGGGAGAGTACATTACATTGTAAATAAAAGTTTTAGAGGTAAAATAAAAACATATTTAAAGGTAAATATGCAAACTACTTGTTAACTCTAGTGATGAATTAATTAGGCAATAATTGTGTAAAAGTAACAGTTCTAAGTTCTAATTAAATGTTTGGATTGAAACTGAAACCAAACTATCTGAGGTTTAATCCGAGGCGGTCCCAAGGGGGGGATGGGAGGAATATATCCCCCCTGAATTTTTTTATATTTTAATAGCTAACATAAATATTATTAGCTTGAGCATATTTTAGAGCTCAAATACGTATAAATTAAATTTTTAGGCTTTAAATTCCACATTTTTTCCAGGGGCCCCCCCCGGACCCCCCTTTTATCTAGGGGATGTTCCATTCCGCGGTGGTCATCCCCCCCCCCCCAAATGAAATCCTGGGACCGCCACTGGGCTTAATGTAGAATATCAAAACGCAAAACTATTTCTTCCTTTAAAATTTTTAGCCTCTCTTAAATGTTTAATAAAATGAAACGTTAAAAAAATCTGAAGTACTGTTGAGCGATTCTGGGTTTTTGAGAGGCAACCACTGGTTTCAAACCTAAAATTTCATAATTTTTATTATCAACCAAATAGCCTAAGTATCCAATCAAAATTACTTGACAACAGGTATTTTTAAACCTTATTTTTTGTTCTACCTACCTTTGTTTGCATTCAGGGTCATGTTTGCAGTAAGAATGTATGATTGCACCAGCTGCTAGCCAGGTCCTCGGTTGGTAATCATCTGTCGTGAACAGCTGGAGGGGACAGACATTGGAACAATCAGCTGAGAAAATAAATGGAGGTACTTATTTTATACTATTTCTTTTTAGTAATTATTTTTGTATTCTTCATTTCAATCAGCTCAAAACATGAAAAACTTGTTTACTGCTTATGTAAATATAGTTAGCACCCAGTAATACATACTTAGTCTCCTATCTGGGAGTCAGCTATGTATTAAAAAACTATTAAAAATTCAAGTTATCAAAAACAAAATTCTAAGAATAGCGGTGAATTCCCCCTGGTTTATGAGAAACAAACATACATGAAGAGCTTGGAATAGAGTCTTATCTCTCTATTGAAAGATCAACCTTCAAATTTCTGAAGTCTCTAATAAATGCTCCTAAAGCACTGGCTCTCAATCTTGCTGAAGCAACTAAAGAAGGCTTCCCCAAATACTGTTAGATGAAGCCAAAAGAAAATTGATCGTGTTTAACAATATGAATTTATTATGTTACAGGGTGCCTTAGAATGAACCTGCAATGTTATCTAGTGATTACCGGTATCTTTTTAATTTGTTTTGTTAAAACTGTAAATAACACCCTCATACATTGAAACAGATTATCTTGTGAAACAAACATACTTAGTCATAGTACACATATGACTATTCATCCTGACACAGTATCTTGACTTATCTAAAAAAAATATTCTAGCAGACAGAAGCTAAAACCACGGGTTTGCGTGCACTAACAGCTGTTCAATAAATTTAAACAGACCAACAGTTCATAGAGCCAATATTACTACACTAAGGGAGTTTTCTTAAACATCACAAGACCTACCGCAAGTCTGTCGACCAGTTCCAGCGATGGTTGTTGATGGAACGCCAGAGCCGAGAGCCACTGGTCGACCTCTGCCCTGGTGACTTCCCCGGACATGTATATCTGGTACATCGCCCACACACTACCAGACGAGCCCAGCAGTGGAAGGGCGTCCAACAAGTAGCCTCTGGTACGGCTGTCCCTCACCTCGTCAAACAACTGTCAACACATTGTCAGGAGGTGAAACATCGAGTGTTTGGAAACATTTAAAAATTAATCTAGAACTCTCCATCAGAATCAATGTATATTTCACATCTAGAATAAACATATACGTAAATAAACATTTGAAAAACAGTTTTAGTCTATGAATCACAATTGTACAAAAAGGCCTGTTCGCTGTTGTACTGTCGAATGATACCGTTTTTTTTTGCCTAAGGTTCAAAACCGTGGACAACACAGAATAATCAAATTGCACAGCAAATACTTAACTTTTTAACTCTGAACTGTACTCACAACCTCAATATTACAAATTTATAATAGTTTTGACAAAAGTAAATCAACTTCAGGTTAGAAAATTTATCGCAGTTAGAACTACAAAATAGTGAATCTCATTTCAATACAACAAAATGCCTAAAATTGTACCTCATTGTAACAAAAAGTCATTACAAAATATAATTGTATCTTGACCTGAAAGCTTACTCATATAACTCTGCACACTATTGGTAGACTAGTTTATCAGTTATGTGGAAAGTTTAGAGTGCAAAGTGTATGTTAATCAGTTTTAAATTCCTGAAAACAAAGTTGTGAAATACTTAGCCAGACTTAAAAAGAGACACATGAATATTGACATGTGCTAAAGGTTTTTTTTTAATAAGGGTAGTTTGAGTGACAGGTGTTGTAAAATAGAGCACTAAATTTCGGATTGTTCTATGAATTTAATCATCACAACATATAATCAATTCGTTATCACTAACTTTTTCTCAAATAAATAGGGTCAAAAAGACTGTTAAAAGATGTGCCCAAAGGCATTTAATTTTAACATTATTAATCTAATGAGTTGTCTCTGAGTTGATGCCAAATGCTAACTCAAATCAGAATTATTCTCCAAGAAGTCAATACAATGAAGAGACAAGTAGATCCTTGAGTACTGAACTTAAGTCTAAGAATAATCAAGTAGACTAAATACTCTATTAATTACATTGCTATTCCAAAACACAATACCTGGACCAACTGTTGGTCGTCCATCTTCGCAAGTAGTGTGACCAACTGATTGAACAGCTGAGGAACTTTGTCGTCTACACCGAGCTGACTATGAGCTACCAGCTGATTGAGTACAGTCCAAACCTGATCAACTGTTACTGCAGCTTCATCCGTTTCCGGACTGTACTCAAACATCAGTCCAGTCCTCTTGTTGACAAAAATATCTGTAATCGAGAAAATGATTACTTTAGTTGAAGCATTGAAAATGCTGTTAATGACAGAGAAATATTCTAAATTCTAATTTTGTGTACATATATCCAGTTTGGATTTTTTCTCATTCAGGTAGGCCTGCTATCTCTCAAAATATCCTATAAACAAAATACCCCCGTCGCAGCAAACCTGCATACTAAGCGAATTTCCATTCACCCGGCTTGATTTCTACTAAAATATTCCCTATAAATTTTCAGATTTATTTCCTATTTAAATAACATTAATTTTAGTGAGTAGATAGGTTTGCTGCTACGGGAAAGATGTTGAGGTGTGTTTTTTCAATTGAAATATTGATAGCTTAGTATGAAATAAGCCAAATTGCCAAATTTGATTGAAATATATCCATAAATAAGCAAACTAGAACAGTTTATTTATTCTACATAAGAATAACATGGGAATTTTAAATTTACAATTTCTTTAATTTTCTCCGTAGTCAATGAACATTCAAAAAAACTTCAATATACTAAATTATTTGTTTTCTTAAGCTCTTCAAAATGGTCTAGAGAGAAATTTGGAAATTTAATGTTTTTAGGGTCAAAAATGAGAAAAACCCATTTTTACCCCATAAAATCCCCCATAAACCACTGATCCCATGGTCCGATTATGCTGGTTCGCGAACTCGTTCGAATAAATGTAGGTTTACACGTTTGTACCAAATTTCATCAAAATCGGATCAATTTTGCTCGAGTTATCGCGCTAACGGACACATATACATGTGTCATGGACACAGAGTCATGGATACAGCAGCAAAACCGTAGAAAAAATGATAAAGAAAAAAGCAGGCATGAAAAACCAACATGTCAAGAAAGAAGAAAGAAAACATGAATTTTTATGCCTACCTTACTCAACTACATTTAACAAAGCATATAGGAAAACATTTAACAACCAAAATTATAAGTTATCATACAGAACAAGAAACAATTCATTTGATTTAATTAACAAATTTTCACAGTCAAACAACAACGTATCAGACATAAAAGACAAATCAGGCATATACAAATTAAACTGCAGTTCCTGCTCAAAATTCTATATTGGCCAAACAGGACGAAATTTTCAAAGTAGATACAAAGAACATATTCAAGCAATTAAATCAAACAACAGAACTACACAAAAATCTACATTTGCAGAACACATACTTTCTACAGACCATACATACAAAAATTATAACGAAAACATTACCATACTAGACATTATTAACAAAGGAACCAAAATGAACATAAAAGAAAATTTTCACATATATAAACACTACAAAGAAGACAGAAACAACATTTTAAATATAGTACACACACAAACCACTAATCCTATATTTAACAAAATTATAAGTGTTAGAAAAACCAACAACTAAACATTCATTCACATAGGTACTAACAAAATTAACAGCTGTATTTATTCATAACATAATATTTTTGTTTGAAATTAGGTTAACACACTTGAAAATGTCCTTAGAGACGAAACATGTTGTGATTTATTAAATAAAAAAGAATATAAAAAAAGGGTACTCATGTTATTTTACATATTATTTATTAATATAAATATATATATGAATTTGAACGAATGGTGTTTTTGGCCTCTGGGGACCTCAAAACGAAAAAGTAAATCGGTCCCGGGTCTAGGTCTTACCATGAGACCTACGGTAATAGCTTATTCCCTATATGGGAAATTCGCTAAAATCAAAGTGAGTAAATATAGGATAGGGAAGAGAGATTTCAGACGAAGGAAGAAAACTGGTCTGACGGTCAATTGGATGATAAAGTACTGGAATAAATGATAACAGAAGACAAGAAGAAGAAGTATTCTTCCCTTTAAAATTATTTAAGAAGATCCGATGTTGGCCGTAAAAATATTTAAATAACAAAATCTATACATACCAACAGGAAAGGTTTTGTCGAGTTGTTCAATGCTGTCCAATGACAAGACAGTCTCAGCGATGGTCCTGACACCGGATGCTCCGTTGGAGAACGGCGCAAACACATGACTCTCCTGACACCGAGAGTTAGCCAGATAAGTGCCGTTGTCTGTTCTGATCGTCTGCTCGCAGATTTGTTCACTTCTGCAAACAAAAGATCAAATAACTAGAAAAAATTTTGTACACCACACTCTACTTAACTGGCATTTAAAATAGTCATCTAAACTTTACATTTAACCACATTCATTAGGTTTAAACTCCAGGTTAAAGGTACACTACCTTCTACATTCGTTGTTATCATTGCTTAAGGATCATAACCTCAAAGGCCAAAATTGAAACATTGTTTTACTGTTTGCTTGACTACTATAATTTAATTTAGTGTTTATGAAAATATTTGCACCTCAGGAAAATACACTTTGCTCACTTCCAAATTTGGGCCAGTCTCATAAATAAATTAGCTTAGCACACCATTTTTACCAAGATGAAATCCCAGTTGTACTTATTCTAACCAAATTATGAATGAAGGAATAGTGTACAAAGAGGGAGACATTTTGTGTAACTTTGCTACTGGGTCTTTAATCATGGCCACTTTTAAAAGGCCAATGATTAAGGGTAGCTTATTGGGGGAGCGAGCTTTCTGGTCTAGTGGTAGAGCTTCCGGGTCTTTGGTCCCTGAGGTCCTGAGTGAAAATCCACCCAAATCACTAATGGATTTTATCAAAGTGATAATGAACTACCGGTACCTGAGGATATTTTTTTGTGATAGGTCTAACCTGAAGTAATATGAAAAACGATCCTGGGCTAGAGACTAGCCTCCTTACAGTATTGTAGTTTCAAGCTATCAAAAAGTTACAAACTTTATCATAATTGCACATACGACCTTTTAAATCAATTACAAGGTTTAATTTCAAATCACTAAAAACACTCACTGAATTTTTATCACCCTTTATTTATCAATCAATCACTTAGCTATCTAACCAAATAATTAGTCTGATAAAAAGTCCTTTAGGTACAAAAACAAATTATGTTGAGTGATCGAAGCGTCTCCCTTCCCTATCAAATATAAATCCATGTCCATCACAATAGTGACTTGATCATAAACTTCCAACTTACTTGATTATCGGAGTGGACTTTGCCCCGGAGGTCCAGCTAGAAGGAAGTCCCAGGGTGTGATGGCTTCTGCCACTACAACTCTGCAAGTTCTTGTACTTGAGCACCTTGACGTCACTCCACATCATCGGAGAAACCGAGTACATCGTCTCACAACTTCCACTCACATCTTTCTGTTGAACAACGTTACGTCTTATAATTGTGAATAAATATAGATTGTGTTAGGATAAAGAGGTTGATATAAGTATTCATTACCAGCATTAAATAAAGTTGGTATATTCTGTGTTAATGTTCCCAATGTTCCCAACATTACCAATACGGTAACTTTGAAATTACAGCAAAAGAATCCTCGGTCATGCGACCTTTCTAGTTGTCACCCTCCAACCAGTCAATTGAGTACCGGTACCGTAAAACATGTACCGTACTTGCTTTTTCCAATGGTATAACTATACAGGATTCACCCTAGTGGTTATGTTGAGTCACCCTTTTGATTCCCCTGTCTGTACCCTTTATGAAACAACTCCGTTTGATGCCATTCATGTATACTTTAAATGAGTAGACTTCCCATTCAATGTAAAAAATTGAAGCCAAGAAAATAGTTCAGAATCATGTAGGAGTGACCTGATGATAAACTGACCTGTGTAAAGTCAATGATATTAAGTAAAGATGTTTTGAGTTGAAAACCCAATTTTTTTGCTACTAACAGGCCCCCAGTTTGCGTGTGACCGCGTTTAGGCCTGAGAGATAGTTGCGCTACCACCTCCCTTCTTACCTTAAAACTTTTACAAAACATTTTAGTTCTACCCAAATCACTCACCTCGTACAAATGTCCCTCCCGTGTGAAGTCTGACATGGTGTTTTGTAGCATGGAGAGTAAACCTCGTTTGATGTTGAGTGTCCAGGTCGGCTCATCAGCTGATGGACAAAGCTGCTCTACGCGACCGTCCTGGAAACTGAATCTCAGCGGAAACTGCTCCAGCTCCGCTGCAAACTGCTTCTGACCATCTGCGGGACTTAAGCCATCCTTGTCTGAGTCAAGTAGTTCGACATCTCGCACCTGAAGAAATTATAAGACAATTGTTAACATATAGACACCATATGCAAGAGAAATTAATCACTAACCTCTTAAAAAATCTTTTACATTTATCAATAATTAGTCTAGAATTTTGCAGATTGGCACAAAAGACATGGTTTTATTAGAGTAATAGCCTACAAGTGGCGTGAAATGTTGCGGCAAGTTACCTGTTGTTTTGTTTCTAATTTGTTGAATAATCCTTTTTAAGTGCAAATCATAAACTAAGTACCGGTAATAGTTCAGATAAAAAAAACTATTATTACTATGTTCTTATGATGGATAGACTTTTTAGTAAAAATAATGTTTAGCCTTTAAAGCTTAAGTTTACTAATTAGTAAACTATATATACAACACAGAATATTCACAAGCATAACTATTACAGTATTTAGTCCAAGTATTTTGTTCTCTTAACTATTATTGGTCAATGTTTTTTGAACCCAGTGACAAGACCTGTGTTATACAGTAATTATTTACCTATTTTGCCTGAAGGTCTTGTAGTTTGAATTAACACTCGATGCGCATTTTGCAGATGCCGCACTGAGCGGCAAAATGCGCATCGAGTGTTAATTCAAACTACAAGACCTTCAGGCAAAATAGGTAAATAATTACTGTATTATTGGTCATTGACTTTTGAACAGAAAACCTGGATCATAGCATTAGAAAATATTTCATTTCCAAACCCATCTCCTCAAACTACTTCTTCGAACACAGGGAGTATCATAAATAGTATCAAATTGAGTACAGTATCATAAAATACTCACAGTCAGTATCAGCTCACATGGCCGAGATGACACGGTGACATGAGCCTTCGCCAGTATTCTAATCTGCGATGTCTCGTTGCTCGACCCGGCCACTTCCGAGGTGGACGTTCCCTCATAGTTGTACACATAAGTCCAGCCAGGCGTCAGACTGAATTTAGCACTATCTAGAACAAACACTTCATTGTATCTTGTCGCCGAGGTTGTTGCACGTGCACAATTTGTTCAAATCATTCTTTGATCAAATCAAATAAAATTGCAAAATTGTTAACTCATATTGTAAATTTGATAGAAAGACAGCAAAGAACCTAATAAGAGTAATATTACATATAATCATTTTGTAGTAAAAGCTAGATGGGCATGTGTGTATTAATAGGCATGAATGAAACTTTTTCTCATTTTTTTTTTCAACCTGTGCACATAGCAGAAATTGGCACACACCATTAGAAAGGTAGTGTAGACAAGCGGAAACCCATTATTATCTACATCAGCCCTAAGGGCACAGGCTTTTGTATTAAATTGATACTTTAATTTATCCGTTAAAGTATCAAATTTACTTTATCCGGTCTTGTTTCAATGGATGGTCACTGATAGTTTTCTTATACCTAAAGGTCCTTAAAGTCAAAGAACATGACTAAAACCTTTTCACCACTTCCAGTTAAAAGGAGGAGGCAACAGCATGGTTCATCAACTTAATCTTTAGGTTCATAATCATCGGTCCTCTTACTAAAAATAGGATCAACTTGACAGTTACCAATAAGTCTTTGTTTTTAACCAATTGCTGAGTTATTAATTTAACCAGGGTGAGCCCAAGGTGCCAGCCTAGGAAGTTTTACAAAGTGTTGATTAATTTGTTGAGATTTATGTACCGGTAAATAAATAAAGAGTAGAAACTCTTTAAACTGGCGGGTCGTGAAATTGATCGGATTTAAACTAACTAAATTGAAGATACAAACAAAACACATTACCTTTACAAACTCCTGCACATTGCTGACTCAGTCTGGTACGAGGAACATTTGAATCTGAAAATATAAAATCAGTTAAAATAAATTAACTTGTCTAACATGGAAGTTTAAGTTACACTAGTTTAAGTAAGCAATACATTTCTTTTATAAGTCAGCAGTGTTTACTTTGTGTACAGTATATTTTAATGTTTCTAGTAAGAACATGGTAACTGGTTTAGTGAGGTTCTTAGAACCTGTCGCTTTGAAACTTAGTTCATTAGTATACCTGTAGCTTGAAACATTAAGCTTAGGCCTAATCCTAGTTCAGTAACTTTGCCGGAAGTCTGATAAACCCTGTGATAAGGTTTAAATTACTTTACAATTATGAAGCGTGCATCACACTTATATTAGGCTATAGGTATCATGTTTGCTACTACTGTGAGCCTTTTTACAGACAAATTGGTCTTAAATCATATCTTAGACCTATAAAACAGATTTGATTAGTGTATTAGGCCTATGCTCTTCACGGAGAGATTTCAAACTTTGTCAAAGTGAGCTTTGTTGCCTTTGTTCTGGTCCAATTTAATAAAAATTACAAAACTGCTAGCATAAGATAAGTATAGATTTTAAAACTTTTTTGGGAAAAATCTCAAAGCAAGTGCTGATAAGCTTAAAACTAGATACAGTTGTGATGGCTTATGCTATAATTTGTATAGGCTATATCATATCATTAAACACAAACTATATTGTAAACTTATAAATATTGTAATAAAAAATTGCATTTTGACAAAAAGTTAGAAATGAGAATTCAAAACTAAAAGTCTAGAACTTGTATAATAGGACCGATTAATATATTTTTGAGATTAAAAATCAACCAAACTGAGGTAAAGTAAAAGTTAGATTTTTTTACATACCTTATAAGTTACCATTGACTATACTAGGCCTAGTATAATAGAGAGAGTATAGTATAGTCAATGCCTTTTCTGGCATAATTAATAAATAAATACAATTAATATTATATGGCTACCAATAGGCGATAATATTATAAATTTCTACTAAGTTAAACTAGTATTATAAACAAAGAGTGAGTGTTTTCTGTAGTTTCTGTTCCTGTTCTGTGTTTCAATTCAATATCAATTTCATTGTTTGTTTACGTTTCCAGTTTCACTCCACTGACTGAACACTTGACTGAACAGCAATTTGTCAGCTGGGAGCCGACAGCTGATGAGTATTTTTTCTAGTCTTCTTCCATTATCTGTGAATGACAGTGTTGCCAACCTCATTATAGTTTACTCATCCGTCTATGTTTTATTATTGTTTATAGATGATTCTTCTGTATAGATAAAACATACTCCCTCTGGTGTTGGTTAGTCTACGATAATAAATTATGTATATTACTAACTGAATTTAATTTTCCTTGACGTAACGTTATTTTTACCCTCCTTATACTACCTATTTGTTTTGAATTTATTCGAGCCCTGGGTCCACCTGTGGGCCGACAATGCTTTTGTTCGGTTTATGAATATGTCTACGATGTTAAATGTAGTTGATCTTTTTTTAATAGAAGTGGTCAAGATATTGTGGACTATCTTTGATGAACTTTTGTTTGTAATCATGTGTTTTTTTTTTGCCATGAGATGTCTTTGTTTATCAATTATCATCCAAATAAATAAACAAAAGTGTCCAATGGTTTGGATTGAGTTTTTTTTTTTCATTTACTTACTAGGAAATGGACATTTGAGATATTACCATAGAATAAACCAACCACTGCTCTGTATAATAACAAATAGTAAACATTGTATGGTAGTCCTATTAAATTGCGCAACCGAATGTAGAAAAAAAAAACTGACAACTCGGCCGTTTTAAACAAAACGAGTTCTCATTTGATTTTGATTTAAATTAATTTTTTCTTAGTACCGAGTAAAACGGGGTAACTTGAGACATTTTTCAACTTTAAAGAAACCCCTACCAAATAATTTTATAGGGAAATCTGCAAAAACTAAAATAAAACATTAGTTACCCTGGTTACTATGGTTTCTACATTTAATAATTTGTGTAAATATAGAAATTTTATTTATTTATTTATTTTTATTAGTGTCTCAAGTTACCCATATAAATGGGGTAACTTGAGACACAGATGTTAAAACAACGTCTCAAATTAGATAATGCAATGGTAACTTGAGACATAATAAAATATCAAGGAAAACAAAGGAATACACATATAAACTTACAAACTAAAAAAATGTATTTAAAAAAGAGGAAACAATTTTTTTCTCAATGTCAGACATAACTTAGTAAATTTTGTTCAATTCTGGCACAGAAAAAAACCCCTCTTATTGAACATTTTAGGGGGGTTAATACCACCAACAATATCTTCCCAACGATAGTCAAGTTCATCCTTTTTTCCGGCCATTTCCAGTTATCCTTGAGAGTCCGCTTCATAGCACTGACTGTAGCACCTTCTTCGTCAAATCAGTTGTCTCAAGTTACCCCACCAAGGACAGAACAGGGTATTTTATTTTTTTATAAATTTTAGGTTGGCAATAGCTTAGTGAGAAGATTATTATTGACAACTCAGCTTTTGAGGTTAGGTAAGTAATAACAATCATTGTATTCCTAATAATAGACTTGATGCTACAAGGTAAGTTATACAGCCTATAATTTTTGAACATTTGTAACTCAAAATAAATAAATAAATAAAGTATCTAACCTTGAATATCACAATATGTCTTAATATACAGTGTTAAGGGATCAACTTCCAAGACGTGTTCACACTAAGGAAACTCCCAATAAGTCATCAGGTATGCCAACAAAAAAATGTAAAAAAAAACATCTGCAAATTGTCTCAAGTTACCACACTGTCTCAAGTTACCCCGTTTTACGGTACTTACGTTTTTATGAAATTTAGCACTAAATATTTTATGGCTGCCATATTAAAACGGCTTGAGATATTTTGGAACGAAACTTTGTAAGTTTTTGTACCTTCTAAAATACACATTTATACCAATTTCTGTCTTGAAAATGCCTAAGATATTAAATAATTCTTAAAAGTCACAAACAGACCGACAAACATAAATCTAGGCATTTGCCATTTTTATGTTTGTCTTATCCTAAAGGAACAAGCCTACAAAATATGTCCAGACAATTTGGAAACACCCTGTATAAAAATAAAAGTTTTCATACATTTTTAACAATTTCACGGATATCCCTTTTTTCTATAGAAATTATAATTGTCTGATGGATATTTATGGTTTGTCATTGTAAAAGATTATAATTAAATCGTAGATACATTTTTGAACTACAACAGTAATTCCAACTGATTATAAATTAAATTTCAGCCCTACTCCAAGCATTATTTCATACCCCTTTATACATGGATGCACCAAAAAACAAAACTAATTATTGCACCACGGTGTCAACTAATTGTAAACGAACCCACAACTCAATTGCGAATAACTTACGGTCGACTGAACAAGAGCTTATTGCATCGGTCTTTGCATTTGCTAGTAACCGAGTTATTCAATTAATCAGCTGTATCCAGGGGTCAAGGGACGTTGGGGGGGGGAGGGGGGGGGTAACTAAAGGGGATCTTGTATCAGGAAGCACTTTATAACAGTCTGGACCCCTTTTCCGGCTGTGATACAATCAGTCTGGTCTAGTCTAGTATGAATCTAAAATATTGTAACAGAAACGGTATGGGACATAAACATAAACAAATGACGTCACTGGCCCGAAAATACACAGGTTTTTTATTATTACTTAAACAGGACTGTCAAAAATCCTCCAAACCATTATTATGTTAATGTTTATAGTAGACTATAAGATTCGGACCAGCCATTTCTGTTATAATATCCGTTGAATCTAATAGCCTACATTATGTTACTGTGACGAGCATAATATGAGTCCAACAATAAGTAAATATAATATTTTTTTGTGATGTGGATTATTTACACTTTGATAAACAGTGGTCAGTGTAAACCCTTTTACTTTTGGATATTTTAATAAAATATACCATATATACCACAGACAAATTAATTCACTGGCCAGAATGTAAACTTGTTTATATTGTTATCTTAACGATACTGTCAAGAACGTCCACACCAAAGATGTTAAGATTATAAGCATAAGGTTCGATCCAGTGACGTCATGTTTTTATGTTATGCTACACTGTTTCCGTTCTAATATCCGTGGTGCTGGGACGAGCATAAATACAATATTATTTTGTCATGTGAATCATTTACACGTTGATAAACAGTTGTCAGCGTAAAGCCGTTGACTTAGAGGATACATCCCGTTTAGACCGTGGATCATCTGTAAAAGAATTTTAAGGAGTCACACCAGATAATTCAATATTATAGTTTCTCTGTTCGTTCATGTTACTGTAATAGTTGATGTATCATAATAAATGGGTACTTTCCTGAAAGGGAACATTCATTATTACCGATGATTTTTTTCGATATATCGATATTAACAAATTGAAACATATCAGCTGACAACTACGCGATAAATAGGCCTATTGTTCACTATCAACAAACAATAATGAAATGAAACGGTTCTAAAAAAAATAACCTAACATAACTAACCAAACTTGCTATAACATTTACAAATTCCGTGTTTAACTTGCCTTTTCTATTACCAAACCCAAACGGAATTTTTAAATGGCCCAGCAAGTTTGGTTGGTTATGTTAGGTTAGCTTAGAATATTTTAGCCTAAACAAGATCACTTAGTTGTTGTCAATTTGTAATGGATCGGAAAATAAAAATATCGATATATCGAGAAAAAATCATCGATAATAATGAATGTTCCCTTTAACAGGAAAGTACCAATAAGTGCACTTGTTTAAAAGTCACCCTATTAAATTGACTTAGTTTGTAACTTGACTTTTCCAACAGAAACCAGAACATAGAATCAACACACTCATTTTCGATCCCACCACGTTAACATTTTCTGCAAAACCGGCGACAACTTTGATATGAGATCGTCATGTATACTTCTACGATAGTAAAATGTAAAACCATTGTAAAACGTAATATTTTCCATCACTGATTCTCGCTTTAATCCAACAAGAATTTAAGATATTCATTTATAAATAGGCCTATTATAAACCTGCATGCGTGAGTTAATGGAATTCTTGAGTTAATTTTTTAACATCAATTGACATAGTTGATTTTTTAACAATAAAGCTTTGAAAGTATATCAGTAGTCTAGTATCAATATTATTCAAGATTTTGTGTAAATGATTTTGTTCAAAAGTGCCTACATCCCAGAACAAAATGAAACAATTAGGTTTTCCTATTTAGCGAAACCTCTGTTATCAATTAGAATACAATCCTATTAAACACATCGACCATAACACGATCCCTTGGCTAGATTCAGGATTGTCTGAATCTTGCCAGCAGAATTATCTTAAGGGGGGTGGGGGGTTTAACTGTTATACCCTACAAACCCTACATTCAGTTTTATGGATGATATCACAGCAGGATTAGCAATAATAATTTGACAATTTTCAAATGAGAAATCCTCTTTATTTATACCTCTGGACAAATGTTATGTAATCAATTGTTAAAGTAGAATGTTAAAATTTATTTTTAAAGAGTTTTAACAACTTTAAGGGGGAAATACTTTTCAATCAATTATCAATGTTGAGATGGGGAGTCCCCATTGGGGACGCCACCTAGGTGGTATTTGAATGCAAATATGAGTGATGGAAGAGTGTAGAATGACGTGAGATGATCTGTGTAGCTTTGTTACTAACTAATATCAGCTGTTTAGTAAGGATACATTTTTAAAGCCCTATGATAAGGGGTCCAGCTGGGTCCAATTTCGAACCATCAAGCTACTGGCTTCTCTCAATATCGTATCTACATGGCTCCAATAAATGAGTCATTATAGAGAGTCACCAGAAAACACACTTTTCAAACCATAGAAATCTTTTTACAGTTGACGGTTAAAATATTTGTTAAACATTTTAAGGGAGATGAAATTCTTTATATAAAATTCTGCTTTAAGAAGGTGTTTTTTAAGGGGGAAATCCTCTGTGTCTGTAGGGAGGCATTTTTTTACAACACCACCACAAAAACCCACTTCTCCAACAAACAAATTTCAATCAATGATTAAACTGTAAAGTTAAACAATTTTTAAGGGATGAATTAAGGGGTTACTTACTCAAGCCACCCCCTCTATCAGCTGTCGTGACAGCCAGCAGGGCTGCCACTATCACTAGTGTTAACATCACTATCACTGCTGCCAACACACACAAGTCACTGGCACTATAGCACGGCAACTGAGCTAGTTTCTGCCCCCCGTCACTTATTTATACGGCGACCTTTGAACTCTGATATAAACTTAACCAATTGTCCACTATGTGTTGTGTGATTTTTTTTCGTTTTCGAGAAATGTTTACCGATTTTTCCCTCGTGAAACTGATGTGTGATAGGTTATTTGAGAAAATTTATGATTAATTTGAAAATTAGTTATTTCATTTTTCTAAAGTTTGAAGTAAGTATCTAATTGTTTATAAGGCTTAATATCCTGAAACAACGAGAAGATACCACGGTAATCGTTTAGCCTACAGAATACATGTTGGTTATTACAAGAATATAACGTAGGTGCAGTCTACATTTTGGGAAGTGTTACCATGCTTTAAGGCCCCCCTTTGATTATCCCCCATGACAGGAAGGGAAAAGAAGATTTCTTCAGAGGAAAAATTCTCAAACAGTAATCTTAAAATATTCTGTATACGAAGTAAAATCGACTATTAATCGATTACGTTATTTGTTGCGAAGTTGAAAGACTTTTTGTGGTAATTCCATTAGTGATCAGTAAACATAAGTTTAAAAATATTCTTTAATTTAGATAAAGCTACAGACTATACCTTTGGTCTGATTTCGATGAAAAATGGTATGTGGGTCATAATCCATATTATCTCCAGGCGTATGTATAATAATTTTGAAATTTTATTTTTAATAGTGATTTCCCCCCATAAACCCCTTTAAATAATGGTGAAATCGGATTTTCACATGAATTGTTCCAACAAATTTGATTAAGACTTTAATATTTTATGGTCCTTTTGATTCTAAACAAAATGGTACAACCTCCTATGACGTAAACGATATGGTTCAAAAGTTATTGCAGTTTTTGTGATTTTACCTATAAAATATCACAGTTTCTTTCACCGCTTACCATTTAAGGGCGTTTAAAATGCTAATGGGAGAGAGTATTATCATAGATTAAAAGAAGTAGACATATACTCCTTTTATCTATAGTATTATGTGAGTTTGTTAATACAGTTTATTTAAGGTGTATTTTTAACGCTGCTGTAAATAAGAAAACAAAATAGTTCAAGCAGATAAACGTACGAATTCACCCGAAACAACGCAGGAAAAAACAAGATTCGCTGGTGAAACCATGCGTGCTATAATATAGGCTACTGATTTACGGGGACATAAAATATATTGTTTGTTTGTTATTTCTCTTTTAAGGTAAGCTCAATCCGGCTAACTGGTACAATAACGCACTTTAAAATCCTAATAAGATAACGAAAATCATAATGAGATGAAACATTTAGAAACTGCATTTTTCAAGAACGCAGCTTAGGAAAGTTGATTTAGTATGTAAATATTTTATCCTCGTATAAATACTTTATAAATTTCTTACACCAAAAAATAACATAATCGGTTCGTCTGATTGCAAAAATGTTTACAATTTTTTATTCAGAGCTTCATTTATACTAGGATAAATAGAATTCAAGTAAATAATATTTGGATAAATATATTTCTAAAAAAATTAAAAAATTGAAAATTTCAGAAATTTCTTTATAGTCAACATGATTTTCAGCCTTTATTGGGCATCCTGTTACCCCAGGCTGAATAATATATGTGTTTTCATATATATATCAAATTATTGTTGTTATTTCAAGGTCAGTATGTTTCAACTAACAGAGATCAATGCACTTTGTCAATCGAAGCTAGAATTTTCCATTCGACTAGTGTAAACATTAGATCACATTTCTCAGCTTTCCTCGTTGTTTTCCTAAACTTTAAAGTATGTTGCAAACGTTTTAAAATACTATCTATGACAAAGTTACGATACTAATACCTTTCTTTGACTTTGGATACAAAACTGCAGTATCCAAAAGTCATCGTTTATACCTTCTGAGCTGTTAATGATTTTGGAAGTTTTACAAACAACAACTTAACATTCAAAATGAAGGAGGACATTTTTTCAGCCAATTTTTGTGTATGAGTAACATTAAAATGAAACAATAAATTTGTCCAATTAAAGTTGAGGTTACCATTTTCGTAGTCTCAAAATCACACTTACTAACAAAAGTTGTAGTTATGAACTACCAAAACTACATATTCTTCGTTTATTTTAAACTCCGTATCAGAGATCTTGGATAACATAATTGATTACAAATCCACTGAATAAAAAATCTATCATAACACTAGTTTATGAAAAGGATCACCGAAAATTTAATTACAGCATGTCAGTCTCTGTGTGTTAGCTGTAATCAGTGCAAGTATTTTGTTTCAAAGTAATTGTAAACAAAACATAGTCCTATAAACACTTTGTTCAATCCATAGTAATTTTTAAACCAGATGGAGCCTCAAACACTAATTTAATTACAATTAAAGGTTGCGCTGATTATAGGGTTATCAGTTAAGATAAAGAAGTGCGCAGCTTTTAAAGAGGACAGAGTCTCATAAAATTGAAGTCAAGGAGAACTTATAATATAACTAATTTGTTGGTGATTTTAGGGAATTTTCCTATATGGAATAAGCTATTACCGTAGTAATCATGGTAAGACCTGGACTCGGGTCCGATTTGATTTTCGTGTTGAGGTCCCTAGAAGCCAAAAATACCTGTTAAAATTCACATATATTCAGATGTTGATGAAATTTGGTACAAACGTGTAAACCTAAATTTGGAATAGGGGTTTATATGGCCCATTAGTTTAATTTTAGTTAATTTAGTTATAATGAGTTATATACCCATTAGTTTTATGGGGTAAAAATTGGGTTTTCCCATGTTTGAATCAAAAACATAAAATTTGGCATTTTCTATCCAAACCATTTTGTAGAACTTAAAAAAACAAATAATGTAGTAATGTTAGTAATGTAAGTAATGTTTGTTATAGATTTTTTATTATTTTAAGATTGTTAAATAGATTGTTGGTATGGATAGTTTTACATTGTTTTCATGGATTATTTATATATTGTTTTATAGTTTTTCTGAATAGGTAGTTTATTAGTAGTAAGGACAAGAGTTGTTTTGAAAAGCAGATTATTTTATCTGAAAAATGATCGCTAAATAAAGACCTTTTTATTTATTTATTTGTTTCTTGCATATACTGTTATTTTTGTTTATTATCATTAATTCATTTCTTGACCACTGGAAGGTTAAACAGATAGTAAAATAAACAAATAAATAAACAATCGAATTTATATATATAAAGCCAAAAGTACCCATGAACTTTTGAGAAAACTAAAAGTCACACCCCCATAAGCCATATACTTAAAATGTTCGTAATGACGAGAAACCTTGCGCAAAACTATCCATTATTCCATAAATTGCCCTTAAGGTCGTAATTCCTTTCTAAAGAGAACTTTCCATAAACTTTATGTTAAAAATACCTCAGCTGTACTTATTTGTATGTTGTTCTTTCAATTCATTGCCTTATTAAAATCGGGTGTGATTATTTGTTTGTATTACTGTATTCTGTTTTGTTTATTTCAGCGTAACTTAACCAATCAATAGTTTTATTACTTATGAAGTCAAATGGAAGGAAGCCCGTGGGTAACAGCTAGTTAAAAAGTAACACAGGATTAAGTCAATAACCACCTAAAATTGTCCACTCACGTTGGTCCAAAAATAAACAAAAATATTTGTGTTAAAGACTGAGATTGTCTCGTCTCGCATTGTCAAGTGTTTCCAATGCTTAGTCAAATATTGGTATAATAATCGTAAGTATTGCGCAACTATAGCGTCAACGGCCATTGGTGGATTGTTCTTAGAATAACAATGGCCAAGGCTCACTGATAACGCAAACTTTGAACTTTAATCACTGATAATGCGTTATACCACGTGAACACTGTGTTTACTTAGTTTTAGCAACTCTTGGTTGGTCATTTGGGAAATACCTGATTAATTAGTTTCATGAAATTCAAATAAAATAAACAATATCAGCAACACACACGTTTCCAAACTTTATCATGGAGTAAATTTTGGGAGTAGCTATGATATTTATGGGGGAAATCACAAAGAATCTATAACTTTTAAACCGTAATTTTTACAGCAATGGGGGGGGGGGAGGAACTATTTTGTTTAGAATCATAAGGATGATAAAAAATACTATATTTTCATCAACATTAGTCGATCTATTTAGAACAAATTCGATATCTCCGTTATTTTATAGGTTGTATGGAAAACCCGCATAAATTACAATAGCTTTTAAACTGTAATTTTTAAAGCAATTGGGGTTTAAAAATTAGTCTAAACTCACTAAGTTTCAATCAAACCCGTTTGGGCCTTTTTTGTAAAAGCTTGATTTTGTCCGTTTATGGATTTTTTTTGAAAATCACCATTAAAATCAAAATTAAAAAAATTAAAAAAAGCCTGGAGTTACTATAGATTACTACCTAAATACCAAATTTAATCAAAATCGGTCCACAGGAGTAGTCTGTAGCTCTGTACACATCCACATATACAGACACACAAACACATAGACATCACTTAGAAAACCACTTTTTGGGCCCAGAGGGACAGATATATCCACTCGAAATTTTTTGACGAAAAAAATAGGTACTTTCTCTACATATGTACTATGTATAGGGAGAGAAAGTAAAAATCCGCTCTATTACTTCCCTGCTAACTGTAAAACTTAATATACATTTTATTGCAGACTAGCTGTTGTACCCGTGCTTTGCAACGGGGAAAGGACACAAAATAGAAACATTTTTATCTTTACATCTGTTGCATGTAATATAGTTAGACATCCACCAACGCTTTTAGAAACAAAATTAAACTTTTATGGCCTTAATAGAATCGTTTAAGCTTTGACTTTTAAATCTGGTAAGTAGTGGATACCACCATTATGGGTTTGATTAATTTTAAATCTTGTGTAGGCTGATATGAGAAAAACTGACCAAATCTTCGAATAAAACTTTCACATACATGATTTACCTTCATCGCCCTTTGTTACATATCTTTTTTCTTTATTTTGACTTTTTTAATTTCAATTTTGAAGTTGCAAAAATAAATTTTTTAAAATTTAAATGAACATTTTTTAAATTTTACTTTTCTTCATATTAAATCACAAATCCTTCCATATTCAGTTTCTTCATAATAAATCATTAGCAAAACTAAGTCAGCTGTTATAATCTTTAGAAATATTGTTGTGCCTTATCAATAGTCTTTTGAAATATTAAATAGACTATTTCTGTACTATAAAAAATGTTAAACAAATAATTTAGCATTAACTACAGCAGACAAAACTAATATGATTATCAAAGCATCAAGGACCAAGGACAAAAAAATGTAATAGCAAATACAGTATATGCTTCATTGCATCTCTGATTCTACTCTACAAAAATATCAACAAACAACTTAATATCATACCAGTTCTTTTAATCAGTTCCATCGTCTATTGCCTTTAAATTTTCACACTTACCATTAAGTAAACATAGTAACAGATATTTCATTGATTTTAGAAACAAAAGAACACTGTGTACTGCTTAGTTTTATTATATTTTCCTTGGTTTAATATAATCAGTGATGTGACAAAACACAAATAATAAATTTATCAAATAAAGTAAATTTGAACTGAAAGCTACCTATGTTAAGATAAAATATGAGTATTTAAATCAACGATATACAATTTATTTATTGATGATATTCTTTAGTTTAGCAAAACACAATAACTAAATTTACCTAAATATACATAGGCTACAAAAACAAAAAACAAAAACAATGTGATTTTGAAGTTATGTTAAGTTAATCTAACACATGTTAAGCAGTTCGAATTTATTTAAAGTAGACTCCAAATTCATATAAAACATTGTAATTTTCTTATTGTTTTCATGAAAATATATCAATAACATTATTTTCATAACACTTAAGACACCTTAAAAATCGAAAGTAGAGCCTGAGTTGATGCAGTAATGCTTTTAGAATATTTTTAAAATTCTATAATCATTGACATAGTTTTTGAAAAAATAATCTTTGATAAATTTTTAGATTAAATAAACCAACCACATAATTGTATGAAATATTATATTAAATATCATTTTATCAGCTGTCTTAAAATGTGAAAAATGCAATTTGGCAGTTCTTCTTGTTTACATTGAAATGTCAAAGCAAATGTGAACATTGTGAGTATTCTCATTGCAGCCATGGAGACCAATCAATATTTACTTTTAAAATCCTCACCCCAGAACTTTTAAAGCCAAAGTGGCAAAGCCCACGGTCAGTATCGAAGTGTGAATAGTCCTATAATGGTCCTTGGTATGGTAACTATATTTTTGTAAAATTTAAGCCCAGTTGGTTCAGTAGTTTTTGCACCTATTAGTAATACACATACAGACAGACACCATTAGATTTTTATATAATAGTATAGATTATAACTGTACCTCATGTGCTTTGTTGTTAGCTTACAGCTAACAAATCAGTTAACACTAAGACAATGCACTAACAATATTCTATCAACTAACACAAGCTATTACACATTTATGAGCTCAACAATCTATCCATAACGTTTGCACAGTCAAGCCACCTAATCTACTATTTCAGGTGTGATTGTTTATAGGTTTATGGGTAGTGACGTTATTTGTTTATGTTAATAATCCATACCGCCATGAATATTGGAACAGTAACGGCATGGATCATTAACATAAACAAATTGTGTAGTATTGGCTCAAATTTGAATCGAATTTTTCCCTTCATTGCAGCAGCAAGACTAAGTATTTGTTAAATTGAGTAGGACAAAACAATATGACTGGCTTATATTTAAGAAATATATTTAAGTAAAAATCCAATCGGACAAATGAAATTGGCGTAGTCTGCAGGTTTAATTTCGTGTGTAAACGCATTTTCACCAGTTTACTAATAGCCTTTTTACAGCTGATACACCAACAAACTACACCAGCTGTTTTTTCAAAGCAACAAGAACTCAGTGCTGCCAACCTAACAAGTTAATTCGTTTTTAAGACACGTTCTAAGCGTTTAATTTCCTGTGCAAGTCTGCGAAGTCATCACAAAGTACTTCCTGAGTCTAACAAAGTCCATCAGTCAAAAAATCATATCTTCATGCTCAACCTTTACCTGTTACAGTTCACTTACTTTTCATCAAACTATGCTTCAAGACTGTGATACAAGAACGGTTCTTCAAAACTGATTCTTTATATATTTCACCTTTAATTAAGTAGTAATTAAGAGTGTGAATTTTAGTATAGAAATAGTACATATTTTTTATGTCATTAGAAATGTATTTTTCGTATACAAATAGTACATGTTTTTTATATCATTAGCAATTACGAATATTCCGCATACCTATATTAAAAACTTGTTTTCAAGGCAAAAAGAAGAATACAACACCATTTTACCTTTCAAAGGTTATGTTCGTTTCAGACAGTTACTATTAAGTGAGTTTTTTTTTATATGATAAAACTAATAATTTACAATATATTAAATTTGTAAATATTATATTTCAACCTTAAAGAAAGGTTTAGAAGCTTATTAAACCCAAAAGTTATGATTTATTTGTTTAAACAGATTAAGCTTATTAATAAAAGTTGTTTTTTAAAAACCTTATGCTTATATTAAAACAATAAATTAAACTTTTTGGTAGCTCTATATAAAAAAGCTCCATCTGAAGAGAATAAGCGTAGGCCTACACTAAATTGTTGGAGAGTTTCATTTATACTTTATTTACTATTAGTTTTAATTTTTTTCTTAACACAATGCAAGTTAATTTTACTCTTGAGAGAGCCAGTTTCAACCACATTAGTGTAGTACAAATGGCTCATTTATTGCCCGTGAACAGCAGGGCCAGTTTAGAGCTATATCCTCGCTTTTGGAGCTATAAATTGAGAACATCGCAAAACTACCGGAGTGAAACCAAAATTAAACACATAATTCCCACAAAATACTAACGTTTTCTCATTGTTGGACTTCTATATTTAGAATGGAATCAATCTTAGAACAATTCACTTTTTTCAGTTAGGACTTCATTTGCCATAACTTGTTTGAATAAAAAAATTGATTGTTTTGAATCTTTAAAATTTGTTTTGAAGCCAGTGGTGTAATAAGGCATTTTAGTTTTGTAACCTACCAAGTTTCATTAGGATCGGTTTGAAAAATTCAAAGATAAAAATTTGTATGTACAATTGCAAAATGACAAATCTAGTTAGCAAAATGATTTTTAAAAATCGTTCTTAATTTTCTGTTTGTTTGGACCATTAGAACATTATACGGAGTTTGACTGTTTTACTTACGGGACACCCTGTAGAATTTTACATTTAAAATGTCGGACGCGAACGAAGTTTAAAATTATGTTGATACCCAAATTACACTCAATGTGGGTGTTTAAGCAGTCTGTAAAAGCAAAGTTGTTTCTCTGACATACATTACTCGCTTCAACACAGAATCAGTTGAAATCAAGTGTTGCAACAAATGTAAGCCCAAACGAAGGATTAGCTGGGATGTATTTGTTGGGAGGAAAGAGCGAGCAAAGTTTGTACCAGATTGAAAACATATTTTCCACTTTCACATTTGCAATATTATAAAGGCACGTGTACTTAAAATCATATTACATGATTATAATATGTACAGTATAATCATTGACTATTGGATACTGAAGTTGTATTAATAGTCAATCTAAAAATTATCTCTATTATCTCTATAATAAAATTGAGATGGCGTATGTTTGCCTGTGCGGCTGCCATAACTAAACCGATACAGCCAAAATTAAACACACCGATAG
Source organism: Macrosteles quadrilineatus (assembly GCF_028750875.1). Lineage (NCBI taxonomy): Eukaryota > Metazoa > Arthropoda > Insecta > Hemiptera > Cicadellidae > Macrosteles > Macrosteles quadrilineatus. Next base: position 71,100,639 of record NW_026542599.1, read on the forward strand.
TCCACATATCTAGGAATGCCATAGGCCTATTCACTTACCCGAGTTCCTCTCGGACTACGCCCCTTATATGTCCAAAGTCTTGAGGAGAGGTTTTCAAAAGTAAATATTAATTGGTCTCCATAGGAGCATTAAGAAAATTCACAACCTTTGTGTTGACATTTCAATGTAAACAATCAGAACTGTTGAATGCTTATTTGACAATTTCAGACAGCTGATCCAAACAACTAAAATAAAATATTTTACACAATTATTTATAAAACTATGTCATTGATTATGGAATTAAAGAAAGATTCTATAACCGTAAGTTATGACAATTATGTAATTGATACATTTTAATGTTAAGAGTAAGACAATTCTATGTAGGTAATTTAGGTATAAATTTGGTGGCATTTTTGTTTATTAATTCGAACTACTTAACAAGTGTTTGGATTTGGCGGTATAGTACATCTTCCCGTTGCGAAGCAGGGGTACAGAAGCTAGTATTATAATATAGTATAGTATGTATAATATACCGGTACAAAAATAAAATGCAGGTATAGGAGATGCTACTCCACAAAAATAAACGCAATAATTTCAATATTGAAATAGAAATGCCTGACGCTTTGTTTGAAACCCCTTTCTGCGTCTGTTTGAAAGTAATTGTTACTGTTAGCAAATTTGCTGTATAGGGAATATCACTTGTGACCTGGGCCCGCGTACCTATTTACTTTTTTGTTTTGATGTCCAACGAGGCAAAGAGCTAAAAAAATGCAATTCGTTCAAATTCATATACATGTCCGTTAGCACGATAAATCGAACTAAATTCATCAGATTTTGATGAAATTTTTTATAAACCTAGTTCGCGAACCAGCATGATCAGAAAGTGACATTCATCTACGTTTAATTTATGATTCCATAGGCGAAAGAGATACATGTGGTATTTAAATAACTGCGATTGATGGGGACTCATAAAAAAATATATAGAAAAACTAAACCCTTTCAGTAATTTCAAAGTTAGTTGCAAAATACTATACTAAATTTACATAATTTTTAGCCCATCTTTAATTTATGAGAGACATAATATTAGCCTAGTAAGGTGTTTGTTATTCTAATTTTTCCCATATAGGGAATAAGCTATTACCGTAGGTATCATGGTAAGACCGAGACCCGGGACCGATTTACTTTTTTGATTTGAGGTCCCCAGAGGCACAGAAAACGTACTACTATAACCCAGAATGCCAACCGCATGGTAAAAAGCATTAAGCAATTTGAGAGAGCTTTGCCTGTCAATCCATAGGCAAAGCTCTCTCAAACAGCTTAATGCTTTTTACCATGCGGTTGGCATTCTGGGTTATAGTAGTACGTTTTCTGTGCCAGAGGCCAAAAACACCATCCGTTCAAATTCGGGAATATTTTAGTATAAATCCAGCCGAGTAAATGGAAATTCGCTTAGTCTGCAGGTTTGCTGCGGCAGGGCATATCCTCACAGAACATTCGACATTCCTTCGTATTTTTTAGAAAAACTTCCTCATTGTTCCTATGCATATTTCCACACCCAATTTATGTATGACAAACATGTATAACAAATTTGTTCTATTTTATCTGTTTGTTTACTGAAATTAATTTAAAACGTCTGTGCTAAACCCGATAGTTCTAGTCTTGATTTTACACTCAGCGTTGAAGGTTGTACGGGAATAAACAAAACGATCCGGATATTAGAGTTTCGCGGAAATTATTGGCTTGTAGATACGCGATGTTAAGTCTACTTGATTACTAATATTCCAATACACACATATTTTTGAAAGAATGTTTGGATTTTTTATGTTTTTACAAAATGGACATATGTAAAAGTTATACATTTTGTTCATGGTAAAATTAATATTTCGTAACCAATAACTTTACTTCTATTGATTTGCTCTATAAAATACAATCATAAACAATCTATGAACATCAATTATAACATATGAACATATAATAAGCCAAACGGACATATTTCTTTATTATTGGCATTACCAGTTGAGATGGTGGGTATTTTGAACTCAAATATGAGTGAAGAGTGAGATTAAAAATGGAGCGAGGTGTAGTTTTTTTTTTACTGATTTAGATCAGCTGTTAGGATAATTTATTTAAAGCCCATGATCAGCTGGGTCCTTCTTTCATCTTCATTTTCGTAAAGGATTGGAGGTTAGGATCGAAAATGAAGATCATGGCCGTGCATCTGAGTTATTTTTATCTATGTCTTTGTAAGTATTTAAACGTGTTCAATATTTGGGCAAATCCTGTCAAATCCACAATATCTTAAGTAAGAGATGGAAAACTAAAATTTCAGCTAACCCACGAGACAAAGGACTGACGATAACACAACGACGTAGAAACCTAGGTCTTCACAATAAAACAGATTGGATCGTAAGGTAAGACTTTTAACAAACATTACTTATTTTACTTTGCTCTTACTGTAGTATTTTGTGTACTTGTTGTGCATCTTCTACATGGCATTTTTACCTTTTGAAAGGGAACGGTTCAAACCTTGTGTACCACACATTTTGTATTGGTAAAAAATGTATCCGTTTAATAAATAAAAACGAATGAAAGCCTACATGTTACGGTCATAACCAAACAAATGGCGTCTTGTTTGATACTACTAACCCATGTATACAAGTGGTATTTTCATATGAATAAAAAATGCAAATAACTGCTAAAACAGTACAAATAGAAAAAAAAAACACAAAAAGGTTTACATTTCTTAAACATAACTTTGCCATTATATAGTTTTAGACACAAAAGTTTTACATTTTTTAAACTGCTATGCCGTTAAAATATGCTTTTTTCCCTATTTGGTTTGTGAGTCATTGACAGAACTGTTTTGTGTCAGAGTACAATGGCATGACATGTATTGTTGCATCACTCCTAAAGATTAAAACTGCTCCGCCACCGCAAGACTCATTCTGTGAATGTTCTCAAGGCAACATTATTGAATGGAACGGGGAAAGTCCGGTTCAACAATACTCACAACTATTGTTGGTTGGTTCAGGAAAGTTTCCTCTGGAAACACTTTTATATTTTAAAGAAAACATGATTAAGGCTCTAAAAAATATACAGGGTGTTGAAAAAGTCTTAACAGACCCAAAAATAATTTAAACTGCTTGATACAAATTTGGAACTTCAACATATCATTATATAATGGTTTTTCTAGCTTGTTGCAAGAAATCGAAATTTCCCCCCCTCTCCCTCTTTTGGGGTAGATAGGGGGCAACTCCAAATATTTAAATGTAAAGACCCATGTTGAAACAAACCCCATAATTCAATCGTCTTGAATTAAGTACACTAATTTACATTGCATATAATTAAATTGCACAAATGCTTAGGGCAGGTGTAAGACAAGCACACGTATAAAGTGGCTGTAAGTTATACTGTATGCAGTAATTGTAATATTTGGCAAAGAGCCAAAGCGTACTTACAAAGACTAATCGTGCCAGAGATGTTTTCGTCGCCATTGTGTAATCTACTAATGGTCCAAGACTTGCTACAATTGGAAATGTACGTTTAATTATGCATTCATCTCAATTTGCATGCAAAAGTTCAGAGTATTGGCTAAGGGAGTATGTTTTATCTATGGTATTGGGTTTTATTAGTTTTAGGAAAGTCGTTAAACAAAATTGTCACGACAATAAAGTGTCGTAAGAAAGAAAGGATGGATATTTACTTGGATGGACACAAAACATCCAATGAGTCTCTCGTTGTGGAAAATACGACAAAAGAATAAACTAATAATTATAATGATAGATAAATTTTAAGCAAAAATATCCAAGGCAACATTATCCACAAAGTGTTTAGTCAAAGAAACCCCCTGACAAGCAACCGTATATTTTTTTACGATAACCATTGAGAGAAGCTGGGATTCTATCTATTCCCATCTATCTATTCTATTCTATTGTTGTACCTCGAATATATTAATTTGTAGCTTGAGACTTATTATTACCCATCCTACACTCATCTCCATTCACACTTGGCTTAAAATACCTAGGCCTACTTTGTATGGTTGCCATTTCATTGTAAAATAAAGTAAAGTAAAGTAGGCATATTTTAAACCCCCCCCCCCCTAAATCTAACAATACCTAATATGCTGATTAAAAGAAGTTATTTAAAATTTTTTTCGTCACAGTATCCACATAACAAAACATTAATTATTTTATAATTCTTAACCTAGGCAATTTTCCACAAAGAGAAACGTTCAACGAAAAACCATTTTCTAAACAATCGTCTTCTCAATCTATTGCAAGAGTTGCTTGGGAAGAGTAAAGTGACTTCCAAACAGCTGATATCACGACGCATGGGGCGCGAGAACTGATATGGCACGACCTTGCAGTGATAAGAGAGGGTGACATTCTTATCTCTCCGTGTTAATGCCAAGCTTTTGCTTTGAGAAAGGATTACAGGGTTTATTTTTATCCAAGCACAGTAGGGACAACGAACAAAAGTTGCATATGATTTACTCAAGTTTTCACATTAATGGATAAAACTACGACTATGATTTTTATTAAAAATATTCCTTGCCACTAGATATATTTTGTTGTTTATTTATCAGTTTCAGGTTTTTCGAAGATGTTGATGAAAACAACACTTTCTCCATATGTATAGGGAGAGAGTAAACTATTTATAAAAGGCTTACGACATGTTTCTGCAATTTTAATATTTAAACTTTTACTCAAACAACGTCTTTTACTTGAATAACTAATTAAATGTTTTACAGATTACTGCACAGAAAAAGACACTGACTTTTGATAGTTATTAAAAGTTACTAAAAAACAATATGGTAATCGATGTGATAGGAATTGTAATCAAATCCTATACTGCATACCCTCCTGTTTAACACATTTAATCTAATCATTTCATCATTTTAATCAACACTATCCCATTTTTCATTTCATTTCACTTCTTTATATTTTTCTATATTTACACAGAGTACATTGAATTGTGTCAATTTCCTTAACCTAGAAAATACAGTTGTCAAAGGCTAAAGCGTTCAAAATATAATTATACACACAAGAAACAATATAATCTTTATAATGTAAGTAACATAAGAAAAATCTACCACACAAGTTGTGCTCCAAAGTTAGTTTAACATTGCTAGTTTGACTTTATTAAAACCAACAGTGGATTGAATAGTGGGATAAATTCTTGTTTCAGATCCATCTAAAACTCAAGTGAATGTTTTCCATTGACGTTTTGTTAGAAAGTCGACGACGCGTTGAAACTGAAAACTCACTGAAAGCAAAGTTGAGACGAATCAACTTGGAATGATATATCTGTTGAAATCCTCGCTGAATGTGTTGATCCTTATGTGGAATAGTCTTCTACAACGTGTTTATTATGTTTTTATAGCTTGTATACTTTTCAAAATTTGATTTTAAGGTGTAACAAAATGCATCACTAGCACTAATTTAAAATGAACACACAACATAAGGGCATTTCTAACCTAATGAGGGAAAGAATTCATTATTTACCTAATTCATAAATATGATTGCAAATGTAAGACTCATTGATACCTTGAAACCTTTTGATTATTAAATATATTTTTAATTTATAAATTTTAATTTAAAGACTGACTGATGTTTGTCTCGGGATTTTAAGTTGATTTAAAGTTTGAAGTTCACAGATCACAGAGGAGTTTTTTCAAAGAGGGGTTCAAGGAAAGGCGTTTTCACTCCATTATACTAATCCTAACCACAAAATGGCTGAAAATCATTAATTATTAATTTACTCTTAAAATTCAAATCCACACTTATAAATATCCTGTATTAGAAGAAGAAAAAAGCTCATAGTTACTAGTTAGGATTATGATTATTTCATAACCATATGTATTAATAAAATAAATTTCCTAGAGTATAATGTTAGGATTTGAAGGTACTGTATACAACGTTTTAAGTCCTAATGATCTGATATTGTCGTCACACATGTTAAACGTACAACAATTATACCACACATTCCCCAACAGCTGTTGACCTGTGTAATGACGTCATTAAGTTCCCTCACGTTGCAGAAGGTCCAGAATGACCGAATCTGTCGTTGATTGCCCAATTATAATATCACAGATGTGTTGGGTTCAGAAGGGCTTGTAATGTTTAAAATCCCTTGATGTGAAAAAGTCCAATGATCATTTAAGTTATTTTCTTTAGGGGGAATACTAACACATAAACTTACACTAAGTGAACTATTTATATTGTTATGTTGATCCAAAACAAATCTAGAGTTAAGTTTGGTCAATGGGATGCCTTGACTAATTCTGTTAAACTTTGACAAAAGGAGTAATTAGAAACAACAACTGGGTCGGGGGGCTAATTTATTGGTTCCCAACAAGAACTATGATCTTAACACACCTTTATGTGCCTTTTCATATTTCACGAAGACTATTTCCTAAATTGTAATGAGGGATGTCTTTATTATTATTACTAACCGAAAGACCAAAACTACCCTTAGCAAACCAGTATTTATTCACAAACAATTATATGTTTTCTACCTTCAGCAGAGTTAAACCTCTGAATTATTCAAAATATTTATCGAAAATAACACCACAAAAAAGTAAACCAATATAATGATTTTTACACAAAAGATATCTAACTTGACACAGACAATTTGATAATGAGATTTTTTAAATATTAAAAATAATATGTTTCAAATATGACCTTTTTAGGTACATTCCCTGCAAGCCACTAGTATTTATTTATATATACATACAAATTTTTACTAATAGTGTCTTGGCCTCTGTGTACATCAAAATTATAAAGTTAATCGGTCCCGGGCTTAGCTCTTGCTGTGTCACCTACCGTAGCTTCTTCTCCATTGCGAAAATAGCTGAAACTAAAATCTTGCTGAATTCAAAATACAGTTTATGAATGATAGATCCGAGTAACTATAATGTCTATTACAGAGAACTTGAGAACTTCAATCTATTGAAGGGTGTTTGTAATTCTACACACTTCGCAATCCTCCAGGGGTTCACAAGGCTTTCAAGAACTTAAAATATTTAAAAGGGCCGAAGCTTCTACATTGCTTACAATTAGGTTTCCGAGATTGATTCTGAGAGTTTTTCACGGCGAAGAAATGTTAAGGTTAAGATTTTGGTCAAAGTAATGATTACCGGTACTTTCATTACGTTAAATTACTAATATAGAATTGTTTAGAAAGGCGATTAGTTTATGATCTAGCTAGATAGAAACCCCTAGAAGTGATTATAATATTGTTAAATATGCTTGTTTAAGGTATTTAAGGTATTTGTGTTGTATATTCTGTAAAGGAGTTTTATTATTAAATTCATTATAGAAAATGAGTCTAAACTTGTGCTAAACATGTTTCACTGTTAACATTATTTGAATTTGAACATTAATTTAAAAATCTGATTGTCGTGTTGAGAAATGTAAAGAAGATTTAAAAAAATATATTTTTTTAATTGTTACTTTCATTTGGGTTATGGGTCCGATTTAATTATGTCATTACAGAATACTGGTACCCAAACTAATTTGATATCTCATACTGAGTAATAGTTGTGTCTGGTATAGGGTTAGGTTAGGTTAGTTATAATAGTTGTGTCTATTACAGGGTTAGATTAGGTTAGTTATAATAGTCGGGTATGTTATAGGGTAGGAAAGATCAAGAATTTAGAGTTTCGTTTACAAAGTAATTTTAACCTATTGAGCCTCATCATAATTTATTTTCCAGTAAAAATTCAAGGATGAGGAAAATTAAAACATTGTTATATATTCAGTATGTATAATAGGTTGACAACTTATGTGATATTTCACTAAGTTTTGCCAATTATTCGTATCGATAAAACCAGTAGGAAATCAAACTTCCATGAACAGCCATTTAGGAAGCAATCCTTCATATTGATTCCAACAAGTAAGATAAGTTGTAACATACTTTGAAACCCATAAATGTGTCATAAATTTTGTCAATATCCATGTGAACTGTGCATAATTTAAATATCTCTAGAGAAAATGAAAAATACAACACTCAACTATATGCAGTATATAAAAAATACAAATATACAACTAGGCTAATTATCCGAAGGGGTTTTAGTTCCAAAAATCTTTTACCGAACAAACAGATATAATTTAGTTTTAATATGTACGTATTTGTGGCAGAAAAGTATAACACTACCTAGACGTGTTTAGTTTTAATTTATGAAACCTATGCAATCATTTAACACGGATCACCCATTTAAGAGGACAGAAAGCTAAGAATGGAAGTTTGGAAGTGAAATGAATATGACATTGTTTACAAAATGTTACTAATAAAATAATAAATGAATGGCTCATGCTTAACCAAGACATTTAAGGAAAGTAAAAGCTAAAGATTGAAAGGACTGCATAAGTTTACAAGAATCCAAGCGTGAACCCAAACTAGTAAGTTTAATCAGGAAATAGTCGTTTAAGGAAGAGACTTAAATAGAGACAGTCAGTTGTGTCTCTCTCAATTTTACAAAGCATGGAAATTTTTCGCTCCAGTGTTTCCAAAGCTACCCCTAGTAAATTGTTATTTTTGATTAAAAATTTTTTTACGAATCAGATGTTGCTCACCGTCTTGTGCTAAGAAATCAGCTGTAAATGATTTGTAAATTTTTTTGGTCATTCTACACTGTTTTAATAGACTTTACACACATGCATTAGTCCAGAAAACCTAGACTTCCCCATCTTAGTTGGTAATGGGGTTTCATTAAGTACTATTGTACTGAAATGAGTTTTTACCGGACATCAGCTGATTATAAGTGGCAATAATTTAACGAATCAATAAACGAAAACATAACCTCTATTAGAAGTTATGAGTAGCAATTATTGTTAATTCGGTTGGACTACATAATGGATTTGAAGAGTTTTTTTTTATTGTTCGGTTAGTTTAAATTAGAGTAATATGGCGAAAAATAGTGTACGTCACTAGTCCAAAATGTGTTAACCGTACTCGTATGGCAATCCATTCGCCCGGTAAATATCTATTTTCCGGACTATTAAAGTAATATACTACTAACTAACGTGTCAAGAGATATAATCTCTTTTCAAATGTTCCTGATTATTAGCGGGATTAGAACAGAAATCACTGTATTTCTCTCTAGATATGTCGAGCCCATCAGAACGCTGGTAAAACATACTGCAACCTTTGGCATAGGGAGATATAAAACTCACAAAATTATTAGAAAAATCCCAAAAATTACCATTGCTGTCGTACAGTTATTTTTACAGCATTGAGGGTAGTACAATTTTGTTTGGGATTAAAGGATTATATCATACTAAATTTTAACCCAAATCGTTAGAGCCGTTTCAGTAGACATAGGAGTAATAATTGTTGTTATTTTATGGGTATTCTGAAAAAAATCCCTATAAAAATCAATTACACACGCGCACACACACACAACCACAAACGTCACTACGAAACCCACTTTTTGAGTTCAGAGAGGCTAAAAACGAATATTTTAACACTGAACTCAAACTAGACAATTTTGACGAAAATAATACTTTCTTCGTATAATACGTAGTTTTTAATTTGTTGCCTTTTCTCTCCTTATCACAATACAGAACGCGAGCCTAGTGAAAGGGTGAGCACACGTCGTTGCTCCACGTTTCCAGAAGAAGACGGATTCTGCTTTCCATTTTAATTCCCCCAGAGATAGAGTTAGCAAGTCAGAGAATGCGTCTCTGTGTCATCTGATGATATTCACACGTTTTGTTTTGCTTGTGATTTAGATGTGTTACACAGTTTTGGATTAGAAATCAAGGCAAATTAAAATTGTTTTTGATGCCGCCTTAAAACTGATTGCGAATGCAGTATTTCAACTTGTCTGATAAGAGAAACTTTTAAAAATGCTACTTGTGGTGTTATACATGTTTAAAATGTTTTGCCCTAGCTTAAAGAACGGTAGTCATTATATTTTAAATCAAAATCAGGTTTATTTCTACTGTTCATATAATACATGTTTCCAAATACAAAAATATATTAAATAAAAAGAAGCATTAGTTGAATAACATCAAAATTATTATTAAAAAGGATAAAACAAAATTAAATTAACAACAATCTAGAGGTCCTTTAGAATATGTTTTTATTGAGTAATAACTCAACTTTTGAGAGTTAATCTTGAACTTAACTGATTCAAAGATCAATATCTCAACTTAAAGCCTTTATCTTAATAATCAATAGCTCAAACGAAAGCTGGTATTTCACTGAAGGTTCTTAGACAAAAATATTTAGGATAAATGATAATGTAATTAGAACTGGTGAAATACGTCTTTACATGAAGTAAGAATTTGAAAAATATCAAATTGATGTTTTTTGATCGAGTAATACAGTACCGTTGATTAATGAATGATGATGCTTGATGGCAAATATGTGCGTGAATATCTTCAATTTTACACTAAAAATTATGAAAATCGGTCGGAAAAGAAAAACCAATATTTTTTAATATATAGACAACGAAAACGTCGTATATGCCTTGGAAACGAGCCTACGATTATTTTACTGTCCTTTCCAAACCTGTCCAAAGCGGTTTGATACACAAATGCAAACAGCTGTAGAAACAAGTCTATTAAGGAAATAAATAGCAGAAGTTACAAGCAACACTGTTGCGCAAATGAAGCAAATAATATGAAAAAATCTACAATCCGAGAAAACATGAACGAACGATGTCTGTATGTTTTATAAAATGAAGATATATTGCTAAAACTGTGTCTGTTTCATTTCAACCCTAAAACATGGATAGTCCGTGAAAATGTTTTTATGAAAATGTTGCTTTTTAAATTATGAGCCACGATAAATATGTCACAATAATATTTAAGTAAAAGTAGATATTTAAACATGTAAAGGTAATCATTACAGAAAGTAGGCCTGTACGCTTTTTGTATACACGTTTTTTATTACATGTATTTAAAGTCAATTTGAAAACTAAAAAGTCAAAACTGAACTTAAGCGGAAACACAACCTGTATAGTAAAGTTGAGCTTTTGGAAAAATTATCCACATCTGCAAGGATTTCTTTACAAATATTTACGTAAAAAAATTGGAGAATCACATATTATTATTACTTTGTGTTTTTATTGTAAATATAACTTTGCAGAAAAACGTCTTTGAAGCCAAGTTAACTCCTTCCAGACCGTTCTTTAATAAAGAATTAGCAGATTGGCCGGAATAAAACACGTTTTCTAAATGAAATGAAATATCTGTGGCTCCAGCTTTAATCAGATTTGTAATTTAAATATCCCTGCTGGGGTGGACACGAAATTAATCCATAGAATATTACAGCGTTGGGCCACCTTTATTAACGAAATTAATTTGTTTTGTTGAAATAATAATATCAATAATTAGGCTTGTTTCAGGGAAAATTCAAAAATATAACCAGACAGGCATTGTAAAAAATATGTAGCAGTTTGAGTTAAGAATAAAAAAAATCTAATGAATTTGTATCTCCATTAACAATAGATTTTACCTTTCTGAAATTATTAATTGCAATATCATTCATAGCACGTTTTATTTTGAAAATATAAAAAATGTGAAAATAGTTAAATGTTCTTCACGTCTCATGATACGAATATTTGCATGATAAATTGGCAATTTTGTTTATTTCATACCAAGCTATCAAAATTTCAATTAAACAATACCTCAATACCATTCCCTATAGCAGCAAACCTAAGTACTCATTACAATTAATATTATTTAAATAGGAAACAAATCTGACAATTTTAAGGGAATATTATAGTTGAAATCCAGCCAGGAAAATGGAAATTAGCTTAGTCTGTAGGTTTGCTGTGGCGGGGTATTATTGTTTTCATTCTTCAAAATCTGTTCATAAAATTCACTATTATCATGTGTTTGGAAAAATAAAAACATTGGTCAATTCTTGAGGTTATCCTTTACAACCACCAAATATCTGACCTGTAATTCTAAATTCTTGTAACCTAGCCACATAAGAAAAGTAAATGATTTAAAAACGTATTTAGATGGTAAAATCAATTGGTTGCTCAACAATAAAACATATTACACAGTGATGGCTGCAGATACGACCAATTTTAACGAAGAATGGGCAAATGAAACCTACGAAGATGTGACCGGCCATAACACCACTTTTGGAGAATGGAGTGGAAGCACTGCTTCCGGATTCGACACGTCGTTTGGTAACACTTCCGCCGGATGGACTGAAAACGACACTGAATCTTGGTTCCCCAAAGACTCTTCAATACGCAGCTCTCAAGGTTTGAGTGGGACTGAAGACACTACTTTACAAAGTTTCAAAGGTACTAAAGAGTTTCCACCACTCAGCACGCAGTTTGTAACTCCAGAAACGCCAGTGGAAGATTCAAAAGTCCACAAAGACATAAAACTACTAATCTCTTCAGGAATCCACCAAGCAAAGCGTGCCCAAGTGGTTTCCTCAGAGATGAAACATCTTTTGGAAAACGAGAAGAAGATCCTTGACAACGTAATGAAAAGGTGTGAGAAATTCGCAAATTTGAAGGAAGAAAACAAGGAGGAAACTGAGAAATGGTTTGACGATAATCTAGAACGACTTCCTAAACACGAGCATAACCTTTTGAGGCTTGCGAACTCGCCTGACGATTGTGGTACGGGTGATGACGAAGTGGCAAAATCAGTCCGGCAAAAAGTTCTCTTGGAAATCGTTCACAAGACGATTGAAACTGTGAAAGGAATATCTGTCCAGTTGTCGATGGAAGACACCATAGTCAATGAGATTGATCTTACATTATCCGACTTGAGGCTGCATGGGCTGGTCATGCTGAAGCAGATATCAGGATGGACGAGGTTGCTGAGCTTGCATCAGCAGCATCAGCAGAAGGTTGCTGAGCGTTGGGAGAAGATCCGCGGTCAGCTGCAACAGCCGCGGAAGAAAGAAAAGACAGAAGTGATTATGTCTGAAAAGTCAGCTTTGTCTGTGGTGCGCGGGTTTGACGACCGCCTGCTGAAAATCGAACATGCTCTGAGTGATTTGGCTGGTAAAGCTAGCAATCAAAATATACAACTCTACTAGTAATGCTTTGTCGAGAATAGAACCCGCTAAGGTATTGTTTTGTTATGTATGTCACTAGTATTTGTCATTATTTATTTGAATTAAATGTATCGCGCTAAAGTGGTAGGATTTATTTGGTGATTTGATCCTCTGTGCTATGCAAAGGTACGCACATTCAACAAATGAAAATTGACCAACAAAGTTTATAAAATTCCATTGTTATTACAGAACTTTATTTTATACTTTGTCTAAAAGCTTCAGGCAATGTATAGAATGTCATTGTGTTTACTTTTCCGGTAACATAATATATAGGTATATGAATTTTAACTAAGTTTGCCCAAAATTCTTTCTTGTTTAGAAATAGAGTTTTTTGGACTCTAGGGACGTCAAAACGAAAGAGTAATTCGGTCTTAGGTCTAGATCTTACCTTGATACCAACGGTAACCATTTATTCACTACATGGAAATTTCCCCAATAAATATTTCTTCGGCATTTGCATTTTTTTTGTCCGCGTTGATAATAAGAAACGGGTCATTTTTGTTCGATGACCATTTCCTTTCGCCAATAGAAATATGGTAGGCCTATGCAACAACATTTTTATACACACATTTACACACATTTTATTTTTAGTTACATTGATGAGAACAATATAGGTTGTGGGAATTGGAGACTATGCCTATGCAATTATACACGTGTTTTGGACAGATACGAAAAATGTAAACATTAAGTACCGTTAATGAAATAGTAGTTTTCATCACTAGAAGTGAAAGTGGCTCTACGAGGTATGAGTTTTTGATAAAGATGTTTAATGTTCTATTAGTATAGTTTAACGAGAAATCATAGTTCATTACACGCGCAAATATGGATCGACGAGCTGTGAACTCTATTATAGCTGTTCGTTAATAATAAAAACGTTTTTTAATTTATTAAATTTCCTAAACATATTCGATCCTCAACTTAAATGACAAAATTGGACCGAATAATACATTTTCCTTATTCAAAATGACAAAAACCACAAATTATATGCTATCTTGTCCAATTAAAAAAAATATATGCCATCAACCCACTTATATTACTATTACAATAATGTATACAACTTTCATATATCTTTACAGACTATTCCTACGTTGAAAACATGTAGGCAGTTTCCGTGTGACGTGTGAGCGTTTCCGAAGCGCCTAATACGACAGGCGGCGCTATCTGCTCGCTGCAGTCGCTGCGTATTTTCAGTTGTCACCGTTTGTCACAGCTCCGTCACGGTTTATGAATTTATGTTATATTAAAATCAACGATGACAACGAAGGTTCAGCGAGAGTTGTAATTCATCCTGCCTCGGTGTCAGCATTCAGTGGTTGAGGTCGTCATGCAGCATGCTGACGAGTGGGGAGATGAAATTAGTGGCATTGATAGGGGTGTAGAAATAGAGATTGTATATTTTCATAGGGGATTTTTTTAATTACCTAGCTTAGTAACTTGCTTATGAATGGATTACCAAAATATTAAAATAAAGAATATCAACCTCTAAATGTGTGTAACTTAAATATTACAAAAATCTACGTTTTACACAATCACATTTTCCATCTTTTTCTCACAGACGAACATCAAACTGTTGTAATTAAGTTGACCTTATAGAATTCGTAGTTAAATTCACAAAAAAAACACAGAAACCAATAACTATTAAAAAAGAGAACTATATTCCACTAACACTAATTTAACTTGACTAATTTCATTAGGCCTACTATCGTAATTTGGTAAAGTTCAATTAAAATCCATTCAAACCCCTACTAATATGCAACTTTATTTAATTTATTCATCGTGGCAAAGATCTTCAAAATATTTAATTATAACAGTAACATTTGTATTATTCCACAGAGAATCTATGTCAGGTTTAAAACTAAAATACTATAGAAAAATAAATATGTAAAAGTAAAAATGTATATTTGTTCCGCTTTTATAATTTACTATTAGTCAAAGGCTTTATGTATTAAAATGTAAATTACCAAAAAAGTACTCCTAACAGGAGGATTATAGCTCAATAGAAGACTAGAAGAATAGAATTATAGTAACGATATTACACTATTACTTTAAAATTTGGGAGAAGGTTTTACTTTGCAAAAACAGAATGAAACTAATCTCAAATTTGAAATATTCCAGACTCTCGGCCCCAGATCTCCCTATATCATGGTGGAAGGGAGTACAAAACTTCCACCACGGCTTTGCCTTGGCCTGCTTTACTTCCACATCCAAATTCCAAATTTTCCAAGCAAACTTATACCTTTTCCAACACCTTGACTACACATTATTATTCTTCATTTATCAGCTGGTGTGCCTTATGACCCATAGTTATTTGCCCGATTCTTAACCTCTTAAATATATTTTACATATCCCACAACAGTGATAAAAAAAGTCACTAATGGGATGACCTCAAGTCGTCCCCTTTGTAATTTTCTTCACCTCCTTACCTCTCATTCCCTCCCCCTAAACTCTATCACATAATGACCTCTAGGTTTGTCCAGATTTTCATCCTTACCATCTCCTAAATCCCTTCCCTCTGGGGCTTTGAGGGTCAATACTTTTAATGCGGCCACTGGCAGTCACAAGCATGAAAAAGGAGCTTAGCTCTTGAACGCAGAGAGAAAGTGCTAAAAACAAAACAATTCTTCGTTTTAGTTTTACTGTGTTCCACACGAAGTACTTTATTACATTTTTTTCATTTTTAACCGACTTCCCCACTACCAACAAAAGGAGGAGGTTCTCAATTTGTATGTGGCGATGTTTTTTTTTTTTTTTTCTATGTATGTTCACCAATTTCTCTGTGATTCTTTTACCGATCAGTGTGGTTCCACCACCAAAATAACCAGGATAGTTTCTATTTGGTACCTTATATATTATGTTTAAGTATAATATCTGTTTCGGTGAAAAATTCTGAAAACCTTAAATATTCAATATTTATTTTGTTTACATTTGAGCAGATTGTTTACATTTGTGCAGAGAAGGCAATAAATAATAATAACACTCCTACAGCTGTTAGTTGAAACCATTTAAATAAAGCTACAGACAATTCTTCATGAAACAGTTGCTTCATATTGATCAATGAACTATTTCTTGCCATGGAGCCTAAATGAATTACATCGAGAAAAATGCATTTTGTTTTGGTTACTATAAAAAATGTATTTTAACGTTTGACCTGATTTGTGTATACAGTAATTCTGTTTTTAGTATTGAACATTCTGACTTACAAAAACATATATGTTTCAGTGAATAGCTGTATGATATTGACAAATAAAGGTGTGTTGTAAAAAACCAAAGCATTCGTAAAACAGGTCTAAATATGAATTAAATGCAATTATTCCTTACACGACCTAAGTCGTGTGACAGTGCATAATCGTCAATTGTCTTAAAAGTGTTAAATATTTTAATTACTAAACATGCATTTGCAGATGTGGAATGATTATTGATATTCCCTACCCAGTTACTATATCATATCAATACTATTATGCCTGCTTCGGAAAGTCCTAGAGGAAGATGATTTGCAATTTCGACTAGGCTATATCTTGATCAAGCCAAACCACCTACATGGCTTGCACCACTTTTAGCTGAACCAATCTTTCATATACATATTTCATTTGCAGATGTGGAATGTTTATTAATATTCTCTACCCAGTTACTATAACATATCAATACTATTATGCCTGCTTCGGAAAGTCCTAGAGGAAGATGATTTGCAATTTCGACTAGGCTATATCTTGAGCAAACAAAACCCCCTACATGACTTACACCACTTTTAGCTGAACCAATCTTTCATATAATATTTTCCAAAGGTACTATACGTGTTAACGACCAATTTTCCACTTTTGAGAGATTTTTTAGTGCTGGTAGCTGAGGAATAACTTTCATATTGTTCCAAAAGGCTTGAGACGTTACTGTATTTCTTTTTATAATGTAGAAGTACACCGATTGCAGGAAACGATGATGTCTGACATTTCAATGTATCTAGAAAAGACAATTAGTTTTTCATTAGGCCTAATGTAATGGACAACTCTTTCTTTCTTAAGGAATATCTATTATCTATCTAATAAATCTGAGCCTGGAACAGTCAAGTTTACAAAATACTTTTTTCACTTGTTAGTCTTAACTTTACTGGTTAGCCTGGATAGGAAAAAAATATACAGCAAGGTTAAATTATTTTGAAAAAAAAAAAATTTTAATAAAAACGTTTATTTTCATACCCATTGATTATGTAACCTGAACAGGTGACTCAAGCAGTTTTAAAATAATGATTGTTCTTTGGAACTTTTGATTGTTTCAAACAGTTTTGCTTATCAAAAAACCTCAAGTAATTAATATATAAAATATTATACAGTCACTAAAAATCATGAAATAATTTATTTTTGTAAAAAAAATACAACCGACTTCAAACGCTCTAAAAAGAATGAAATAATTCCAATCAAGTAAACTTTTGTATTAGGCAAGCTCACGTATTTCAAGTCGGCGCGGCTCAAACTGCAAATATGATTGAAATTAAATATTGTGGGTGTATTTTGAAAATCAATAAATTCTAGCTGGATAACATAAATATAAAAAACATACTGAACTGTTTTGTTTATATATTAAAGGAAATATCTTCATGTATTTTATGTTTACTTAAGAATATATGCATTATGAAAATAACACACTCAATTTTTCTATATAAATAGGAAAATAATTTAGTTTGATATTATGATAGGGAAAAGAAGCTAGTTTAGTATTAAAACGTTACTTATCCAAGTTAGAAACATTAAAATGCGTTATAATCTTTTTAAAGATACTCGTTAATACCACTATAATGCCGATCTCTGATTTCGGTAATAAAATAACACTTAACGCATAACTATGATAAAGACATGCAGATTAACACCTTCAGTTATAGATAGTCATCTGCAATATGGACACCCCCTTTAATTTTGTATCAAAAATCATCATAGAGCCGCGCCGACTTAAAATACGTGAGCTTGCCTAATACAAAAGTTTACTTGATTGAAATTATTTCATTCTCTTTAGAGCGTTTGAAGTCGGTTGTATTTTTTTACAAAAATAAATTATTAACCATCGTGTAAAAGTATACTTAGGTCATAATAATAATGTGTTTTATTTTGGTTTCGCTCCGGTAGTTTTGCGATGTTCTCAATTTATTGCGAGGCTATAGCTCTAAACTGGCCCTGCTGTTCACGGGCAATAAATAAGCCATTTGTACTACACTAATGTGGCTGAAACTGGCTCTCTCAAGAGTTAAATTAACTTGCATTATATATATAGAACATAAAAACAACAACTCAAAAATTAAAAAAGTAATAGGCCTAACACAATTTTATTTGTGTTATTTTTTTAAATGCTAATGTGTGTTTTGAAGGGGTAAAACATAAGATAGGGATTTAGTCATTTCATTAATGAAGTTATAGTTCACCATTTAGAGAAAAAAACTACTGACAACATTTCCAGTGTAAACAAATGTTTCAATGATCAATAATATTATCTTAATACAAACCATAGTGGCTCAAACTACATTATGTAATATTTTTCAACGTAATAACAATTTAAGTGCCTATACAAACATTTTTGACAACCTTATGATATTTTTCAAAATGATAAGTGAAACAATAAATTAATGCAAAAACAGCACTGAGTAGACTGTATAATTATGTTATCGTATCATCTATATATTAATAAGCAAGCATGTTTCTTGAAAACCTTTTTTCTCGGCTCGTGTGCATCTCAGAGAAAATCTACAGATACTCTTAGACATTTTCCTTTAGATGTACAGAATCCCTTAATAAGTTAAAATAGGCTCAAAAATAAACACAAAAATGAATTTAAAATTAAAGAGAACTAACATGGGCCTTATGGGTTGCCATGGTGACGAAATATAAACAGAAAATAAAAACAAGTGGTCTGTACATCGACATTTTCGACTACTGAAAGACCTCTAGTTTTAGTTACATTGAAACTATCTACCATATTTGTATACAAATTACAAGCTTTATTTTATCACACATTTAGTGTAACGATATACCTAAGTAGAATGATTTAGCCAAGATGATCCTTTGACTGAATTAAAATTGGTTTAATAGTCTTAGTTTGATATGCGAGATACTTTAACAGGTTGAGAGTGAAGTTGTGATTATTTGACTGATGGACCTTGTTAGACTCAGGAAGTACTTTGTGATGACTTCGCAGACTTGCACAGGAAATTAAACGCTTAGAACGTGTCTTAAAAAACGAATTAGCTTGTTAGGTTGGCAGCACTGAGTTCTTGTTATTTGAACTGAAGGCCTACACTGTAGCTTTTAAGAAAATACGAAAATATTATCACGATGTCTTAGTCAAGCTTAATGACTTAAGTAAAGTGTGAGGTATGCATTTTCTATTGCTAGATTTCAATCATTTTTTTAAAATGTTTATATAACAATATTTATTTTTGACTAACCAAATATTTAATAAATCCGAAATAGCAGCTACTAACTGGTTGATTCCATAGCATTACACTTTCAAAGAATTATAAATCTTATTTAAAATTTCAACATCAACTTTGATCAAGTACCTGCCGCAGCATTTTACAGTTTCTTTAGTTAGTTTATGAACCTTTATGAGTTTTATGATTTTTTTTACAGCCACAGTTTTTGGCTTGTTCATTTTAAGGACACATCAAATTTAAAACGTAGCAATTCTTTCCCATTTAATAATTTAATTTGTTAAAACCCTTTCCACTCTTTCGATACTTGTTTTTTTCTAGGATTTTAAAAGGTATTTAGTTTTTACCCTTTCATTCTCATTTTCGTATTAAATTCATCAATTTGACAATAGATTTATTTTTTACTGTTTAAAGCCACTAAACATCTATCAGCAGTTCTTCAATAAATCTATATCCAAGAGAGTGCACTTATGTGTAAATGTATTAAGTACTCTGTTCACCATCAATGGACGTTGAAACACTAAGATATATGTTTTCACATCAGTTATTGGTTGGTAAAAAATTAATGAGAAAATATGAGCGATATGATCCACGCAGAATTAGTCTGTCTCGGAGAAGACGAAGTGGCTAACGTGTGAACTGTAGCCAGCGTTCTCAGATGATGAAATGTGTGATACATAACAAGCATTCTACCACAGACAAGTAAAGCAATATTTACTTCTTTTGTCTATGATTCTAGCTTTCACAAATGGGCTATTCCAAAATAATAAATTAATCGTGTTTAAATAGTGATTTATTCAATTTAATTTATTTGTTGGAAAGTAATGTTGACAGACCTTTTAACTTTTTAATGCTGTTTATCATAGAACCGACTGGTGTAGTTTAAACAGCTGACGAAATTCTTTTATTCCTTTTATGAATACTCATAAGGTTAACATGGAATACCCCAGAGCCACTGGGGCGGATTCCGAAAGGATTTTTGATATAAGAATGCGTCTATAAGAATCGGAATGTGAGCTATCATCACACCAAATTTCAGCCCAATCCGACCAGTATTTTTTCTTGTTTACTTGTCACATACATCAATACATCCAAACTTTCTCACTTATAATATTGGTAGGATTTCGGTAATCAATTCATTTAATCAAATTACTGAGGTAGGTGTTTAGAAAAAAATCCCCTTTGAAAATATACAATCTCTATTTCTACACCCCTATCAATGCCACTAATTTCATCTCCCCACTCGTCAGCATGCTGCATGACGACCTCAACCACTGAATGCTGACACCGAGGCAGGATGAATTACAACTCTCGCTGAACCTTCGTTGTCATCGTTGATTTTAATATAACATAAATTCATAAACCGTGACGGAGCTGTGACAAACGGTGACAACTGAAAATACGCAGCGACTGCAGCGAGCAGATAGCGCCGCCTGTCGTATTAGGCGCTTCGGAAACGCTCACACGTCACACGGAAACTGCCTACATGCTTTCAACGTAAATAAATAACCTACAAAACGAAGTTGAAATGAAATTTACTGTAATTATTAATAAGTGGGTTATTGGATAATTTTCATAAACATGTTATAGCGTTTAGTTTCATATTTGTATTGTTAGTTGCAATCGTTATAAAAATGTTTGTGGATTAAACGTTGTCGTGATTGGGATAGAATTTTCGTTTGGAAATTTAATTTATAACTAACAAAAGATTTGCTGCCTTTATACAGTATTTTATGTGTGAAACAAACAGTTATTTTGTGAACAATAATATCGTAATCTAATATCTTTAGCAACAACACCATTCTTCTCATGTATGGTTTTTAAATAAATATTTATTTTATTTTTTAGTGAAATAAACTGTTTAAAAATCCTGTAAATTTCACACTGAGTGAATAAAATAGAGTACTGTCGTTTTTAATACCTCACCTTAGAACGCCTGCATTATTTTAAAAAGCAAACCATGTTATAAATGGGATTTTCAACAAATTAAATTTTATATTCAATCCAGCAGTGGTATTTAAATAACAAAACTAATTGAAACTAAAGCCCTAGATATCTTCTTCCGATACCTGCAACCTACTCCTCTTTTTTAATGGTTTCATAATATGAATTTACTTAAAATAGATACTGTAATAAAAATTCCAATAAAGTTACAATAAAATATATTTAGGTTCTATAGCTATTACAATAATCTCATTGGGCTAAGATAGTGAAATTATATTTTGGTTTAGGTTTTTTTTTTGATGGGCTAGGCTAGTTAACAATTTGGAGAGCAAATTATCTTAAATCTAGGGGTTGGTTCGTGCCGGGTATGGAATTCTGATAGGCTGATTAACTTAATTTATACAGTACTAATATAGGCTAAATAATATGAGATAGGCTAATAATGAGAATAAAAAAATTTAGGCTATAAGTTCTTAATTTGAAAGTCACTTAAATTTAGTCAATTCACAATGTGGTGGTTGGAAATTGATGATGAGTTTTTTTAAGTGTTAATTGAGGTTGATATTACCAATTTTGTTGAATAGTGATTTTCTTCTTTCTTTATGTCTCTTTATATTCAATATTTATATGTATTCTGGATGTTAATTTTCAATTTTGGATATTTAAATCACTGGAGACTTGGCTCCCACATCCATCTCTCTCTATATCTTCCACCACAAGCACATTTTCTTCCTTTTCTTTAGCTTTCCTTCCAACAATTACTTCACACCTGAACACTGGACAGTACAAAAGAAATATTTCCTACCTAGACACTATTTAATTTTAGAATGGTATTTTTGAATATAGTTTTTCTTCTTCACTAATTAAGGAACGCGGCAGCGTTCCGCCCCGCCAAGTCCCCCAGCGGTACACAGCTGCTGCAGTGTATATATACATGACGTGACAAAGTGGCTTTTTTACTCGTCTATAGCTCTGAAGAAACAAAAGCTATTAAAATAATTGTTCATCTACTGGATAGGGGCAATCATTCTCAACAAAATTAAAAAAAAGAATTTAAAAAACGGTTGTGTTTGAGCCAAGAAAAACTAGTTTGAAAATTCACAAATTTTCCGTGTTCTCCTTCTTCTCCTTAAATGTTGACGGACCTACAGCCCAAACCACTGGCTCAATTTTAATGTTTTTTATGTTGTTTGAAAGCCCTTAGCGTGTAGATGTGCCTTTGGAGGGTCTCAAGTCGGTGCGTTGACCCATAAACCCTTGGCAAGCCCTCAAAGTACGAGTTTGGCCCATTTAAATAACATGGGATTAAAATCAAAACAAAAGAAGGACCAGCTGCGATTAAATCTTAATTAATTAAATGTTAGAGAAATTCATAGGAACAGCTGAAAAATTATTTTAATACTTTTATAAAGTATTTTTTTCAGGTATACTGAATGATTTGAACTACTTACTATATAAAATTACTTAGAGCAGTGATATTCCCCGATACTTTCCATTGAAAAATGCAGTGTACCGATGGTACACTGGTACAGCAGCTCGTCATTTTTAACAGTTTAATACTACTTATCAAAATATATGAAACCTAGGAACTTGAAACTTAGAACTAGTACGCTAGTACTAAGGTTTGTTCTATGTTTTGATACACTAAAACAAATAAAACGATCGGGAAAATCACTCGACATATGTTAAACAAGCAATTAAAAAGTGATATGTAAATTTAGGATAAATGAGTTATTCAATATTTGTTTTGCCTTATGCTATTTCTAACAAACCTAATTAGTTTGATTACATTTTTACATCTCTAATAAGGGCTCAATTTACACTAGTCTTTAGATATACGGGTTTAATTATTAGAACACTTATGTAACATCAACACATTTTATGTTGTTCAAGATGAGCATTGATGAAATTTGAAACTGAGTTTAAGCCCAGTGGGTTTGTTAAATAGTAATTTTGGTACGTGTGTCAAAAAGTTTTTAATCTGTTTAAAGCAGATAAGACCAAAAATGTAGAATTTAGTTCTACATTAACAATATTATTGAAATTAAATGAGATGTAGTTGTGCCGTGGTCTATATATCAGAGAAAAGAGGATTTTTATTTTAACTGTTAATTTTCTACAAAAATAAATAAAATCTAACAAAAAACCACTAAGTGGTAACACTTTCCCCGCCAAGTCAGCAATCCAAAAAAGTTAATAAATCATTACTTTTTCCGCCAAGAAAAACAATGTAATGTATGTAAGTTTGGCAACTTGGCGGCAGACTTTTGCTCGATCCCTTTAAAAAATACCATAAAACTAGTTTCATTGAGCAAGTATCCCTCCCATTGGTACATTGCTAGGTGAGAGCTTATTTTACAAAATTTGACCTTATTTGTGCCACATTTCATAAATTATACTTAGTTGGACTAATTAATTAGAGAAGTTGATTTGTGAAATTATCCACGAACGTAACTTAAATGAAAAAAACCAAGCAAAAGTCTGCCGCCAAGTTGCCAAACTTACATACATTACATTGTTTTTCTTGGCGGAAAAAGTAATGATTTATTAACTTTTTTGGATTGCTGACTTGGCGGGGAAAGTGTTACCACTTAGTGGTTTTTTGTTAGATTATATATTTCATTAAATTTAAATATTCTTTTTGAAAATACAGTAATTAATAAATATTAAAAGTAATTTAGCTACAATTCACATATGAGTACATTCATGTTTTATCTCAATATCCCCTCAGAAATGATGGTATGGTGATGAATCAACAGAACATTATTTCGATAAGATAATGAATGAATGTATGACAACTTAACTAATTTACATAAACAGAACCTTTTTTTTATCTAGAATAAAAACAAACATTGAAAACATAAATATAACCTGATAAAACATAACATGGGACGTTAACACAACAAAACATGATTAATAATGTTATTATTACAAACAAACAGTGGTAAAGAACAGAAACAGTGGAAAACATAAAGTGGTTTTGTGTCTATATATTTGTGATGTGTGAGTGTGTGGGAATTAACCATTTCCTATTGTCTATCAGTCTATCACCACTGAACACACAGTCCTCTCATCTTTTATAAAAGTTTATCTTGAGCACTATAATTGTCTTTTAAACAATACGGTCATTTTCACTAAAAGATTGTTTATGCACTTGATTTTCAGAGAACAGGAAAGGGAATTAAACATTTTCGTTGTTCATGGGGGGAAAATACTTCTTGATTGAAGAAATGTGGTATGGACCGAATTCTTCTGGGTTTTCTAAACTACTAATGAAGTATGTCGATGATCCTAACACTCTGCTAATCTTGAATGGTCCTTCATACACTACAAATAGTTTGGCAGTCTCGCCTTGCGCTAAATTTGAAAGAGGATGATTTCTTATGAGTACTAAATCGCCTGGATGAAAATAAGTTGGATGTGATTTGTTATGGTTTCTTCTGGCTCTTATATGACGCTTTTCTATGATTCTCTTCGAAGTTAAATATAGTTTGCGTGGGAGTGGTACTTCATTGATGAAAGGATTCTTAATGTATTTTTCCCAAAAGCGGATGTTTCTTTGCCCAAATTGTAATTCATTTGGGGAGAAACCAGTTGTCTCATGATATATTTCATTAAGGCACTCATTAATGTCTGGAATATAAGTAGCCCACCTTCGTTGTTGATGAGCACAATATGTGCGTAAACACCTCTTGACTTCTTTAATGGGTCGTTCTGCCATATTGTATCGGGGATAATATACTGGACTGAAGATTGGAGTAATGTCATTTTCTTCTAGTTTCTTAATATATGCCTTGCTTTTAAATTGAGTACCGTTGTCAGATTGTAATCGCTTTGGTATGCCATATGTGGGAAAATGAATGTTAAACAATTTATTCAAAATAGTCTGAGTAGTAGCACGTCTCATATTATATAACTTGACAAACTTAGTATAAATGTCTAGAACGATCAATATGTATTTTACTTTACCAATACTAGTCGGTAGTGGTCCGATTATGTCGATTGCCACTTGTTCATTTTTGCCAGTGCAACTAATCCCTTGAGCAGAACCATACAGAGTATGAGGAGAAACTTTACATTTTTGACATGAGTCACAGGTGGCTAGGTTAACTCTAATACGTCGATGCATATTTTTGAAAATGAAATATTCTTGCAGTAGAAGAAAACATTTCTTTGGTCCGCAATGCAGATAATAATAATGACATTCCCATATTAATCTGTCAATGACACAATTTGGAACACTAATTAACCAAATATCTTTGTATTTCTGATATAGAATCCCTTTATGAAGTTTGTATTTCGTTGAGATTCGATGGAATTCAGGTGTATCTTCTGGATTAGAGAGTATTTGATATATGGTTTGGAGTCGGCAATCTTCTGATTGTAATTTGGGTAAATTCTGAAGAGCGTCTCTCAGTTGAGGATCAAGAACACGACGAATGTAATTAATGGTTAACTCAGGAGTTGTTGACTCTGGTTGTTCTGAATGGGTGATGCGGCTTAGAGCATCTGCTGTGAGATTATCTGATCCTTTACAATGTTCAATTTCAAAGTTGTATTCTTGTATGGCTAGAGTCCAGCGAGTTAACCGATTGTTCAACAATTTACAGGTTTGCAAGAAAGTAATGGCATGGTTATCAGTCAAAATTTTAAGTTTTGCTCCCAAGATGATGTATAGGGTTTTCTGTAAACAATATACTATTGCTAGTAGTTCTTTTTCCGTAGTAGTATATCTCTGCTCGGCTGGCTGCAAGGCCCTGGACATAAATACTATCGCTGCTTTGTCTCCATTTTCCAAATACTGAAATAAGTGTCCACCTATGGATAAATCAGATGCGTCTGTTTGTAAATAGAACGTTTTTGAAATGTCTGGGTGATGTAAAACATTCGCACTTAAGAACAGTTGTTTGATCTTAGTAAAAGTTTGTTCGTCTTCGGGTGTCCAAATGAATTTATTCTTTTTTGATGTTAAACGTAAAAGTGGCTGTACATTGGCTGCAAATTTATCCAAGAATTTGTTGTAGTAATTAATACATCCTAAGAAAGATTTTAGTTGTGTTCGGTTTTTGGGACTGGGGAAATCTAATATTGGTTTTATCTTAGTTTGATCCATTTCCAACCCGTTTTCTGTCAGAGTATAGCCCAAAAATGGTACTGAATTCAAACAGAATTGTGATTTTCCAAAGTTTATCGTCATATTTGCTTCATGTAGTTTCTTGAAAATGTACTCTAAATGTTTTAAGTGAGTTTTGAAATCAGGAGATATTATACAAATGTCATCTACATAGATCATTGTGAAGTCTTCAACGCTGTCATCAAATACTTGGTCGAGTGCTCGAACTAGGGCGGCTTGCGACGTGGATATCCCAAAAGGTGTGACCCTATATTGATATGTTTTACCTCTGAATTGAAAGGCGGTAAATTGTCGTGATTCAAAAGATAGCGGGACTTGCCAGTAAGATGCCGTTAGATCAATACTGCTTATAAATTTAGTGTTGCGACATTTTGCTAAAATTTCATTGATACTTCGATTACATTCGTAATCCGGTGTGATAATCTCATTCGCTTTTCTAGCGTCAAGGCATAAGCGTATTTCTCCACTCTTCTTTATTACAGGTATTATTGGGTTTATGAATGTACTATTGCTTCTTTCGATGATTCTAAGAGTTGCCATGCGTTCTATTTCTTTCATAACAGCATTTTGGTGTATGGTTGGGACTGGATAACAATGATGTTTGAAATTTTTGGGATTATCAACCTTTAAAACATGTTCATATTTGTTACATATACCAGGAATGTCAGAAAAGGTACTTTTGTATTTAAGTAATAAATCAGCTAATTGTTGTTTCTCTTCATTGTTGATTAAGTTGTTGTCACATATAGCTTTGCTAATCATTTGCGGTGTAAGATCACTATTTATGTTGCTTCTATTTATATTTTCGTATTCAAATGTATTATCACTCATTTTATGGTTATTAATTTGATTGATGTTTTCATTGATTATATGACATAATACTCCTTGGGTACTAACTTTGTCAAACTTTAATATTTTCTGTGAATCATTTATATTTATTATTATTTGTTCTTGATTGAAATCCATAACAGTTTTCCATGAGCTTAACACGTCCATTCCGAATATAATAGGTCTTACTAAATTGGGTACAATCAACATTTGAATGTTCGTGATTTGATCATCTATGGTGATTGGCAACATTATTATTTTTGATATTTTCTTTGATTTATCATTTACAGCGGTTTTAATACTTGTACCAACAACTGGTAATTGTTCATGACGGCCAATGTTTATTTGGTTCTCAGAGTACCAATTTTCAGACATACACGTTACGTTTGAACCTGTATCAATAAGAGCATTTACAGAAATATTATTAATTTTAATTTTGATTTCTGGATAATGAATTGGTATTTGTTTTAATAAGCATTGTTCATTAGGACTTGGTTCTTCTGTAAGTAGGAATTCTCGGTCACAATAGATATTACATATAGTTTGAGCGTCTTCGTCATTTGGTTTATAATTATTAATTTGCCTACTTAATCCGATTTTGTTAACATTTGGCACTGAAGATCTTTGTTCATTTAATTTAGATTCTGATGTTGATTGTAGGCAACTATTATCGACAGTGCCTAACAGTTTAAAGGCTCCTTATATTCGTTAGGAGTTGTTGGGGAAATATTTGGTTGATTTGGACTTCGTTCGATAGTCATGTGGCATATTTGTTTTTGTTCATGGGTAGGATATCGCCTTCCGTCATTTTGATTAACGTGGTAATTGGGTTTGGAACTTGTCTGGTTATTCGCTGGTGGTAGATAATTATTTGTCCTACGGTCGTTATATCTATTATAAGGGTGATCATTTGGTTGAGGTGCTGTCCGGTAGTATTGGTTCTTTGGAACATAGGCTCTATCATCGTAACGGTTTCGATTTGAATCTGATCCCCTCCATTCTTTCTTATGTGGATCATTATAATCTTCATTTCTTCGTGATTGCTCGTTGAATTTGTTTTGCGGATTTTGATGTAAGTTTGAGATGTATGGTTTATGTTGATTTTTCTTCTGTTGATCTTTGATGTCTTCCCGTAAAAGTAAGGCTTCAAACCCTTGGATAGTAGTTATATTTTGTACTCGTCGTGCATTCTGGATTAGTTCTTCGAAATGTTCGCACAGGCAATCCACTATTTCTTCTTCATCAAGGGGTGGTGTCAATGATTGTAGTGTGAGGACACGTTCTACGAAATACTCTGATCGAGACAAATTTCCATTGTTTCGGTATTTTTCAGTTTCTAAACGTTGTTTTATCCCTCGCTGTGTGTCTCGACTCCAGTATTTGTTCTCAAATAGGTGTTGGAATTGTTCCCAATTTCTAATGTCGCTTTTTACGAGGTTGAACCAACGTGCAGCGTGATTTTCAAGGCTGGTTTCAATCAGGTCGATGAGAAACTCTATGTTGTCAATATTTGGATCTTTCTTTAGTATACTCTTTTTATAGTATTTTTGCAGCTTAGCAATGAATTCTTTCGGATTATGTCCTCTACCATTGAATTTTGGTAATGTCATATCTGACACGATTCCGGAGTTTCCGTTACATGTAACATAGATATGTTGAGGGGACGATGTTACTTGTCCATGTTTAGTGATATTTTGTTTTATTTTAATAATCTCCTCACTTTGTTTTTGTAGATTCTGTTGGATAGCTGAAATTTCTTGACCTTGATTTTTAATAACGATCAGTGAATTTTGTATTTCATGGGCATTTTGTTTTGATTTTGCTGTTATAAGTTGTTCATGTTCCAACCTGAATTGGTTTATCTGTGAATGAATATCATATTTTTGTTTTTGTATTTCCAAATTCACTTTTTCAAGAGTTTGAGAATTATTTTGGATTATCATGGACTTCATTTTGGATTTTTGTTCTTCTAAGTCTTGGATTAAATTTTCACGTATTTTGGTATCACATTCATATATTTCTGCTTTAAACGTTTCTTTCATTGTAAGGATCTCTTTGAAATGTTGAATCTGAGTTATTTGTATCTGATCCATTTCCTTACGCATGTTTTCTTGGTTAGTTTTAACAGAGGTGATTTTTTCTTCAAGGGAAATCTGGCACTGTTTAATTTCACGCTGAATTTCTGATTTTAAATTATCATTTTGTAATTTTATTTCTGACATTTCAGATTGTATTTCTAATTTTAATGTGTCGTGTTGTGAAATTATTAATGCATTATTCTGTTGAACCATTCGCATTAATTGAAGAATAGAATCATTCATATTTATTTCACTCGCAGCTGTTAGAGGCAGTGATGCGATGTCTGTGACTCCAGTCGTATGTTCATTCGATGTCAGTGTGGTGGCTTTCATGGTGACGTCACTCACATCAGCTGATTTGTCTGTCTGTTGTTGTGACGATTCATCTCCGCCGTTCTTCTTCTCCTCTATGTCAAGTCCTTCTGCTGTGTCCAGTTCTCGTTCCACCATTCCCTGTGTTCCCATTGGCTGGTGTGAATTCGATGCGGATGTCATGGCGGCGTTGTCTTGTGCGTCTGCTGTGTTGTCTGTTCTAGTTCTAGTAGTGACGCTTTGTGTATGAATGTGTTCTTGTAGATCGTGTCCTTCGTTGTGCTGTGTGTTCATGTCGTTTGATTGTATCATTGACTATATAACACTACTTGTAGTGTTATATAGTCAATGATTGTATGTTGTTTACGGTGTTCACAAAATTATCTTGCTTATTAGCATTTGCTAATTCGCCACAGTTATCGTCTGGGTCTGATTCACTGTCGGTATTGTAACGCAAATTATTTTCGGCTGCCTTCCACGATAACTTCGGCTTTGGTCGTAAATTGTACCTTTTGTCATCGTCACTCATATTGATTAAATAAATGATTATTCCCTGTGTTGTTGCATATACTTTTTATTTGTGTATTTGAAGGTTTGTTAGTTGTGTGTTAATTTGGTTACTAGGGCCTATCTTAAATTGTGTAGGTTAATCGTAGGTTAGGCCTAGATCAGAATTTTCAATAGCCCACTCGTTGGGACGCCATTTTGCAACCTACTCCTCTTTTTTAATGGTTTCATAATATGAATTTACTTAAAATAGATACTGTAATAAAAATTCCAATAAAGTTACAATAAAATATATTTAGGTTCTATAGCTATTACAATAATCTCATTGGGCTAAGATAGTGAAATTATATTTTGGTTTAGGTTTTTTTTTTTGATGGGCTAGGCTAGTTAACAATTTGGAGAGCAAATTATCTTAAATCTAGGGGTTGGTTCGTGCCGGGTATGGAATTCTGATAGGCTGATTAACTTAATTTATACAGTACTAATATAGGCTAAATAATATGAGATAGGCTAATAATGAGAATAAAAAAATTTAGGCTATAAGTTCTTAATTTGAAAGTCACTTAAATTTAGTCAATTCACAATGTGGTGGTTGGAAATTGATGATGAGTTTTTTTAAGTGTTAATTGAGGTTGATAAGTTATTACCAATTTTGTTGAATAGTGATTTTCTTCTTTCTTTATGTCTCTTTATATTCAATATTTATATGTATTCTGGATGTTAATTTTCAATTTTGGATATTTAAATCACTGGAGACTTGGCTCCCACATCCATCTCTCTCTATATCTTCCACCACAAGCACATTTTCTTCCTTTTCTTTAGCTTTCCTTCCAACAATTACTTCACACCTGAACACTGGACAGTACAAAAGAAATATTTCCTACCTAGACACTATTTAATTTTAGAATGGTATTTTTGAATATAGTTTTTCTTCTTCACTAATTATATATTTCATTAAATTTAAATATTCTTTTGAAAATACAGTAATTAATAAATATTAAAAGTAATTTAGCTACAATTCACATATGAGTACATTCATGTTTTATCTCATACCATACTTCGTTATTAAATATCGGCTTCGATGAAAATAACTAGGCTAACTATGTTTGTTGGACTCTCTTGTTCAAAGGTCCACAGAATGGGAACAATTATAAACAACAACCAAACGGTGTTATTTACACATCTAGTTCATATGAATTGACAATAATTGTTGTGAGATTTTTATCCGAACTACTAAAAACCTCAACGTAAATAGGTTTGAAAAGTAACCTTCTCTTACAAATTGTGCACAGTATTTTTCAGTTCAGCTCCATTTTAAAATTATGTTACACTGTAAATACTTTTTCGAAGAGTTTGATCATATGATCTCTATTTTAAATGTGTAGCCCTCTGTAGGGCTAATATTCAACATGACTTGTGTAAATTTCACTGCTCATTTAAAACAACTAAGGTATTAAGTATATTCGTGTATATGTATGAGCATTAATTATTTTTGGAAATATTCAACGCACAATATTTAAATGAAAAATTGTTGATGATTTATCATTTTGCAAAACATTCAAATGTCGTTGGGTCTTGTTTCCTCGGATTGTAGATCCTTTGTTTTTTGGTACACTTACGCCACAATGTACCATGTAACTACAGTATATATTTCACAGTTAGTGAATATTTCTACTGCTTTTGACACATTTGTACAAACGAAGTAGTGAACATGCTTAAATGGATGATTCATATATTTATTTTCCTATTTTTATATCCTACGCTGGGTAAGTTTCTCTTAATTATTATGAGAAATTACACGAATATAAACTCAATTGACATTAATAGGGTTTACGATACCATTTTAATTCGTTATAATTTACTGTTGTACTTTTTTATTATTATCGGGGATTGAGCTAGCCTAGGAGTAGAGCGCGGGACTTCGGTGACTGAGGTACTGGGATCAAATCCCGTCCATCACCAATGGATTTTATCTATGTGATAATGTCGCAAAATCTCTTGGACTAGCTAGATGTGCAAAACAGTTCCGGGCTAGAACTAGCGTCCTAGGATGTGAACGTTAGAAAAAAATTATTAATACCATCATCATTATAATTATTGTTTGAGATAGGGACGCCAACTATGTGCGTATTGGTACATTACACCTATGGTGCGTACTGGGACATTACAATGACTCATTTTCGGCATTACTCATCAAATATAAATTCTAAAGACATAAAAACAAGCTCTAGCCTTTTATACTTTTCATATACTTACGATAGGTATATAAAAGATGACCCTATATATAAGAAAGGTATACGCTAGGTATATATAAGATGCTGTTTTCAACTTGTTGCTGCCTATTCTCTTATGATCACAATACAGATCCGCGAACCTAGTGAAAGGGTGAGCACACGTCGTTGCTCCACGTTTTCAGAAGAAGACGGATTCTGCTTTCCATTTTAATTCCCCCAGAGATAGAGTTAGCAAGTCCGAGAATGCGTCTCTGTGTCGTCTGATGATATATTCACATGTTTTGTTTTGCTTGTGATTTATAAATGCTACACAGTTTTGTATGAATAATCAGCACAGATTTTGATTACTTCAAGTTTTCCAGTCTCTCACGGTTTTTTCCCCTTCATGATCCTAAGATTGTTTTTCACTTTACTTCTGGCTAGACCTAGGGGTTGCGGCATTATCACTTAGATAAAATCCATTACTGATTTGGCGTGATTTGAACCCGGGACCTCAGGGACTGAAGTCCCGCGCTCTAACCACTAGACCAGCTCGCTCCGCATCTCTCTCACAGTTTAAGCAAAAAGTATTATAACTACACTAATGTCTTCACAACATTTCATTGGAGTGTCCCATTTATAACATTCGGGGGGAAATGGGTTATCTGTTTGACATAATGAACAGCTCAGGCACATTAAACACAGGGGAGGAACTAAATACTTCCTCTCTCAGTTTTTCATACGTTGTTTACTCATAGTTGATACCATAAAATGTGCTTTATATTTATAACAGTTTTATTTTAATTTATTATGAATAAAAAGTTAATATTCAAGACATAAAATCGAAAATTTCTGCAACTTTTTTCGTATAATTTGTTTAAATACGCCATTTTTTCTACAGCTGAAAAGATTTTTATCGTGTGGATGGCATTTCTCCTTTGAGAAAATGTGATTATATAATTAACTAAAAAAAGTTTCAACAATTCCACTCTGCAGACAAGTGCAAGAATAATACAATAATTAATGTATAATGTTGCTTGAGTATTCCTTAATATATTCCACCAATTATTAAAATACGGATCTTTAATCCACCGTAAATATTAGCTGAGTGGTTATGGAGCTCTCCCAGCAATAGCATGGCTACTCATTTGGCCCTTTTGTTTAGTGAAAACCTAGACTAGTTTGTTCTTTAAGTGGTCTGTTGGTCGAATACACATCGTGAATTAAAATGGTGTAGTAGTAAGTATCCACACAATGCGCCCCATTCAATTATACGCCTTTATTTATTCTATTATATCAACAAAGCTGCGTTGCTAAGAGTCAAAGCACAGACTATATAGGCTCTATAGTCTGTGGTTATAGTGTTGAACCAGTTATCAAAAGGTCACCGGATCGATAATGTAAAAAGTGAATAGCTGATAGTTTAAAACTGGACCCAGCTGTTCTTGATCATTGGGTTTCCAGCAGTTCATAAAAATTTATCGAAATTCAATCCTGGCTTATGAAACAGCTGATCTTAGTCAGTAACAAAGCTGCACAAGGCATCTAACTCCATTCTTCACTCATATTTGAGTAAAATACGCATCTAGGTGGCGTTCCCATCTCAATTCGTAATCTTACTAATATTATAAATGTGAAAGTTTGTGTGTTTGTTTGTTTGATTGTTTGTTTGTTTGTTTGTTTGAAGTTCAATCACGCATTAATTACTGGACGGATTGGGCTGAAATTTGGCATGATGATAGCTCAAATTCCCGATTAACATATAGGCATATTCTTATCTCAAAAATCCATTCGGGCTCCGCCCCAGTGGCTCTGGAGTTTCCCATGTTAACCTTATAAGTACTCATATTTAAATGGAATTAAAGAATTTAGTCAGCTGTTGCTACTAAAAAGGTTGGTTCTATGGTATGCAATAGCATTATAAGATTTACCAACAGGGTGCAGCACTATTATTATTTTTCTTTATGAAAACAGCTAATTTGAATTAAGCAGCAACAAAAAACTGTGACGGTACGCAATTAGAACCGTCTGTACTAAGTATTTTATACTTATATGCCAATCCCATACGAAGGACAGGTACTCTGCTAGTTGTTAATATGATACTATTTAATAAAGGGATATTTGTTTACGACCCCTATCCCAATAAATAATGTATTGATACAAAAATTAAGAAATTCCTGTAAAATTGATTTGTCTGAAATGTATGGTTTAACATAACATAAACATCTTGTAGGCTGCTTTATTAACGGTTAGGTACTTGGTAGTAATTTCAAATCTAATGATTCGACAGGTTTATTGCTACTAGTTTCCTATTATTCTGTGTATTGCAAAATGGATTTCAAAAGTAAAATAATGTCTATATTAGTATCCTTCAAGTCTATATAGTTGGAGAGAGATATTATCTTGACCCTAAGTGGTAACTGACACATTTTACAACCCTAAACAGAAGTTTCCAGTGTTGACTGAACCGTCTCAAGTCCTGATACCAATGGACTGGCAATGTTTTATGGCACGTTTATTGTGAAAGGATTAAAGTTTCATGAGACACTTCGTCTCCGTGCCGATTGTTTTTATTTATACGTTTACTGAAGTAGGC
Source organism: Macrosteles quadrilineatus (assembly GCF_028750875.1). Lineage (NCBI taxonomy): Eukaryota > Metazoa > Arthropoda > Insecta > Hemiptera > Cicadellidae > Macrosteles > Macrosteles quadrilineatus. The sequence goes on from NW_026542599.1 coordinate 71,135,680, forward strand.
TACAATACCTTCATAGGGCGAGTGGATATAGTGCTCTCCTCGTTATTAGTAGATCACCGGGTTCGATCCTGAGGAAGGCCAAAATCATTTAAGGTTCGAAACAGAGAATTAGGCTATTGAGTCAGTAGCTGTATGTATTTTCTGAGATTTTCTAAGGAATACCAGCTTTAGATTGAACCAACATTATTGTGGTTGGATATCTCGTAGTGTTGATGAAGCAATTTTAAGTCGTTAGAAATATACAGGTTCATAAATAAGGACGCAATTTACACTAACTCGTTTTAAACTGAAGTCATGACAAAGTGTGTTCATTGGTGAAATATCCCGTTAATGAGGAAGTGGCATTGTTTAGGGTTTACACAAAATTTTACATATCTAGTAGCTCAAACCATAGTGATCGATTTCCGTTAAATTTTGTTTATCTTTGAAAATGTTATTTTATTTACTCAGTAAAAAGTTTGAACAATTTTTTTTATAATACTTAATTTGTTTTATACCTGTAATTGGATTTTTTAGACCTTTAAGTTATACATAGTTTGCCTAAGCATTAACGAAATGTGTGACAAATATACTATTTCCAATGTATTTTAAAGCTACATTTACTTGTCGAAAGCTATGAAGGATTGCTTCCTAAATGGCTGTTCATACAAGTTTGATTTCCTATTTGTTTTATCAATTATCGATAGGAATAATTGGTAAACATTTTCGATACATTATATACGTAGTCCAACCATAATTCATGCTGCATTTGAAATGTAAACTGATTTTACTTTTCGGCTTTGAATTTGAATTGAGTAATAGCTATTTACATTACAAGTGTAGTAAGAGCGTTTTTACATCACGCAGGTGAATGTTGTGCAACGAGCGAAGGCGAGTTGCATAATTCACCGAAGTGATGTAAACACGCTCTTGCGTAACGTGTAACGTACAAGATTTTACCTGACCCGACAATATTCAGGAGGTTACGAGCAATATACTTCATTATCAATTTCACTCATCTTCGTGCTTCTAACAGTAACGTTCATTTACAAACAAATGCTAGGTTAGGAAAATTCTTCAAAGCATTGGGATAGGGAAGTTTAACATGGCGGGTTAGGTAAAAACATATTCTGCGGATTAATCAGCTGATATTACTTCAACAATTCGCCATCTGTACCACAAGTTTGCCTACTTCAGGAGATAACAAATTTATTCGGACCATTAGCCATCTGACTGAGTACACTTTAAAAGAATAATTAAATCGGGTACATTATTCAAGTTACAGTGCGAATACAAAAATGTTTACTTATTTAAAAGCGTACATTTCTAATTATTACATTTCTATATTATTAATATTATTATTATTATTATTATTATTATTATTATTATTATTATTATTATTATTATTATCATTATTATTATTATATTATTATTTCTAATAATTACATTTCTAATAACGAGTTTTTAAACAAATGTTTACTTAAATTCAAACAAATAGCATGGAACACTGAAAATATACAAATTACTTCACATTACAGTTGTTGGAAAATACTGTCGTTGATTTCATTTCGTAATTTAAGCAATTTTATCGGTTGATTTATTATTAATAAAAATTAAATTATTCAAAATAAAGTTTCAGAGTGCACTATGTCAGTGACATCTATGTCTGTGTAAGACAACTCCAAAACAGACACAGATGACCATATCATCACTTACCAAACATAGTGATCAAAGAGATCATGGAAACATGTAAACACCTTAACATTTTGTTGAAAAAAAGAACAATATAAAATCTTTACACTCATATCTCAACGCTCACTTGCATCAATGATGCACCATGACAAAAATGTTTAAAATAATAATTACAAATACATAAAACAGAGATAAAACATTCAAGAAACTTCAACATCCACAAATCATGTTTCCAAACAATACTCTAATTATATTTACTTGACGTAAAAAAGTAATTGCATCTTCATTGATTTTTACATTTTCTCACCGTGAGCATTCAGAAGAAGTCTCAGAAACCTAATTGTAAGCAATGTAGAAGCTTCGGACCGTTTAAATATTTTAAGTTCTTGAAAGCCTTGTGAACCCTGGAGGATTGCGAAGCGTGTAGAATTACAAACACCTTTCAATAGATCGAAGTTCTCTGTAATGGACATTATAGTTACTCAGACCTATCATTCATTAACAGCAGCTTTATATACAATTTCTCGCAGCAAGCTATTGGGTTTTATCGTAAAAGAATTTCAATTCACAGAACATCGTATTAATTATTAACAGTTATCATATTTACCAATCGTGATGGGGACGATTTAAAAGCCAGTACCATTTAAAAGTCCAGTGAACAGTCTTGAAAAATCCCCAAGAACCAATTATGGGTCCAGGTTTGAACTATCAAAATTTTTTGACTTGTTTGGGATCGAACTAACAGCCTTTTGACTGTTCTGGTTGTTTTGATTGTTCTTTAAGCTAGAAATGTACTACTCAGGTACTCAATCAAATGAATGGTCAGTGATTACAATCATATACGTTACCGGTACTGATATTAATATTTATTTAATATATAAGAAACTTTTTTTTTTATTTTGCTATATAAAGTATTGAAGAGAATGAGTGGAATATTTGGGCACATTAAATTCCATAGTAGGATCTAGGTATATTCATTTTCTCTAAACGTCTTCTAATAATAAATAATAATTTTTTGAGAGCCAACTATAACAACCCAGTAAAATACTTTCTACTCAACTGCTTGAATAAAACAAACTAGAGGTCATTCAGTGGTCGAAAACTAGACCAAACGTGTAGTGTACAGACCTCTCTATTATCACCCCACACTGTAAATAAAACATGTGATTGGAATTTCTTCCATTTGTTTACATTTTCTGTCTATATTTCGTTTGTTATTTCGTCACCAGCATGGCAACCCATAAGGCCCATGTTAATTATTAAAAAAAATTAAATTCAATTTTTGTGTTTATTCTTTAGACTATTTTAATTTATAAAAGGATTCTGCACATCTATAGAAAAATATATTTCTAACAGTATGCGTAGATTTTCCCTGCGATGTACACGAGCTGAGAAAACAGGTTTTAAATAATATGTTTGCTTATTAATATATAGATCTTGGAGAATGTTAACAGGTTTAAGAAATTATAGTTATGACTGATTTGTATGTTTAACATTTTAACCTTGATTCAAAACACATTTGCACCTTTTATTTCTATAGTTGTTCGATGTGATAATTGGTAAACAAATTATATGCTAATTCGATAATTCAACTACTCGATATCAGCAAATCAAGTAGATTTTACTTGTACACACAATGAAATATGAATTCAATCTAATTATAATTTAACCCAAGAAGACATTTACAAGTATAACTAGCCGCCTCATTGAATACTTAATGATATTGAATGTATAAAACATTTCTGCTTAGATTAAAAATCTTTTATTCTCTCGTTTCGATTGCGATATTATTTAAATGAACCGATTATTATTCGTAAAATGGAAATGCAAAGTTAAAGATTTTAATTGGTAACTTTAATTAAACAATGCCGTGATTAATTTTGTTATTAGACAGTTTGCTATTCACAAATGTTGATGTCCACGTAATATTAATCCAGCTGTAATATTGTCTGAATTAAGTAACAAAATAAAAACAAATTAAAAAAAGGAGCATTAAAACAACATAGTTTAAACTTTCAGTACAATAGAAAAAGGAATAAATGTGTCATTTAACGACTTGATAATTTGTTGGTATTAAATAGAAATCTTGCAAAAATCACAAAAAAATAAGAAAGAAATGATCAGAGATCCTAAATTACCTGCTGCAAGAAGTCTGGCCACCTTAGGGCAGGTTTTTCCACGCCTTTCGCCAAATCATTATTTAATGCACCGTTCTTCAGCTGCAACGATAAATACTGGTAAACAAATGTACAAGTACTAATTATAGTTGAAATAACATTTTACAGAATATTTATAAATGTGTTTATCTTAATATTAATATCGAAAAATTTGAACATTTTTGCGAATATTACATGCAATACGATTTCGACTGGATTGAATTTCATGAACTTATATTAGTTTTAAACTGTAAAAAATTAAAAACAAAACGGTACAATAGTGTAGCTTTCTAATGATTTAGCTCTTTTATAGACATAATTACTTTCTGTGAATAACATGAAGTAACTATAAAACCAGCACGTATTGGACCTAAAGTATCGTCGTATACAAAAATAGATTAGTATTCATGCATATTTAGCACCAACATATGGAATACATATGATCCATTAACAGAAGTCAATATAACAAAAACATTCCTTAATTTTAATTAAGTAAAATCAATAAAAGATAGATATACAATTGACTTTTCCTACAACTTCATTGAAATGACCACTTTGCCATACCTGTAAACAGTACGCAAAGTAGCTCATTGCCGCTCTAGAGTGGGAATGGACCATTCCCGCTCGCTAATCAGCTGATTTCTCAGTTGTCATTTCTACAACCCATCACGGTTGCGGATCGGTAAGCAAATAACATAACCTAAAAAAGCAAATTTAACCTAAATGGCACATTACAAGTAAACAGTAAAAATATACAGCAGTTAGATATACAGTTAAAATGTTAATCTGTGTTGCATGATGAGTAAATTATGGATGGTAGCAGGACAAACAGTAATTGCGTTTCTTAATACACAAATAGCTATTTAAGATATTTTCATTTCTAGTAAATATGGTCTATGAAATCAAGAGAGGATGAACGTCTGGGTGATTTCAAAATCATTCAGACCACATCATTCGATCAATGGATAACCACTATAAATACAGTATTGCCCAGGAATTAAGTGACGCCGATGAGTAAGTTGCTTACACAACTCTTACAGAAAGATTTGAGTTCTTGTACGAAGATATATTGTCGACACATTTCCCCTCCGATAATTTAAATGTTCATTAGACTTTTCAAATCAAGGGATTAAAACCATTACCAAGCCCTACTGAACCCAACACATCTGTGATATTATAATTGGCAATCAACATCAGAGCTTCGGTCATTCTGGACCTTCTACAACGTGAGGGAACTTAATGACGTCATTACACAGGTCAACAGCTGTTGGGGAATATTTGTTGTACGTTTAACATATGTGACGACAATATCAGATCATTAGGGTTGTACAACGCCTAAAATAATTATAGATTAATTTGACCTGTACCATAGACTGGAAAGTATCAATAGTCAAAGGTTTTCAGATAATTCGAAAATCATTTGATCACCACCAATAATAATATTCTAAGAATCCCACTGTTTGGTAAAATTTAAAATCTAAGGACAAACATTTTGTAGTGCTCTTGAATAAATAGAATAGAACAAAATGGCTGCAACAGCCACGAGTGAATCTTACCACAAATGTATTTAATTTTATTCTGTATCTTAAAGTATAACTATCATAAAACAGCTTCTTAGTTAGAAAGCTACACAAGGCACTCTCATCCTACATATTTCACGTTTGGGTAAAAAAACAACACGGTAGTGTGTGTAGTAACAATCTTGTTAGACATTTTAATCATCAGTATACAAACTAATAGTAAAAGAAATAGAGGCTTTATAATAAAACACTGTTTTGCAAAGACTATTCCACATAAGGATCAACACATTCAGCGAGGATTTCAACAGATATATCATCCGAGTTGATTCGTCTCAACTTTGCTTTCAGTGAGTTTTCAGTTTCAACGCGTCGTTGACTTTCTAACAAAACGTCGATGGAAAACATTCACTTGAGTTTTAGATGGATCTGAAACAGGAGTTTACACCTCTTTAAGCATTCTAGTGTATATTTGCATCATTGTATATTTAAGTTTATAACTTGGATTAACAAAAGTGACTTTGATAATGTGTTTTGTATATTTTTAGTATGTTAACTTTTGATGAATATAGTTTCGTCTTAGTATAGTTAAAATATTTATGAATGTGATATTATCCTAGTCCAGAGAAGTTATAGAATTTATTCTTTCAAAACCTCTTATTATAGACCGTATAAATACATAAGAATTGAAAGTATATGTATTTTTCTTATGCAGTAATTTTTAAACTTATATACATACTGTTGTATAAAACATGGATGTCAATTCTGTTTTCAATTAGTTTAGATTACAAATTTAATTAAACATGAATCCTTCAATCCGACAGACTTAAATGTCTTTACAATGTCCACTGCTACTCGACCTCCATTTATAAAAAAGGGTTTTAAAACACCAGAATAATATTCAAAGAATATTTGTAAAGGCCTAAATGAATAATCGTTGGCCGAAAAGAAATACTACGTACTGGATTAAACCTTAAAATAAACAAATAAAACATTCGTCTACTTTAAATACCCACCATTTTTAGGTAATGTGAATACATTGTTAGGTTTGTAATACTTTTTCGCTTTTCAATACTAAGAAAATAGTTTATACACTATAGACTGTATGCAAAATCCACACAGTTAAAGCCTATGAACCACGTAATTGACCTCCGAAGCCAATATCAATTTCAAGTTTGATTTCCAATTCGAATTCAATCGAATCGAATCAATCAATGGTCTGATAAAAGCAGGGTTTTTTAATATAGTGAGATAAATATTACGTTGACAACAAAAGTGTAAACATCAAAAAACATTTCCTTTAAAATTATCTTTCAAACAAAAAAAGAATCATCCCGATCCGTTAAACGGTATGCAAAATATACGCATTTAAAAATTGCCCTAGCCGCCATTTTGATGACGTCATAGCTGGAAAAAGTAACAGGCGCGGACTTGACACCCGAGTGGAAAACACTTCCTAAGATACCTATATTGAAATGCAAAAGCAAAATTTTCTATACACGACATGCACACAGAACCCTAGTCATGTTCAGGACTAAATCTTTCCCGGACCGACACCACTTTCAGTGTTTTTTACGGTTTATTCAATCTCTTTGCTTTATTTTTAGGTCTAACCACATATTGTTTGGTATCATTGGAAAGGGTATAGAATTATCTACAACTTTTGCAACGGGTGGTATTTGATTTTATCAGTGGTTAAGAAGTTATAAGCAAAACAATAAATATAATAACAATAAAAACGACGTTTTTCAATATTGTGCGGTAAATATTAAGTTTACAACAAATGTGTAAATACAAAAAAGATAGCTTGTAAAAATATCTTTCAAACAAAAAAGAATCATCCCGATCCGTTAAACGGTTTGCGAAATATACGCATTTCAAAATTGCCGAGCCGCCATCTTGATGACGTCATAGCTCGAAAACGTACCAGGTGCGAACTTGACACCCGAGTGGAAAACACTTCCTAAGACATTTATATTGAAATGCAAAAGCAAAATTCTCTATACACGACATGCACACAGAACCCTAGTCAGGTCCTGGACTAAATGTTTTTACACAAACATAGTATTTTTTTACCAATAACTTGATTCTTTTACCTAACCCGCCATGTTAAACTTCCCTATCCCAAGCGTGATGTATACAACTTCCTTACTTCTCGAGTGATGTACCAAGTCGAGCCCAACTCACTCGGTGAGGTATTGAAACCCATTTAACCTAACAATTGAGTGCTTAACTAACCCACTACTACCACTATGGAGCCAACTGCCGTTTCCAACGCTAGAAAACATTGATTCTTTTTACCTACTGGGTGATGTATTTGAGTTTGCCGTTATGAAAGCACCAAGCCAAGTAACTTTTTAATTAATGAATTACTACATGATCTTGACAAGTTAGGTAATTAATTGTCAGTATGCCAAGGGAAGAAGAGTGGGTCCTCGAAAACAAACGAAGGCGGAGACACCCATCTATAAAATCCAACTGAGTTTTTAAATATAGAGGTCAGTGATTGCCAAGACACAGATTATACTAATAAAAGGGGGCAGTGGTTTTATTGATATTAATACATCAAAAAGGGCCTCATAATGGCACAAGGCTTCATGTGATCAGAACGGTTAACAACAATGTAAAGTCCTAACTGGAACAAGTGAGTAGGGACATATTTTTAATTCAAGGATAAAAATTTGCCATCTGAAACAAACTTATCTGTTAAATGGAAAGAATGCTAATTTCTGTTTTTTTTTTTCATTTGCAGCACAAGCACTTTAATTAAAGAGCAGCACCTGTTCTTCAGCCAGACCAGTTTCAGTCATGAGCAAATATAAATATATATTTGTTGTTTAAAGTAAGGCTACATATTTTAATAGGATACGCATATTCATTACGGAAAATCTGACCAGGGTAATATTCCTGCAGGTAACTTTAAGACTAAAATCGTAGTAGCCTATTCACTGAAGTGCTTTTGTGATAAAATATAGTTTTTAGTTTATTTTTAAAAGTGTTTCTTAAAGCAGCATTTTATGACCCTCAAAATATGCCTACATAGGCCAATTGGTTTGATATGAAAAATGTTTTGTTAAATTTGTTTTCAAGTCTTAAAAAAATAACCCACTTAAACCCTTAACCTTAACTATTAATAATATAATACGCATACAGCTAGAAAATGGCTGGACTGCTTCCCCTCTAAGGCTTTATTATTACTGAATTTAATTTTCGACATCGAGTCAATATATAACACACGATGAATTCGTTTTCTAAATTACTATGTTTTTTGCGGGGCATTAAGCCGCACAGGTTCACTAGTACATTTAAATACTAGTCAGCTTAACCAAATAGCTTCGCCCACAGAAAAATCATATTTGATTTGTAAAACTTCTCTATTTACCACCCCCACGCTGTAAATAAAACATGTAATAGTAATTTCATTCCATTGTTTTGATTTTCTGTTTCGTTGTTATTTCGTCACCAGCATGGCAGCCAATAAGGCCCATGTTATTTTTTATTATTTTAAATTCATATATTGTGCTTATTTTTAAGAATATTTTAATTTATAAATGGATTCTGTACTACAGGCAAATATCTTTGTAACAGTATGCGTAGATGTTTCCTGCGATACACACGAGCTGAGTAAAAGGTTTTCAAGAAACATGCTTGTCTTTTTATAGGATAAGATATGTACCACGAATATAATTATATTAGTTTTTCTAAATAATTTACAACTGTAACCAACAACGTATCTCATCATGTAGGGTGGTTGGAGTGCAGCTTGTTTTGGGCGGAGAGGGTGGCAAAGGAAAGTTACCCCCTAGTATCATCCCCGGAGCGTCAGTTTCGTCCTATGTGTACCACAGAACACTTCGCGATCCCTCAAAACTGAACTATTCTCGTGTGTGGCACGTGTTGTAAACTTTAAAGTTTAATTCTGAACTTTCTAATTTGCGATTTTATCACTCTCACTCAAATTAGTATTCCTAATTCTATTGGTTACCTCGACTTCGTCTATTTTTGTGGAATGTGTAAAATTCAATGATAAACATGTGAAGTTCAGAAATAAAATGAGTCTCACAGAATGATCCAAATTTGTTTTGTGATGCATGGACCAATTGTAAGATGCTCAAAACGCCTTTCGCACATTATTCGGAGGGCTCACCTTTTGGGCATAGACCTCCAGGATACGCATTCGGTATGTTATGCACACTGTTATGTATTTAACGTAGAAGCTAGTTTATTTATTAAGATGATGGTAGGTAAAGTTTAAATCGCTATATGTATCAAAATTGTAAATAGTTGGTACTGTTTCTCCATTGTGGTAGAAAATATTGTATGTAAAAATTTAGTTAATTAGTTTGGAACCGACATTTTAAACACATATATTTTTTCATTATAGTCTGGATAATGGAACCTGTTTACTTCCCCGGGTAGACGAAGAGACAGGAGCCAGGTTCCATCATACAGACTATAGCACTATGTATAATTCCTAATTTCTAGGTTTTTATGGGTAACAGTGCATATGTTATTACACCATCACACAATATATTTTGTCATTGAAAGTTAACCTCAATAGTGCATCACCCCCACACTATACTATAAATACGTCAAAGACCATCCTAGCAAATGCTTTTAGTTTTGCTGTCCACTAATAATATAAAACCCCTAAAGAAATCCAGTAATCTAATGTTCGACAACATACTGATACCATCAAAAAATACACATAAACAAATGTACCATTAACTATAATAGGGAGTAGCAAGAACACACATTCACAGTTTCACTAT